>NC_142465.1:119690416-120003333 GCF_049115385.1 Moschus berezovskii
ATCCAAACAAAGAGGAAACACCAGGAGGTCCCTGGGTACGCCGGGCCTCCTCTCACGTTTGCTCTGGTTCCAGGCGGCGGGCCCTGCAAGCAGCAGTGCCGGGACACGGGGGAGGAAGTTGTCTGCTCCTGCTTTGTGGGGTACCAGCTGCTCCCCGACGGCGTCTCCTGTGAAGGTAAATGTCGTCCTGCTCCGAGAGCCTCTGACTCTGCTTGACACCCAGGCAGGACCTGCTTTGCACAACTCGGGGCCCTGTTCATAGGTGGACTGTGGCCCAGGACCAGCTTTCCAGCATCCCGCAGCCAGGGCTCTCAGCCAGGAGAATATGAACACTGGGCTGGGAAAAGAGAGCGGGCTTGGGGTCTGACCGGGCTCTGAGTCCCGGATCTGCCGAGTGGCCCTGGGGACACCCCCAGCCTCTCTCGGCCCCTCATCTGTGAGATGGGGGAGATGGAGGGAAGGGACAGCCCTGAATAGGGGGGGGTCTGTAGGGTCACATGACTCCAGTTCAGGGTCTGGAGCTTGCTGAGCAGATGCTCAGAAGGAGCAATAGATCTGAAATAGATCAGCCGGGGAGAGAAACCATTGCTTTTGCTTTGCTCTGGTGGGGAGCGCCCAGGCCTCCACTCTGGTACAGAGCATGCCTGTCACGGGCCCGGGGGACTTGATGGATGCAGAGAGCTGACCCCACTCTGCTTCCTGGCCCGTCCCTTCTGATGAAGCGTCGGGATCGGTTGTGCTTGCCGGTCACCCCCGCGTTGCCTGTGTCTCTCCTAGATGTCAATGAGTGCATCACAGGCAACCAAAACTGCCGGCTCGGGGAAACCTGCGTCAACACGGTGGGCTCTTTCCGCTGCCAGCGCGACAGCAGCTGCGGCACTGGCTATGAGCTCACAGAGGACAATGACTGCAAAGGTACGTCAGGCTCCAGGTCGCAGAGCCTCACCCCGGGGGCAGACATGGTGTGACGAGAAAGCAGCGGGGGGCCCGGCTCCACGCGCTGGCGCCCCGGTGACTGCCTGGGGCCCCGGCCGACCCTGTCGCTAGCGCAGACTTAGCTTCTTTACCGTCATGCTGAGTTAAGATGGTGGAAAGTTTGGGTTTCTGGAAAGGCTCAAAGCGTGATCATTTAAAAGCAAGACCAGGGCCATCCCTGGCTGTCCAGCGGTTGGGGCTTTGCCTTCCAGTGCAAGAAGGTACGAGTTCCGAACCTGGTCAGAGAGCTCATATCTCACGTGCCTTGTGACCAAACTACCAGAACACATAAAAGGGAAGCAATATTGAAACAATTTAAGAATAAAGACTTAAAAATAGTTTAAAAACAACAAGGCCCGAGATGAATTTCAAGTGCTTGCATGTACTTTCTACTCCCATCCCCCCAATTTTTTTTTTCCTTTATGCACAACAGCTGCTGTCCATCTGATTCTAGGCTCCCTTGAAGTTCAAAGCATATTCCCTTCCGCTGCGTAAAAAGCATGACATTTTTGGCTGCTGGCTTTTCCCCGCCAAACCATAGATGTTATTTGGCAGATAAGCCTTTGATGAGGATCTGTTAGAACATAGTTTTCTGCTGAGGGTTTCCAACCCTTCGCAACGACAAAACCACTTGTGTAAAAACGTTGATTGAATTATGAGGGTAACTCAAAAGCAAGTCACACCCTCCTGACGTCTGAGGGCCTTTGGGCGAGCTCAATGCTCCCCACCCCTGCAGACTCACTGGGCGGTTTGGACCGCAAGAACCCAGGGTCCCCGCCAGCTGAGTATACACTTTTGAACATCTGACAGCCCATGAACTTCAAGGGAAGGGCAGCCAACACGTTCAGTCATGACAATCACAATTGTTAATATTTGGAATATTGCAAGGACTGGAGAATGAATAAGTTTATAGGGACTGTGTTTATTGCCACTAAGAGCATCATCGCTTTATAATCTAAAGCTAAACATGTGCTTAGCCTGAAATGAAAACCAAACCAAACCAAACCACCTATTGCCAGGAAAATGTCTGGGTTATTTATTATATAACAGAAAATTTGCATCATAAGAGCCTTGGGGGGATAGTCAGAGTTTTAAGTCTTTAGCAACATGAGCACTGTTTGGCTAAGGCTCTTGTTGTGTGTGACCTCTTTATTGGAATGTTTTGGGTTATAGTCTGAGTAATGAGCATTTAAAGAAAAAAAAAAGCTTTCTTGTGATTTTAAAGTGTTGTAAGATGCTTCTGGCAGGACTCTTGCTAACAATTTCCTTTTTTTATGATGTACCAGATATTGACGAGTGTGAGAGTGGTATTCATAACTGCCTCCCCGATTTTATCTGTCAGAATACTCTGGGATCCTTCCGCTGCAGACCCAAGCTACAGTGCAAGAGTGGCTTTATACAAGATGCTCTAGGCAACTGTATTGGTAAGACACTGCTGCCAGGGCTCATGGGGTCCGCCAGGCAGGGGACCCGTCCAGTCACGGACCCTTTCTCTAGAAGGCGGGTCACTGCACAGGGTAGACAGAACAGAGGTTGGCAAGCTTTTTCTATAAAAGGCTGGATAATAAATTGTGCGTTGAAGGCTGTGTGGTCTCTGTTGGCAACTCCTCTGCTCTGCAGGTTGTAGCTGGAAAGCAGCCACAGTTATGTAAACAAGTGGGCGGGGCTGTGTCCCAATAAAGCTTTATGTATAAACAGGCGACAGGCTGTGTTGGGCCGCAGGGCTCTAATTTAGCAATTTCCAATTCATTCAAGAGAACTTGAGTTTTGAAATCAGAGACACTTGGTGTTGAACTGAGTGAGTGTGTCTGTGCATGCGTGCTAAATCACTTCTGTCATATCTGACTCTTTGCAACCCCATGGACCCTGCCAGGCTCCTCTGTCCATGGAATTCTCCAGGCGAGAATACTGGAGTGGGTTGCCATTTCCTTCTCTAGGGGATCTTCCTGACTCAAGGATCGAACCTGTGTCTCTTATGTTACCTGGATTGGCAGACGGGTTCCTTACCACTAGCGCCACCTGGGAGCCCGAGGGAAGCCCTCAATTAGTTTTAAACACTACTGCCCTGGGGCCAGCCCAGGAGACAGGAGGCGGGCCTGCTTTCTCCTGCAGTCGCCACCTGGCCGGATCACTGTATGCTCTTGGCATTTGAGTCCAGGTCTGCCAACTTTCCTTGCCCTCTGCCCCAGCAGAAGATTCTGGGTCCTCCCTTGAGGTCAGACAGACATCCCCCTGGATGTGAGCTGCATGTGCCACCAGCCAGAACCCATGCTGCTGGGGCTGCCCCGTCACCCCCCTGGAAAGGCTGGCAGTGCCACGACAAGGGACCGGGACTTTCTATCCTGTGCCTGTCTCACGCCCTTGCAGATACATCTGTACCGATCTTTGAATTGGCGTGGTGGTTCGGACTGAAAGCCCTGCCCCTGTTTATTGCCACCCCGGGATATTTACAGACAGACAGCAGCGGCCCCTTAGGATGGGGTGATTTCATCTGCAGCCAACCCCAGTCTTTGTTCCTGAAATGCCCCCTTCTCACGGGGAGCGTCTGAGCGGGGGGGGCCTCAGCTTGGCTGCACTGGCTCCTCGCCAGCCCCCGGCCCACGGAGCTGTCGTCACTCAAAGAAGGGGGCAGGGGAGCAGGAGGCTGACCGCTGTCCCAGGGCCAGGAGGGGGAGGGGCCTGCCCAGACTTGTAGGGGTCTCGCAGGGGGCTCCATGGAGGAGGGCGTCCGTCGGGGCTGGAAACCCTGACTCATGGCAAAATCAGCCCGAGTTCCACATAGAAGGAGCATTTGCAAGTCTCAACTTAGCCCCGGTTTCCCACTCCCCACCCGCACCCTGGTTTGGGGGTGCAGCTCTGTGCAGGGGGAGGGGCCAGAGTGGGAGCCGGGGGCCCAGGACTGGCTGCAGCCCAGTCCCCCCCAGCCCCTGAACTTGGGACTTCGGAGGTCCTAGAGGGGTCTCTGTTTTTGTGTGCCCACAATCCTTGCACCCAAGTTCAGGAGCTTTTCTTTTTAAAAATTCCTATTTATTTCAAAAGCTTTGTCCCTCTTTATCTGTAAAAAAGCTAGCAAAACCCAAACGTAGAAAGGGACGGCTCCTCCCCTGCTCGGCAATGCCTGTGAGTCCTAGACTTTTGTTTTTATTCAAAGTGGGGCCAGACAGTTCTGTCACTTGCTTTTTTTTTTTGGCCTACTGATGTGTTTTGATATCATTTCACGTCAGTACCTTTATGTCATCTTTTTATCGTGCCAAACAAACCTTCACAAGGAGAAGATGAGTCAAGGAAAAAGGAGGGTGTCAGGATGATTCGGGGCCGGAGCAGTCCCCCTCTGCCACCCGTGCTCCTGGGTTCCTGCTCGCACGCTGCCAGGACGCCACCCTCCCTCCCGCAGGACACACTGACCTGTGGTGGGAAACTAACCTGGAGTGTGGCCAGAACCATCCTCCTGGGGCTTCTGGAGCCAGCCCTGGGCCCCGGGAGCCTGTCTGTTCCCCTCTGGCCACATGCCGGGCAGCCCCATAGCTGCAGGGCTCCACCCAGGGGACCAGTGCACGGGATGGGAGCGTGTCTTCACAGGTGGGGGCCTCTGTCCTGGTCACAAAGTGTAGAATGTTCTAGACCCTTGAGGTCTGGTCATCGCGGGCCTGGCCGCTATCACGTCTTCTCCTGGTTTTCTCCCTTCTCTGCTGGCCCACCTTCCTTTCTGTTTTGGTGAGGACGAGAGAAGAGGCCGGCACTGGGCTGCCCGCATGGCTGATCCACTCCAGGGGTGCTGGGTTCTGTGGTCATGGGGTTAAACGGTGCGAGCGGGGGCCCTTGTACAGCTGGGATCGTCTGGGCTTTTCCCACATAGGGCCCTAAGAGGCTTGTATGAGGCCTTCCCAGCCTCCTCAGACCTTGTGTGTTGTTTGCTCTGTTTGGTCCCTCTCCCAGCCACGCATTCATTGGCTGCCTCCCCGACGGCCTGGTCCCTACCTTGTGGTGCTCACAGACTGGAGGGCTCACCCCTCGGCAGAGCTCGTGTTTTCTCAAGGGTCACCGGTGTTCCGTGGCACGGGGTTTGGGAGCTGTAGACCTGATTGTGGGAAGGTAGAGGTGATGGTTCTGAGTGCTGCATTAGTTCTGGACACACGGCCGAGCTTTTTCTCTGAAGGCCTCGAACATAAATGCCAAGCTCACTGATTCAGGGTCTCTGTCGCAGACGCATGGAAGCGGCTGTAGACGAAGCGTAAAAGCACGGGCCTGGCTGTGCTCCAGGAGAACCGAATTTACAAAGACGGGAAGTGGGCTGGATGTGGCTGGCAGGCTGTGCCCACCCCAGATTTCAGGGCCCTTGTCCCGGCCGGGAAGCCGGAGATCCTGGTTCTACACTCAGTGGGCCCTGGCTCTGGCCTGAGTTCGGGGACTTTCCGGTTTATAAAATGCAGATTTTAATCCCTGCAAGCCTGTCTTGTGGGTTCGATGTGCGGGTCGAGGGCAGGACTGGAGATGAGAGCTTTTGTAAACTGTAAAGTGCTGCCCCGGTAAGACTATCCCGACAAAGGCTGATGTTGACAGGGCGAGGGGGAGTCGGGCTGGCTGTTGTCGGGATGGGGCTGGGCTGCAGGGGGGAAGCAAGCTGGTCCTCTACCATACCCCCTTCTCTCAGCCCCCTAGATGTTTATAGGTGATTTGGAAAACCTTCAGATCCCCTCAGAAGGCTACTTCTGGTAGGAATTTCACTCTGCAGTTTTGCACCAGGTCTGAGTGTGAGCAGTCATGTAAACCCAGTTCTGGTTGGGCATGCGTTTGTCAAAGGGGTCCCCTGCCAGAGGGGTGTGCAGTTGGGGAGGGAGCCCACTGGGCCATGAGCTCAGAGCTGCCCCTCCCTGGGGCCTGAGTTCACACAGGCCCCCCAGACCCCAGAGTAGGGATGGGGATGTCAGGGGAGCTGTGCCCCAGAGACTCTTCTCATATGAGAGGCGTGTCCACTGGGCAGGCTGGGGCTATGGCTCCCCAGGCAGGCCCAGAGTGGGGATCTGCGTGGCTGCTGGAGGCTGAGGCTGGAGGCTGGGCTGCAGGAGAGACCGGCCACGTAGCTGGGAGGCGGGCAGGGTCTGCCAGTCACTGGAGGCCCCCAGAGTGCTATTGGCGACACAGAGGGGGCAGGCACCTCTGTTCGTCACCCCTACTCAGCTCAGGGGAGACACTCATTGACTGTGTGGAGCGTGTGAACCCAGGACGGCACCTGAATAGCCAGGTTCCTGTGTGGGACTCCCAGGCAGGCGGCTTTGGCTTTGGTGCAGTGGGAGATGGAGGTGTTGAGGGTTTAGGGGCAGGGAGATGGGCCAGGAGGAGTTGCTTAAGGTAGGGTGTGCTACTGTAACCTGGGAGCCGTTGGGGAGGCTGCGGTGTGGTCCAGGCCGAGCGCATCATCTTAACTCCATCTGTGGTTTCATAAAGAGGAGGGAGATGGGACTTCTTTGGAGATCTGGATGTTGGGTTTGGGAAAGCCCTCCAGGATTAACCCTGCCGTCTCTGTCTTTCCTCCCATAGATATCAATGAGTGTTTGAGTATCAGTGCCCCATGCCCTGTTGGGCAGACATGCATCAACACGGAGGGCTCCTACACGTGCCAGAAGAACGTGCCCAACTGTGGCCGTGGCTACCATCTCAACGAAGAGGGAACCCGCTGCGTTGGTTGGTATTAAAAGAGAAAGCCTGTTTGAAATGGACTTTTCTGTCTGCTCCAGCACAACCCTCCCTTCTCTGGAAGGAGAGAGCAGATCCCCAAAGGAAGCGGTGTGCACCTGTCCATCTAGCCCCTGGCTGATCGCCAAGCCTAGATCTTTACTGGCTATTGCCTGGACCGTTGCAGTAGAATGCCAGCCCACCTACTGCCTCCAGCTTTGCCCCTTCAAGTCTGTCCCATTCATTCTGAGCTGAAAGCTCTCCTGCCCCTTCCTGCCCAGAGCTCCCTTTGGTGATGGCTCCTCACTGGGGCAGACAGAGGACTGATGCTCCTGCTTGCAGTTCGTGCGTGTGAGAGGGTACTCAGTTGCTTCAGTCGTGTCCGACTCTTTGCGGCCCTATGGACTGTAGCCCGCCAGGCTCCTCTGTCCATGGGATTCTCCAGGCAAGAATACTGGAGTGGGTTGCCATGCCCTCCTCCAGGGAGAGCACCCAGGGAGCGAACCCGCATCTCCTGCTTTGCAGGCGGATTCTTTACCATCTGAGCCACCAGGGAAGCCCCGCTTCCAATTCAGTCCTCCTGAATTGACCCTAACCTCACAAACTTTATAATCCAGATGAAATGGGTCTTACTGCTTCCCCAACAAGCCCTGCCCGCCTCTGTCTGTGTGACTTTTGATCTTCCATTGTTCCCTTTGCCACCTGCTCCTACCTTCCTTTGGGTTCAGGCAAAGGCATCTTGCGCCCATCCTGCCCAGATCCCTGCCATGCAGAGGAGTCTCCTCCTTCCTCAGCCTCTCCGCAGTCCCTGGGCACTTCCTGACTTACTTAGCTGGGGCCACTGCTGGCTTACAGTAGCAGGAATCCCCTGAGGGTAGAGGCTACGTCGGGTCAGCTGTCTCCCCAGTGCATAGGACGTAATCTGGGAAATCACGTTGAAGAATTAGACGGTGCCACTTTGTCAGTAACGTTTTTATGGGCTCCTTCCTTGCCTTCCGTTCTGATCACGCCCCCTCCCACACTAAAGGGTTTTCAATGTGCCTTTCTTTTCTGCAAGATGTGGACGAGTGCTCTCCCCCCTCTGAGCCCTGTGGGCCGGGGCACCTGTGCGTGAACTCCCCTGGAAGTTTCCGCTGTGAGTGCAAGGCCGGGTACTACTTCGATGGCGTCAGCAGGACATGTGTGGGTATGTGTGGGTGTCTCTGCGGTGGGAGGGGGGCTGGCCAGGGGACACCAAGGAGAACCAGCCCGGGGTGCACCTGGAGTGACCTCTGACCATCCTGAGTTCAGACGGTGCTGGAGAAGAGACCCGAATCGGGAGACCCCCATTCTAGTTCCAGTCATGCGGCTCCTGGGGGGTGTTCCCACCTGCAGAGCAAGTGCTCTGCTAGCCCCGAGACTCCAGCCCCCTGGACAAATCACAGAGTCTTGTGATTTCCCAGAGAATCACCGCTGACCTGCAGGGTACAGGGCCCAGAGCTGTGTGCTCCCTCTGGGTGGTGAGAACCCAGGACGGCATGGTGACCTGAGCTTGGGGAACCAGGACGGATCCTGCTGGTGGACGTCTGTCGCCCCCAAGCCAGGGTGCTCAGGAGAGGCTGGTCCCTGCCCTGCCCTGCCCCATGACACCTCAGTCGGGTCCCAGAGGACCCGCCCTCGGGCTCCAGGATGGAGGGCTGGTGGGGGGAGGGGAACATGCCCAGGCATACTGTCCTGGAAGGAGCACGCCGCTGCCCCAGTGGGCAGAGAGGCAGGGTGGTCCCGGCACCCCCATGACGTGCCGTGCGTTTGGAACGGGTCACTGTGCCCTTCCCCGGGGGAGGAGGGCGGTGGAGGTGGGGGGCAGAGGTCGCGAGCTGCCAGGGAGGACACTGCCTGAGCCGCCCGCCTGCTCCGTTTCAGACATCAACGAGTGCCGGCGGTACCCAGGCCGCCTGTGCGGCCACAAGTGTGAGAACACGCCCGGCTCGTACTACTGCAGCTGCACCATCGGCTTCCGGCTCTCCTCCGACGGCCGCTCCTGCGAAGGTGAGGCCCGGCCTTGGGCAGGGGTCGGGGCCCCCGGGCCTACATCGCTCCCTTCCCCGAGCTGCCCGCTTCCCCTCCGCTCCCCCGGCAGGCCCGCTTGGGAATGACTCACTCGTGCCCCAACGTGTATCAGATGATGTGTTAGCGGGGCGACGCCTCTAAAAACTTGCCTGTCAGAGATGACGGCCCGCCCCGTTTCCCCTGGGTCCAGGGGTGCAGATAACGCCTGTGCGCACGTGAGGCTGGACGAGTGAGCTGCAGAAGCCGTGTGGGATGTGGCGGAGAGCGCGGAAATCTGAGGGCGTCTGACCCACCGCGGTCCTCACGTGACCCTGGGGGGTGGCTGACCTCATCAGCCTCAGTGTCCTCACGGGGGAGATGAGGTTGTTTATGCCAAAGAGGGGGGCTTCCCTGGTGGTTTGGTGGTAAAGAATCTGCCTGCCAACTCAGGAGATGTGGGTTCAATCCCTGGGTCAGGAAGATCCCCTGGAGAAGGGAATGGCTACCCACTCCAGTATTCTTGCCTGGAGAATCCCGTGGACAGAGGAGCCTGGCAGGCTACAGTCCATGGGGACGCAAGAGTCACACATGTCTTAGCCACTAAACAACAGTGCCAGAGGGAAGCAGAAGCTGGATACTTGTTTAAAGTGGTAAGACAGATTTTATTTACACTCCTGCGATAGAGGAGAGAGAGTTTGGCATAAACTGGTCTCAACTCCACCAGGACAAAAGGTGCAGGCTTTCTAGATGCTGGGGCCTGCTAAGGAGTAGCACTGAAGGATGTTAAGGTCAGTGGACAGCGCAGTTAGGCCAGCTGTGTCTGCTCACTGGCTCTGACCCTCCTGCAGAGTGAGAGTTGGGGGAGGGGGACTCCCTCCTCTTGACTGCATTTCAAAGGCTTGGTTCCCATGTTCTCAGAAGGACACTCCTGGGTTGCAGAAGATACATCTCAAAGGGACAGAGGAAGGATTTACATCTGCAGGTTTTCTGAAGTAAACGCTTCTAAGGAAAAGGGAGGTCAGGGCCTGCTGTCCGGTGTTGGCTGGAACACACAGGAAATTCTTTGGCAGTGTAGAGCTTTCCCAGGCAGGCATTTCAAGGGTCATGGTCTTGAGCTGATGCTATTTGGTCAGGTCTCTGGTGGGTGGCTTCGACCAGGTTGAATTGGTGCCCAGAACAACACTGCCTCCCTCTGGTGGGAAGGACTGAGATGAGCTGAGAAGCCCGGGACCTGGCACACAGTAGGTGCTCAGCGGCGTCACCCCTTCTATGGGAGTTAGGTGAGGGGGCCAGCAGAAACTGAGAGCCTCTGACGACCCTCGGCAGTCCCTCTCAAGCTCCCTTTAAGCAGCGCAGTTCCCAGGTGTGACCTGTAGAGCCAGCCTCCAGACACGGCAGGTCTTATAATTCTGGATTGAGAAGGATGATCACAGATATGCCAGGATGCACCCCAGCGTGTAATTCTCACCCCGAAGGATGGACAGTGTGAGGGGCTCCTGGGTCCTAGGCTTCCCCTGAAGTTCTGGGATTCGTCCCCAGGAACCAGACCCAACACACACACACGTAATGGCAAGGAACCAGATTCATGCATGGGGCGGGGCGGGGTAGAGGGCATCCCTCGGGCCTGGGTTCAAATCCCAGCTCTGTCACGTTTATGGTTTTGAGAGTAACTTGGCATTTCTGGGCCTCAGGGTCCTCATCTGCAAAATGGGGCTAATGAGACCGACCTAATGCCACTAGTAGGGGTCCTAAATGAAACACAGTGGAGCCTGTCCAGTGTCTCACAGTGCCCTGCGTGAGATGGCGTGCTCATGACATGGAGACTGCTGGCATCTTTGTTATTATCATTTGTGGCTTGTGCTGTCCGTGATGACTCCTTAATGACTGAATAGTAGATACTCATACCCGTTAGTGGACGATTTTGCCCGAAACCAGGGCCCGGCCAGGTTGCTGCGTTATTCCGCCGAGCGGTTACAAACCACCCCCTGCTCCAGGGGTGTAGCAAGAACATGGTTCCTGCCTTCAGGGAGTGTCTCTGGGATGTAACGAGACACCACACTGGGCAGAGGTGACCAAGTGCACAGGGGGTCCTGTGACAGCCAGGCCAGGCGTGGGGGGCTGCAGGGGTGAGGGGGGTGAGACACTAAAGGACATCCCCCCTGCTCACCCCTCCTGCCCTGCTAAGAATTAGCAGTAAACAAAAATGAGAAGGGACTTCTGGGCCAGAGGTTGGCAAACTTTTTTTTTTTACTAAAAGCCACACAGTAAATATTTTAGGCTTTGCCAGCCGCATCTCGATTGTGCCTCCTTAACTCTGCCATTATAGTGCACAGGCAGCCGTGGACTATGGTAAAGGATTGAGTGTGGCTGTGTGCCAATAAAACTTTATTTGCAAACACAAGTGGTGGGCCGGAAGTTTGCTGATCCCTGTTCTAGGCAAAGAGAACAGAAGAGCAATAGCCCCAGGGTCGGTGTGGCTTGAAGCAGGCAGTGGCAGGGGTGGGAAGATGCCAGAGCCCCAGCCTTGAGGGGCTGGAGTTGGAAACCTCAAGCAGGTCCCTGGCCCTACATGTGGTAGCCTCTGCCTCTGTGTGTGTGTTAACTCAAGGGAGGTCATGGCCCACGGACATGGGAGGGAGGTCATGACCTGCTCGACCAGGGACCAGGGACTCAGTAGCCTCGGGACCCTGTCTCTTTCAGACGTGAACGAGTGTAACAGCAGCCCCTGCAGCCAGGAGTGTGCCAACGTCTACGGCTCCTACCAGTGTTATTGCCGGCGAGGCTACCAGCTCAGTGACGTGGACGGGGTCACCTGTGAAGGTGAGCGGGAGAGGCCGCCTCTCTCCAGTCCCCCACTCCCTGCTCCTCCTGGCTGGCGAGTGGCCTGGGTTTCTTCCCTCTGAGATGTGTTTGGATGGACTTTACACATTGTTGAGAATGAGGTTTGTAAAGGAGGAAACCCACTCCCAGATTTCTTTAGTGACATAAAACGGAACGGTGGTTATGGCCGTGGGTGCCGCCCAGACCTTGAGCAGGGCAGGGGTGGGGGGCGTGGGGGCGAGGAGTCACACCCCTCGCTCGACCCTCTGCCTCTGACCTTTCAGAAGCCCCTCAGGGGGCCTGGGCTACCCTCCTCTGTAACATCCGGGTTCACCCCACACTTACCTAGTGGTCGGAGGATGAAAGCAAATGATGATTCAAGAGCACTTCGTACATGCCTGGCACAATGTCGGTGCTCAGAAGGCAACTGTTTGTAAGGTTATTCCTATTTTTATTATGTGAAGTGTGTCTGTCGTTTGGACATTTATAATCATCGGCGTCAGGATGGAGCCGGCAGGGTGCCTCTGTGTGCGTCATTCCAAAGCCCTTGGCTCCCCTTTGTTCCCCAGTCTCCCTCTCCCTGCCCTGCAGACTTCACACCAAGAGCTTGCTGTGTGGCCCTAGGCTAGGCCTTTTCCCTCTCTGGGACTCAGCGTGCCCTTCTGGTGTGATGACCTCGGAGGCTGCCCCAGCCCTGGCACTTTGAGACTCCCCTGTGTCCAGCTCACCCTTGGGGCTGACTTCCAGGTCACAGCTCAGCCCACTGGGGGATTAGCCCAGCCTGGGGCGGGGGTCCACACAGATGCTGAGGGTAGGCTTTGCTGTCACAGACATTGATGAGTGCGCCCTGCCCACGGGGGGCCACATCTGCTCCTACCGCTGCATCAATGTCCCCGGGAGCTTCCAGTGCAGCTGCCCCTCGACCGGTTACCGGCTGGCCCCGAACGGCCGCAACTGCCAAGGTGAGTAGGGCAGGGTCCCCCGGGGTCTCCCAGGCCCTCTTGGGGCTCTGTGGGGTGGGGGGGACTGAGGCCCAGCAGCCACAGCACAGGCGGGGTGCGTTTGGGGGGGACGACTCTGTATCCTGGGTGTGTCCTCACCCCACGGGCACCCTGTTCCCACACTCGGGCACGCTTATCCACCAGGGGTTCACAGTTCTTCTGTTCTGCCCCGGGCAGCCCCCAGGGGGCGGAAGTGGGGCTGACAGCCTTTGAAAGGAAGACGCCCAGCATCAAGGAAGCAGGCCGTCAGTACCCAGAAGGGCCCACAGCGTGGCACTGCTGTTTAGTCTCTCGTTCAGTCACGCGACACACCCAGGCCCTGCCGGGTGCTCAGGGCACAGCGGTGAGCCGGTGGAGCCGGCCTCTGTCCCAGGGCGCTGGTCCCCACTTGGCAGGGGGTGGACCTGCTCAGGGTGTGTCCCCACCCTGAGGTCTCTGTGTCGAAGGCCTTTATGGCCGGGGTTCCCGCGGAGCCCCGGGATCGGCTAAATGAAGGGTGAGTGGCCTGCATGCTATCCTTAGCTCCCAGTTCCTGGAGTGGATGACCACTCCAGGGGTCATCGAATCACTGTCTCTTGGGTTACTGAGAGGGCAGCTAAGGAGATATTTGTGAATGAGCAACCCCGGAATGGGCATGCTGGCCTTACCCTCGGCAATGGCCACAGCAGCTGAATCAGAGGCTGGGACTGTCCAGCCCCTGCAGCGAGCCTCCTACGGGGCTGGCGGTCCGGAGGCTCTGGGGGCCAGGGTTCTGCAGATGTCCTTTCTGGTCATGAAGGGGGTTTTCAGACTGTGATCAAAGGCGGCAGGAGCTGCGGTGTTTCCTGGGAGGGACTGCTCGGCTGTCCAGAGCTCCGGATGGAAGTCGCTCTGTTTTCACATTTCTGAAGGAGCAGATGACCTGGCCAGGCGCCCTCACCGCAGCCTGGGGTTCTGCCAGACACAGCGAAAACACATTCCTGAGCCTCTCTCGGGCTTTGAGACTGGGGACTGCTGTTTTTGCTACCAATGGTCAGGATTTGGCACCTCTTCACAGATGCCTTAGGACTTCCCAGGTGGCGCTAGTGGTAAAGAACCTGTCTGCCAATGCAAGAAACAAAAGAGACCTGGGTTTGATCCCTGGGGTGGGAAGATCCCCTGGAGGAGGGCGTGGCAACCCACTCCAGTATTCTTGCCTGGACAATCCCCATGGACAAAGGAGCTTGGTGGGCTACAGTCCACGGGGTCACAGAGAGTCAGACCCAACTGAAACGACAGCGTGCACACTTGCAACTGATGCCTCTGGCACGGTGATGTCCCCTGAACCCATCATTTGACTGCTCCGGACAGTTGTGGGGTAGGGGACGACTCCCCATGTCCAAGTGACCTCCTGATGTGCCCCAGGCCTGGTTCTGGTCCAACCCAGACAGTCAGTGACTTTGGAAGCTGGGCACAACATAGACTCCCTTTCCGCCTCAGTTTCCTCATCTGTAACGTGGGGCTAGTGGCTTCTGCCCGTTCCCTCCTCAGATGTTAGAAGCGGCACGCGAGGTAAGACTGATGCACCTTGAGAGCCTTGGAGAGGCGCTGGCTACCTGGGTTCAAAGCTCAGCTCCCCCACTTATAAAATGTGTGGCCTTAAACCAGTCACTTTAAGCCCATGACCTCTTCCTAAAATGAGGATAATAACCAGTACTTGCCTCATTTAATGATAATGAAAATCAAGTATTTCCTGCAAAACACTTCAAGGGCCATCATTTAGAGGACTCTGTTGTTATTATGCTCACTCCAGGGATCATGAATAGTAGGTAAATTAAATACAGATCTCCTATAAACAAAAGAGCTGGCACACGGCTGTGCTCCGGATAGCAGTCAACGGAGGGCAAGGATGGCCCGATCCCCCAAACTCTGGGCACCCCCATCTGGGCCGGGGATGGCTTGGGGGGCCTCAGGCTTCACCGTGCTGCCTTGGGGTCTCCTGCAGACATTGATGAGTGTGTGACTGGCATCCACAACTGCTCCATCAATGAGACCTGCTTCAACATCCAGGGCGGCTTCCGCTGCCTGGCCTTCGAGTGTCCCGAGAACTACCGCCGCTCCACAGACACGTAAGTCCCTTGGGCCCTGCGGTCATCTGTGTCGGACTTCCTAGGGGCCGGGCTCCCGGCCTGCACGAGGCGGAAGGGGGTGTTCATGAGCTGTGTCCTCCCACATGGGTCTTGGGAAACTCAAGGATCTCTGGTTCTCAGGCGCCTAAATGCCAGTGTGACTGGTCTCAGAAAGTGAAGGAAATGGCCTCAAACGGGCTGACGGTTGCTGACCTGCCTGTGCGTGGAGCCAGGCAGAAACCTGGCCTCTGTTCCCTGGGGTGGAGCCTTGGGCAAGGGACAGCTCTGTGTCCACCTCTGTGGGATGCAGGAGACAGAGCGTGCTGACTCAGGTGGAGGTAGTGATGACTCCCGGTGGGCCAACGGGACTTGTTGGGGCATCGTTAGATGAACCCACCTGAAAACCAGATTCTATCCGGCCCAGTGATGGTGTGGGGACAGCACGGAAGGGTGTGAGTTCTCAGCTTGAAGCTGTGTGTCCATGTGTCACTGCAAGCTCACTGACTCTCAGGCCACCAGATGTCTGCTGGAGTGTCTATAGAGACCCTGTTCATCAGGGAGCAGTGAGGACCCTTTGGTCTCGCCACACACAACCCCAACCCTTGTTTTGTTGGGTGGATCTCCTTTCCTGCCCCCAGAGATCGTTTCAGGGAAAGCTCCTCGGTGGGAGCCAATCTCAGAAGTGTGGACACAGGATCCCTTCCCTCCTGCCCTGGGCAGTGCCAGCACCCAGCCAGGCTGCCTGGGAGACTCAGCCTCTTGACCTTGGCCCTGCTTCTCCTGCCAGGGGGTTAGGGCTATCTGGGGTAAGGGTCCCAGGCCCTGGCGTGTGCTTATTCTGGCCGAAAGCTAGAGCAGGAGATGCTAAGACAGCCCCAGTGTTCTTCCTAGCATCGGGGATGTTCATCCTCTGGATCTCGCCCCTGCCCCACCTCTCCCCGCCCTCTCTGTTTCCACAGCAGGCGTTCTTGCAGGTAGGGAAAAGCCACCCCAGGGCTGGGTTTGCCAGCCCTCAGCATTCCGAGAGCCGGGGGCTTATACAGCAGCCTACAGGCAGTGCCAGTGCTCCTGAGCTGGGAAGAACAATCGTGTCCTTGATTTGAGTCTGAGCTGTTTCTGTCTGTCTGTCCGTGCTCCCTCCCTCCCTCCCAGGCCCTTGTCTGTGTCTGGGTTCACGGATTTTGGAAGATGGGCTGGTTGCCGTCGACCTCAGACTGGGGTGCGGTCATGAAGGCAAACGGGGAGGAGGAGGCTGCCCTGCGCAGGGTCTTCACGCCTCCGACGCTGGGGGTGGGTAGGCTGGCATCGTTTGCTGAGACTGTGACTGCAGTCAGATACCCTCCCTGGTCCTTACACTGATGGATGCTGTGGAATCCTTCGCTGCCCCGCAGCTGGGGAAGGTCCTTTACTTGTTTGGGGAATGTTCACCGTGAGCCTACTGTGTGCGGGCACCTGGGCAGACAGTGGGCCCGCAAAGGCCCCTGTGCCCTGCCCTGAGCCCAGGAGGAGCCCATGGGGAAACAGCCGTGGGCAGAGTGCAGGTGTGCTCTCATCAAGGAGGGCTCTCCCCCGGTGGGGCTGGGGGCACAGAAGGCAGGGGTACCTAGAGTTGGTGATGCTGGAATGAAGGGGGAAGGAGTCAGGCAGAGAGGGAGCGAGTGGAGGGTGGGATGGGCGTGGGGTGTGGACCTGCATTAAAGGGCAACCGAGGAGTTCTGGCCAGGAAAGGGGATGCCCAGCAAGGAGCCACGCCTGCTGACTGAGGGGCTGATGCTCCAGGGAGTGGTTTGTCTCCATCTCTTGGGTTCATCACCCTGCCCCCTGGGGATGATAAAGAGGGAGCACCGTCACTGTCTGTGTTAGGTGCAGGAAGTGGGCGCCATCACGGTCAAGGTTGGGGGGGTTGAGGCTCCGAGCAGCCCCTCAGGGAAGACTGTGGCCCCATTGAGCACATGTTGCTTGCCAGTGCCACCCAGCTGCCGGAGCAGAGGCTGAGAGGCGGGTGGAGCTGGGGAAGGAGTGTCCCTGCCCTGAGGGTCCGTCTGTGCCCCCCTTCCTGTTCTCAAGCCTCATGGAGATGCTGTGGCATTTTGGAACAATCTGGCTTTGGTGTCAACCTCGCTTAGGTTTGCCTTCCAAATTCAGTCCATTCCAGGTCCCCTTTACAATCAGCAGTTCCCGTGAACTTCTTGCTGTAAAGGGGGCGGTGGTGTTGCCCTCCAGGTTCCTGTTGGGTGACCTGTGATTGTGGGGGCAGAGCCGTTTCCTTATGGCTTGCTCTGGGTTCAGCCTGGGGGGCTGTGGGTAAGACGCCCCCAGGCACATTTTACTGCCAGTATTTATGGATGGAAGGAAGGCGGATGGTGGCCCTGGTGTCCGGTTGAGGACAAAGCCTGGGAGGCTGCCTGGAGGAGGAAGGAACCAGGCCTGGGACTCCCATCATGCCTTCCAGGCCTGGCTTTCCTGTTCCTTGGTGCCGTGATCTGGGGTCTTGGTCACCCTGGGGCCCGTTTTCCTCTGTAAGACGTGCGGAAAATACCTGCTTGTCTGTGCCTTGAGGATTAACGGTAACGTTCCGGGTGCCCGGCCCAGGGGGATGATAAAGGGGGAGCACCGTCATTGCCTGTATTAGGCGCAGAGTGGTGGTAAGGAAGATGGCCACGAGCCGCCCTGTTCTCATCCTCAGAATCCAGACGTTCCTCAGAGCGACTGCAGCTGTGGCTCCGCGGCTGACTGTGTGCCTGTGGGCTGACTGTGTGACCGGCTGGGTCTAGGGTTGCTCAGTCCTTAGATGGGAAGATGAGACTCAGCTCCTGAAGGGCTGTTGAGGAATCATGGGCCAGCCAGGAGCCCAGCGCTGGGCACAGGAAGTGGGGGCCGGGCCTGGAATCCTCGGTTGAGAGGCCTTGGGGAATGGGGGTCTTGTCTTGGTTGCCTGGTCACATATGGGGGGGGGCTGTTTCCCTGGGAGCACAGGAGCCCCGATAGCTTAGGGCCACTGCCACATTGTGTAGGTGTGGGCAGGACGCAGGCCAGAGCACCAGCTGAGGCGAAGCTGAGCCTCTCAACCCTGTGGGCTCCTCAAACTGGAGTTTTCTGTTTCATGGCCCTTTTCCTTTTCTGCAAAAGCCCTCTGAAGAAATTTATCTGACCTTCAGAAAGCGATTTGTACAAGTTAAAAGCGCTGTATTAGAAAGGACCCTGGAACCAGCACTTCCATGGTTTAACGTTCAGGGAGACTGGCAAGATTTGAGTCTCTCTCTCTCTCCGTTGCTGGGCCTCAACCTTCTCTCTCTCTCTGTCTCCAAACAGCCTCCTTCTGGCCAGTTTCCCCGGTGGCCAAAGGGCGGTAACTGGAGCATGACCCAGCAGGCCGGGCCACAAACCACAGGTCTGGGCCCCAAGGACTGACCAGGCTGTTAAGATCCTGACCACATAGTTCCCTCCTCCCCACAGCAGGGATATTCAAAGTGTCTCTGAGCCCGGGATGGGACCAAAAACATCCTCTTTACCCCCTCGGCGGGGCAGACCCCGAGACCCGGGCTCTCAGAAGCCAGGGCCAGAGGGAGGCTGGCGGCCTTTGTTGGCACAGCTCCCGGCCCCAGGGTGTAACTCCGGTGGACGGAGTGGGTGGAACCCTGCCCTGGCCAGTTCCTGGGGCTTGTGTCCAGAACGACAGGAACTGCCGGCGGGGACGGCTGCAAGCTTCAGGCGGCCACAGCGGCCATACCTCCCAGGAGAAGGCGCTGGCCTAGAAGACCTTTCTTCTCTGGTGTGTGGTAATTGCATTTTCGTGGAACTTGGGGTGTCCTGAACAAAGTCGTTGAACTGAATACTTGGGGCACATTGTTCTCTCATGCTGGTTGAGATGGAAACCGAGGTGGGTGGTCCCCGCGTTCTGGTCCCCTCCTCTGCTCTGTAGTAGATGCGGTGGCGGCGGCCCCTCCTGCATCGAGACATACCCGCTAATGAAGACTTCAGTGCCACCCCCGTCTGACAGGCAGTTTGCCAGAGGCAGTAGTTACGCTTTCTGGGATGTTTATACTAAGTATGGGGCAGAGCAGAGTGGAATCATTGAAGTTGCAACTGACCAGGAAAATCAGGGCCGAATTTACTCGTGCGCCTGTATTAATATAAAGCACATAGTGAGTGTCAAGCTGATGCTGGGTACTGGAGACGAAGCCAAAGAGCCATGGGAATGGAACAGTCTGGAAGGAGCCGGGCCCAGAAATGCCCAGAGGGAGGAAGGGCTTGGGTGCTCTGTGGGGTCGGGGGTGTGGAGACCAATCGGGGAGGAAATAGTGTTCAGCTCTCTGGTGTGATGGCTGTGGGGGCGATACCAGAACTTCACACACACTTCACGTTCCCTGCCTTCCACACATGCTGTGTTAATCATTTGTCAAATGAAAACCCTGGGAGACGTGGGAAAATTTAATGCACATGATGGAGACTGTAGCACCACCTGCTGGCCAGATCCACCAGACCTTTCCTGAAGCAGCTGGGGGCGCGTGGTACATGTCCTGAATCGCGCGCGCGCACGTGTGTGTGTGTGTGTGGCAGCTGGGTGTGTGTGTGTGTGTGTGTGTGGCGGGTGTGTGTGTGTATAGCAGCTGGGTGTGTGTGTGTGTCCAGATCCACCTGACCCTGTGTGTGTGTGTGTGTGTGTGTGTCCAGATCCACCAGACCCTTCCTGAAGCAGCTGGGTGTGTGTGTGTGTGTGTCCAGATCCACCAGACCCTTCCTGAAGCAGCCGGGGGCGTGTGTATACACATAGCCTTTGAAGTGAGGGCTTCCCAGATGGCTCAGTGATAAAGAATCCAGCTGCCAATGCAGGAAACACAAAGATGTGGGTTTGATCCCTGGGTCAGGAAGATCTCCTAGTGTAGGAAATGGCAACCTGCTCCCATATGCTTGCCTGGGAAATCCCATGGACAGAGGAGCCTGGTGGGCTACAGTTCACGGGGTCTCAAAGAGCTGGGCATGACTGAGCGGCTGAGCACACACACACAGGCCAGCTTTGCCTCTGCCGTTCAGTGCAGACTGTGGGGCCGTGGACACGTTACGCGTCCTCTCTGAGCTTTGGTCTTCCTGTTAGTAGAACAAGAACCACGTGGAACAGTGAGGGGACCGTGGGGAAGGAGAAACTCTGACTGACCCAGAGCGAGGCCAGGCACGTTCCTTGGTTTTTCCATAGTCACCTGGCGCACCCCCATTTGGCCTGGACCTGGGTGTCTGTGGGGGTGGTGGCCCCTCAGCAGTACCCACGCCTGCTTTCTTTCCCACTGCTCTCCTCTGCCTGTCGGCCACCTCCCTTACAAAACTTTCATCTTCAGTGTTCCTGATTTTCACATGCTTTTACTAGCATGGAGCTCATTCCTAGGGCTGCCATTTCTAAGAGCTCAAAATGGTAAACAGCCAAGTAAATGAAAGGATTCCAGTGAGTGAGTCCTGATAAAGAGCCTGGATGTAGGATATAGAAAGAGACAGGCTTGCTAACAATGAATGCCAAGTGTTAAATAAGTTCTAGTCACCCAGCACGAAGCATGGAAACTGAAAAGCTGAAATGGAGGCATGATGGAAGACAAGGACGATGGTAGATGCCCGCAACTGGAGAATCCAAGCACGGTTGAGATGGCGAAACTTCCCGGGACATGCTCTGTCAAGTCCTGTGGGGCTCAGCACCTTGGCTCTGCTTCTAAGGCAGCTGCCTTCATATTGTGATGGAGTTCAAGAGGCAGAAGGTAGGCCAGTTCTTATCATCTCACAGAAGGTTAGAACCTGTCCCCTTCCTGTCACAGGAAGTTAGAATCTGTCTTTACTCTGTCAAAGGAAGTTAAAACCTATCCTCATAATCCTGTCGCAGGAATTTAGGAGCAATAAATCTTCTCTCACAGGAAGTTAGGCCGTGTCTTCATCGTGTCACAGGAAGTTAGGACATATCTCTGTCCCGTCACAGGAAGTTAGAACGTGTCTCCATCCTGTCACAGGAAGTTAGGACCTGTCACAAGAAGTTAGGACCTGTCTCCATTGTGTCACAGGAAGTTAGGACCTGTCACAGGAAGTTAAGATGTGTCTCCATCGTGTCACAGGAAGTTAGGATGTGTCTCCATCCTGTCACAGGAAGTTAGGATGTGTCTCCATCCTGTCACAGGAAGTTAGGACCTGTCACAGGAAGTTAAGATGTGTCTCCATCGTGTCACAGGAAGTTAGGATGTGTCTCCATCCTGTCACAGGAAGTTAGGATGTGTCTCCATCCTGTCACAGGAAGTTAGGACCTGTCACAGGAAGTTAGGACGTGTCTCCATCGTGTCACAGGAAGTTAGGATGTGTCTCCATCGTGTCACAGGAAGTTAGGATGTGTCTCCATCGTGTCACAGGAAGTTAGGACCTGTCACAGGAAGTTAGGACGTGTCTCCATTGTGTCACAGGAAGTTAGGACCTGTCACAGGAAGTTAAGATGTGTCTCCATTGTGTCACAGGAAGTTAGGATGTGTCTCCATCCTGTCACAGGAAGTTAGGATGTGTCTCCATCCTGTCACAGGAAGTTAGGACCTGTCACAGGAAGTTAGGACGTGTCTCCATCGTGTCACAGGAAGTTAGGATGTGTCTCCATCCTGTCACAGGAAGTTAGGACGTGTCTCCATCGTGTCACAGGAAGTTAGGATGTGTCTCCATCGTGTCACAGGAAGTTAGGACCTGTCACAGGAAGTTAGGACGTGTCTCCATTGTGTCACAGGAAGTTAGGACCTGTCACAGGAAGTTAAGATGTGTCTCCATTGTGTCACAGGAAGTTAGGATGTGTCTCCATCCTGTCACAGGAAGTTAGGACCTGTCACAGGAAGTTAGGACGTGTCTCCATCGTGTCACAGGAAGTTAGGACCTGTCTCCATCTTGACCTAGGAGGTTAGAACCTGTCTATATCTCTGCCCCAAGCCCTGGTTGGTCCTGTGAATACAGACAAGGAACTGGGCCTAGAGTACAAAGCTTTAGTGAGGAAAGACAGAAAAATACTTGACTGAGCACAAATCTAGCTTCCTTACACACTGTGACCTCGCGAAAGCCACTGATTCTTTCACCCTCAGTTTCCTCATCTGAAAAATGGCCCTCAACTCCCCCTCACAGTGAGGGTGTGATCCCTCTAGCAAAGGCATGCTGACGAATAGCCAAATGCTCTGTAAATGGCGGCAGCCATGTTTGCTGACCTGGACCGTCGCCCTGACCACTGCCTGGGTGAGGAGCTGGGAGCCTGGACAACACTCAGAGGGAAGGGTGTGCCTGTTGAGGATAGCCTGGGGTGGGGCTCTGCCGTTGAGAGAGGGACACACCTTGCTCCAGGCACAACCCCAATCCCAGCCACCCAGCGCCCCCGAGGGTGTTGGAAGAGGCTAGTGCCTGAGTCAGCGGCTGGAGGTCCCCGGCACCTCCCACAGGTGAGTGAGGGGTGCTCTTCTCGCTGGCTGATTGGCCAGAGGGGCGGCGGGAGGCCCCGCCCAGCAGGCCCCCCCCCCCCGCTTACCCCGCCCCACGCTCTGTTGTTTCTCCGCTTGCTGAATGGGCCCTAACCCTCTCCTTGTCTCTCTGTCCACTTTTCTTGCAGCCGCTGCGAGCGCTTGCCTTGCCATGAGAATCAGGAGTGCCCCAAGCTGCCTCTGAGAATAACCTACTACCACCTCTCTTTCCCCACCAACATCCAAGTGCCCGCCGTGGTTTTCCGCATGGGCCCCTCCAGTGTCGTCCCCGGGGACAGCATGCAGCTGGCCATCACCGGCGGCAACGAGGAGGGCTTTTTCACCACCCGGAAGGTGAACCACCACAGCGGGGTGGTGGCCCTCACCAAGCCTGTCCCCGAGCCCAGGGACATGCTCCTGACCGTCAGGATGGACCTCTCCCGCCACGGCACCGTCAGCTCCTTTGTGGCCAAGCTTTACATCTTTGTATCCGCAGAGCTCTGAGCACGCGCTTTGGGCCGTTGAGGGCCCCCCCTTGTTGCTTTCCCCACCCTCCCTTCCGGGATGCCAATAAAGGCTCAGCGGGCAATCCCACACAGCATGGCTGGCGTGCCTTGGTTTTATTTGGCGCGGTCGGGAGTGTCTATGCTGCTTGTTCCTGGTGGGGAAGGGGGAGCCCAGCACTGCCTGGTGCCCCCGAGGGTGACTGAGGAGTGTTTTCCATGAGGGGTCTGCACCCAGGAGCCCCTGTGAGTGGGAGTTACAGTCCATACCGCCAGGGAGCCCAGGCCAGGGCAGAGCGAGGTTGGGCGTTTCATCTGAGATGATTCTCTGTCCCCCACTTGTGCTGAGCCCAGAGGATGACGTGACGGAGGCCCCTAGGGACGGCTGAGCTCCATCCCCTCTCAATTCACAGATGTGGAAACTGAGGCCCAGAGAAGGGGAGGAACTTGGCCAAGGTGACGCGGCCTGTGTGTGGTAGAAGGCAGTCTAGGAGCCAGGTCTTCGGTCCCCAGCCTGGTTTCCTTGCTGTAGTGCCAGGAGCTGAGCCTTTAACTGAGACCATGAAAGCTCCATCTTGAGACTCAAGCCTCCCATTCTGTCTTGACAAGATGTCCAAACTTGTGGGAGAACACTGAACGCAATCGCAGCATCTTAGCTGCTGCTGCTGCTGCTAAGTCACTCCAGTCGTGTCCGACTCTGTGCGACCCCATAGACGGCAGCCCACCAGGCTCCCCTGTTCCTGGCATTCTCCAGGCGAGAACACTGGAGTCCTTACCAAAGGGAGCCTGATGAATGTGTCGCTCATGGGACCCCCTCAGTAAGCCCCGGGCCTTCATGTGCGCTACTTCCCATCCTGTGGGGCAGGCGTGTCATCCCCAGAGAGACTCCAGGGCGGGGGGGTGAGCAGTGTGCACAAGGTCACACAGTTGGGCTTTGAACCTTGGTTTGCTGACGGCACAGCCCTGACTGTTCCATTCCGTCACAATACCGCCAACATGAACCTCGATCGGCCTGCCTCTCTTTGAAGATCTCTTCCACCATGATCCCAGCCAAGTGTGGCTCTCAAGGCACGGCAGCATTTATTCCTGGTGTCCACCTCCAGCCTGACCGCAAATTGTTCTCCCTTTCCTTGCTTCCCTTAAACCACGTTGTTGAGTTCTCTGCTGCCACAGGCCCTTTGCACGTGCTTTTGCGCCCTTGGCCTGAATGTTGGTTGAACCTCAGTCCCTGTGTTCCTATTGCCACTGGGCCCCCCTGGACACCTCTGGGTTATGTTTCTTCTGTCAGTCTTTCTCCTAACTCCGCCTTTGAGATGCTCCTCTTAGTTTGCAGGTCCCACCTGTCTGTGTTTCACTTTTGCTTCCCCACCATCCAGAAGGCTCCAGGGAGTCAGGGGCCAAGTCTGTCTCATTCAGGGCCGTGTCCCTAAGCTCCTGGCGAGGCCTGGCATGCAGTAGGTACTCTGCTTCTGTCTGTTGAGGGAATGGATGACTTCGTGCCAGCATCGCTTTACACGTCTAGCATTTCTGTGGCTGCTGATGCTGTTTTCAAGTAGGAACATGAAAGGGAGGCAGAATGTCGACAGGAATCAAGTAAAGGATCCTGGAGGGACCTGGAAGAAGATGGGGAAGGGGTCCACTTTGCTGTCTAGTGGAGAGGACAGGTATACAGTTAACACCGTGCCCTGTGCCCTGTGACAGAGGCAGCAGGCAACTTGCCACAGGAGCATACACATGCTCCTAGCCACTTACCTCCAAACCCCTGCTGTCTCCCAGACCGCGCTCTGAGCACCTCTGGTCTGGACCAACTTGCAGTCTCCCAGGCTGAAGCCAGAGGACCTCTCTGAAGGACCCATCTGGTTGTGTCACTCCCCTCTTTAGAACCTTCTGTGACTCGCAGGCGAAGCCCAGCGCCCTTGGAATGGCCTCTGAGAGCGTGCCTGCTCCAGCCTCTGCCCACCTTTCAGGCACGCCTCCCGCCGTCCCCACCCTGGCTCACCCTCTGCTAGTGACAAGTGTTCAGTTACGCAGAGCCCTTACCATTCTCTACACTCGCGTTCTCCAGGCAATAGCTCGTGCCACGCCTTCCTCCTGCAAATGGCCATTCTCCCTGAAGACGTAGCTTAAAAGTCACCTCGTCGGTGAAGGCTTTCCTTAATCGGAGCTTTTCCAGAGCCAGGTGTACGCCATCAGAGCAGTTACCCTGTCATCTTGTTCTTTTTTTTTTTCAATACTTTTAAATTCCTTTATATTTTTGGCCACACCACGCAGCATGTAGGATCTTAGTGCCCCAACCAGGGATCCAGCCCATGCCCCCCGCAGTGGAAGCACAGAAAGTCTTCACCACTGGACCACCAGGGAAGTCCTTGTTTTTGTTACTTTTTATCATCACCTTTTTAAAGGCAGAGATTGTGTCTGTATTCTCTACGCTTTTCAGAATGTCTGGCCTGTAGAAGGCGCTCAGTGAACATCTGAATAAACATGGATGGATGGATGATGGATAGATGAATGGATGGGTAGTACTTTCAAGGCTTAGTTCAGATACCACCTCTTCTGTGAAATCAGCAAGACACAGCAGGGATTCATCATTGTATTCAATTATTCTTTCATCTGGGGGCTTACATGGTAGTTCAATTGGTGAAGAATCCACCTGCAATGCAGGAGACCCCGGTTCGATTCCTGGGTCAGGAAGATCTGCTGGAGGAGAGGTAGGCTACCCACTCCAGTATTCTTGGGTTTCCCTGGTGGCTCAGCTGGTAAAGAATCCACCCACAATGTGGGAGATCCCAGTTTGATTCCTAGGTTGAGAAGATTGGCTAGAGAAGGGAAAGGCTACCCACTCGTATTCTGGCCTGGAGAATTCCATGGACTGTATAGTCCATGGGGCTGCAAAGAGTCGGACACGACTGAGCGACTTTCACTATTCTTTCATCATGGTCCTGCTTATTGAGGCTGGGGAAGCTCTTTTTCCCTAGGAGTGTTAAGATGTGGGGGGATTCTTGGGGGCCTTAGAAGTCTTTCAGTGACCTCATAAGGCTTGCCAGAATCCCCTCTACATTTCCATGGACTGTTCCGCTTTTCTTGCACTTTGCTTTGTTTGTGGGACTTCCTGCCTCTTCAGGTGGCCTGTTCTGTCCAAGAACACCTCCGATGTGTCTGTGCATGTACCTGCGTGCACACATGGGGATGGCGGTGTCTGGATTACCTGACTGCTCAGCTCTGCAGTCCCTGGAGGCTGCGCAGCAGTATTCCTGTATCAGCCTGCTGAGATCACACAGTGCAGGAAAAAGAACCCACCCAACCAACCGAACAAAACATAAGAGCAAGTGTCCTCGCTGCCATTTACTGGTTCTGTGACCTCGGAGAAGTCATTTGCCTTTCAGAGCTTCGAGGCCCACTTCCTGAACTATTTTGGAAATGACATGAAGTTACGTATACACAAGGCAGCATCTGGCTGTGGTAGGCAGTTAATGAGTATTAGTGTCTCCATTCACTGGAAGGTACTCAAGTGTTCATTTGGATCTTGATTTAAATGGAGAATGAAAGTTCAGAGGGTTTGTGGAGCTGCCATCACTTCCAACTCTTGGACCTGTGTGTGCAGTTTTGGTGTTTTTTTTTTTTTGACAGCAGCACCTGGCTTGTGGGATCTTAGTTCCACAGGGACTTAGTTCCACCAAAGACTAAACCTGAGCCCCTGGTAGTAAAAGCACAGCATTCTAACCACTGGGCATCCAGGGGAGTCCCATGTGTGTGTACTTTTAAACCAAGCTCCCAAAGGTGGTGGTGGTGTTGTTCAGTCCCTAAGTCATGTCTGACTCTTGCGACACTGTGGACTGTAGCCTGCCAGGCCTCTCTGTCTATGGGATTTCCCTGGCAAGAATATTGGAGTGGGCAGCCATTTCCTTCTCCAGGGGATCTTCCTGACTCAGGGATCAAACCCAGGTGGCCTGCATTGCAGGCAGATACTTTACCAACTGAGCCACGAGGAGGCCCAAAGGTGAAGGATGATAATTATGATTATCATATAATGATAAAATAGTCAACACCTAGGCAGTGCCTTCTGTGGGCCAAGCAGTTAACTGACCCTCATGGAGCCTTTGAGGAAAGTGCTGTTACATCCTCATTTCACAATGAAGACGTGGAAGGAGAGAGGTTAAATAACCCGCCCAAAGCCCCACCGTGATGTAAAGTGGGGCAGGATTCTGACCCAAGCAGCCTGGCTCTGGAGTCTGTTCTCAGACACCGAGCCCCGTGCCATGAAGCGGGCAGGATTGCTGGGATCACTCAGTGCTCATCAGCTTGTCACTCTAGCTTCCTCTCAGAAAGCCCTCATACCAGCCCAGTTCTAAAATTCTCAAGTGAAAAACGAGTGTTTGATTCGCTGAGGAAGGAGACAGCGTGGTGAAGCGGGAAGAACTGTGAAGAGTCAGGGAAGTGACGTGCCGACTGTCCAGCACAGACCTCTGGCATGACGTTGCAGCACAGTTTCGAAAGTTCTCCGAAGCAGAACCACGACGACCAGATAAGAAAGTCTTTCATCACAAAGGCAACCCCCACATACAGTTCAAATGAAACCCACCCACATGGTATTGGCATCCGTGCAGGAGGAAGCAGTGAAAGAGCCCCGAGCAGTCAGCAGTGTCCTGAGAAAGCGCAGGCGCGCAGTCAGAACGGTGGCTGAGGCTGGGAGCCACTTTGCTCCCTGCAGTGGCGAGTGTGTGCAGGGACTGAAGAGGGTGGAACAGGCCTGCTGTGCTTAGTCGCTCAGTCGTGTCTGACTCTTTGCAACCCCATGGACTGTGGCCTGCGAGTCTCTGTCCATGGGATTCTCCAGGCATGACTATTGGAGTGGGTTACCATGCCCTCCTCCAGGGGATCTTCCCAACCCAGGAACAGAACCCAGGTCTCCCACATAGCAGGCAGATTCTTTACCAGCTGATCCATCAGGGAAGCCCAGGAATACTGGAGTGAGTAGTCTCTCCCTTCTCCAGTTAATCTTCCCAACCTAGGAGTCAAACTGGGATCTCCTGAATTGCAGGCGGATTCTTTACCCGCTGAGCTACCAGGAAGGTTATTGGTTTTTTTTTATATTTCTTTAGGCTCCATCAGGCCTTGGTTGTGGCGTGCAGGATATTGGTTGTGTTCTGCAGGGTCTTTCGCTGCGGTGTGCAGTATTAGTTGCCCCTCGGCATGTGGGATCTTAATCTCCTAGACCAGGATAGAACCTGAGTCCCTTGCACTGCAAAATGGATTCTTTTTTTTTCAAATTTATCTTTAATTGGAGGATAATTGCTCTACAATATTGTGTTGGCTTCTGCCACGCATCACCATGAGTCAGCCATAGGTGTACATATGCCCCCTCTGTGCGCCTCCCTCCCACCCCATCCCGCCCCTCTGTTGTCACAGAGTACCGAGTCTGAGCTCCCTGCATCACGCAGCGAATGCCCACTGGCTGTCTATTTACATATGATAATGCGTATATTTCAGTGCTGCTCTCGCAATTCACCCGCCCTCTCCTTCCCCACTTCCACAGTCTATTCTCTACGTCTGCATTGCTGCCCTGCAGATGGGTTCATGAGTACCATCTTTCTAGATTCCATATGTATGTGTTAATATGCAATATTTTTTTTCTCTTTCTGACTTACTTCACTCTGTGTAAGAGGCTCTAGGTTCATTCACCTCACTAGAACTGACTCAAATGTGTTCACTTTTAGGGCTGAGTAATATTCCATGTGTATATGGACCACAACTTCTTTATCCTTTCATCTGTTGATGGACATCTAGGTTGCTTCCATGTCCTAGGTATTGTAAATAGTGCTGCAATGAACACTGGGATACATATGTCTTTTTCAATTATGGTTTCCTCAGGATATATGCCCAGTAGTGGGATTGTTGGGTCATATGGTAGTTTTATTCCTAGTTTTTGCAAGGCAGATTCTTAACCACTGAACCACCAGGGAAGCCCCGTTAAACTTTTAAAACTGGGCCATCAAGGCTTCCTTGAAAAGTCAGGATCTCATACTATGAAGAAACTGCTGGAAATGAAATAGAAAATTGAGTAGGAAAGAGGTTATTGTGGAAAATGAAGCTCCAGGTAAATGTAGAGACCTGTCAAAGAGCAGGCTGCCAAAAACAACAGGTGAAGGGGCCCTGTGAAATCAGGAAAAGTGTGGATCACTCCTTATGTGACGCTGATTTCACATAAAGATGGTTAGCCAAAAAGCATCCAGGTTAAATCTCATATAAAGTTATTGTAGGAAAAAAGAGAATAAAGAACAGAATGACATTCCTCTGGAGAATGAAAGGACTCCAGAAAGGTATGCTTACAGACTAGATCAAATCTGTAACCCATACCAAACAAACTAAAAGAATTGAAAATATAACCAAAAATGAAGGGAAAATGTAAGCCAGAATTAGGAAAAACAGAAATGAAGTGATGAAACTCAAGAAATTATTTTAAATTAAAGCAAAAAGCAGTTTCAGAAATAAATACTTAAGGAAAAGCTGGGAAAAAATCTCATAAATTGAAAAATAAGTAACAGAAGAGATGAAAAGACTTGAAGAGAAAGTGACAGATGTTGAAGACAAAGGCGATCCACCATACAGGTAATAGAAATCTCTGAAGAGTTAATACAAAACAGGGGGGTGGCAATAATTACTAAAATCGACAATTCAAGAGACTTCACAGATATTTTAGGGAAACGATTTTAAATTCCATATTGAAAGAACACCCAATATATTTGAACATATTGACTCAGAGCAACCAACACCAAAATATAAAGAGAAAACAAAAATACCGGTGCCTTTGGGTAAAACCAGCGAGAGACTCATAAGGGAGAACGCTGTGTTATCATCAAATTCATCCATAACAGCACTTATGCCAGAAGAAAATTAGTACTTAGAATACTCAAGAAAATGTAAGTCAAGGATTTTATACTCAAAAAACAGACTTTTATGTACAAAAGTGAAAGTAATTCAGTCGTGTACAACTCCTTGTGAGCCCATGGACTGTAACCAGGCTCCTCCATCCATGGCATTTTCCAGACAAGAATACTGGAGTGGGTTGCCATTTCCTTCTCCAGGGGATCTTCCTGACCCAGAAATCGAACCCGGGCCTCTCAAATCACAGGCAGACTCTTTACCATCTGAGCTACCAGGGAAGTATTTGTGCCTTTATGTACAAAGGGCACAAACTGTTCAGGTCAGTTCAGTCGCTCAGTCGTGTCCGACTCTCCGCGACCCCATGAACCACAGCACGCCAGGCCTCCCTGTCCATCACCAACTCCCGGAGTTCACCCAAACCCATGTCCACAGAGTTGGTGATGCCATCCAGCCATCTCATTCTCTATTGTCCCTGTCTCCTCCCGCCCCCAACCTTTCCCAGCATCAGAGTCTTTTCCAGTGAGTCAACTCGTCGCATGAGGTGGCCAGAGTATTGCAGTTTCAGCTTCAGCATCATGCAAAATCATCAGCCTGAAAGCATTAAACATAATTACTCATAGAACTACAGTTTAATGAGTGTTATAAGAAAAAAGTATGGTATGAATCACTGTAGGCTCAGACTATGTAGATCTAGCACATCTATTAACATTGTAGGTAGAATAAGAAGAACTTATCCCTCAAATTATTACTTTAAGTAATTATGTAATTATACTTACATATACTTACATATCCCCCAAATTACTTACTTTAAGTAATTTTAGTTTTGTTATTCTGAGACTACTGTATCAAAATACGGAATAAACAAAAATAAATAATTATGGGATATCCTACCATATCCTGTGTTCTTAAGAGCCAGAATTTTGATATGGAAAAAAGCAGATTCCTTTGGTGTATAGGAGAGGGTAAGTAAAAAACTATGTGCTTCTTGTTTTGATTGTAAATATCAGTATGAACTCGTACTGTATATGGTCTTTAAACGTTTCCACTGAAGAAACAATGACCAACTCAATAGCACTGAGCATTCTTGGTGTCCAGAGTATGGTCTTGAAATATCATTTTCCACTAGAAAACAAAACCAACACTTCCTGGAAATAGCTGGGACAGTAAAAGTGTAAGATGATGCTGGAACACCTTGTTTAGCCAGATAGCAGGAGAGCCATCAGAAATTCCTGGGGCTGAGTCCAAAGGACTCAGGAGAGGACTTCCCTGGTAGTCCCGTGGTTAAGAATCTGCCTGCCAGTTCAGGCAACACAGATTCAATCCCTGGTCCGGGAAGACGCCACGTGCCTCGGGGCAACTAAGCCCATGCACAACTACCGAGCCCCCACGGTCTAGAGCCCGTGCTCCACACCCGAGAAATGACTGCAACTAGAGAGTAACCCCCACTCGCCACAACTAGCGAAAGCCTGTGCACACCAGTGAAGGCCCAGCGCAGCCAAAAAAATAAAGAACTGTCTCCAAAAAAATATGTCTCAAAAAAATACATAAAAATACAATAAGGACTTCCATGGTGGTCCAGTGGTTAAGACTGTGTGCTCCAAATGCAGGGGCATGTGTTCGATCCCTGGTCAGGGAACTAAGATCTTGCATGCCACATGGCATGGCAAAAAAGAAAATTAATGAAAGATACAGCAAAAATTTTTTAATGGACAAATTCAAGTGATTTTCTCGAGATGCACATGTGTGGTACAGACATAAAGGAACCCAGGTAGGCGACTGCTGGCAGAGACAGGACAGGGGTTACTTTGGGGGTGCACGAGAGGGTTAAGACAGATCTGGGCCCACGAAGGGGCTCCAGTGCTAGGCTGACGTTCTTTCTTGGCCTGGGTGCTGAATGTAAAGCGGTTTGCCTGTGATACTCATTAAGCTGTGACCTTGTTTTGTGCAGCTCTCGCATTGTGTTTTATTTTATGACTGAGAGGTTTTTAAAAGTATGCATGGCCCTGTAGCAAACTGGGGCCCCTCCTCCCCGTCCACCACGTACGTGACACTGGAGATTTGACTGCTTTGTGCGGGGCACTGAGCTGGGTGCTTTACCTGTGACGGCCCCCCGCCCCGCCCCGGGGTCCCAGGAAGGCCGGACCTTGTCTTTCCCTTGCTTGTTTTAGGTGTCCCTGGTGTGTGGCACCCAGCAGACACTCCGGACACACTTGTTGAGCACGTGAATGAACGTGATTTGTAGTTGTAGAAACTGAAGCTCAGTTCGTGTAGCTGGTAAATAGCAAAGCTTTGCTTATCCTGGCCGGGGCAGATGGAAACGGGGGTGTGTCTCGGGGGTTCGCCTCCTGGTCCAGTTTGTGGAGGGACCCGGAAGCGTCCCCTCGGAGCAGCCAGGCTGCGAGGCCGGTGTGGGCCCCCCACGGTGGAGCCAGCCTGGGGCGGGTGCTGCTGCCCGGCCGGCTGCTTCTTTCCTGGACCCCGGGCTCCGTCTGTGTCCACCTTTCCCACCCCTTGTGCTGTGGCTCCCCGCAGGCTCCGCCAAGAGAAGACTGACACCGTCCGCTGCATCAAGTCCTGCCGTCCCAACGACGTCGCCTGCGTGCTGGACCCGGTGCACACCATCTCCCACACCGTCGTCTCGCTCCCCACCTTCCGCGAGTTCACCCGCCCCGAAGGTGAGTGGCTGCTCCCGAGGCTGGAGCCGGTGTCTGGGGGACCATCCTGCCAGGGCACCCCCCTTGCTGAGGCTGATAGCTTGACCTGCAGGAGCAGCTCCTCGGTGAGATGTGGCTTTGGGGCTTGGAATGCTGACCCCTCCCCGCTTCTGTATCTCCTCCGTGTCCCCAGACTACAAGGCAATCCGATTCCTGCCTGTTCCCTACCCTCAGCTGAGTGGAGGGGGTGTGGATCTCATTTGAGGGATAACAGTCGTTCAGCAAACAGCTATTAAGTGTTGATTCTTTGCCAAGTGTGGGGTTATCAGGGAGAGCTTCCAGGAGGCAGTGACCCTACTCTGGGTCCTGAGCAGCCAGGAGGAGGTTAATGTAGGAAAGTGGGGAGTGGGAGAGAGGGCCAACTCAGAATACCTCCAGAAAATCTGGAGGTGAGTGGGGAGTGTGGGTCTTTCAGGAAGGAAGCCAAGTTTTTCTGGCTGGAGTGGTAGAGGCTTGGCAAGAGATGGGCTTCAAAGGTAGGCGGGAGCCTGCACTTGGAGTTGGGGCTTCAACTCCAAGGTTTTGGGAGCCAGTAGAGGGTCGTGACTGATGCTTTTTGCACACAGAAGCCACATCCTGGAGACTGAGGGGCAGGTGAGTTGGTGTGGCTAGACCGACTCCAGGGAACCCTGTGGTAAAGGGGTCAGTGTGCCCGCCACAGGCGGCTCCCACTGCAGTGTCGACCTGCCGTCACAGCGCCTCTCCACACGCGGGGCCGGGGCAGCAGGCTCCCGTGTCTGGCAGAGGGCTGTGGGCAGGAAGCTTTTCTGTGTGCCTTCCTTTGGGGTGTTTGGCCCACGTGCCAGGGCTGGCGTGGTCTCAGACACCCCCTTCCTCTGTGGAGGCTTCACCCTTCCCCTTTGGCTTTCGGAAGAGCTCCTCATGAGAATTCATTCGGCCAGCTGAGCCTCCTGGGTGTCAGGCTCTGGGACGCCATGGTGAACAAGAGCCCTCCATCCATCTCAGGGAGGTTGGACAGGTTGCCTCGTGTCTGCACATGGCCCCAGGGCCCGGGGAGTGACTCAGGAGCGTGTGCCGGACACCGAGCCTGGCTGTGGGGGTGGGAGGGCAGGTGAGGCGCCCAGGGATGGGCTCAGCTGCAGGAGAGTGGAGCCCCCCAACTCCTCGTCCCTCTAGAAAAGGGTGGCACGGAACCTTCCAGGGCGGCACCGACTTGGCTCAGACTTGGTGCAGTGCGGTTTGCCTTGTGCGCCGTGACAGGTTCCACCAGAGCTCTCAGACCTTTCCCAAATCCCTCTCCCCCGTGCTGCGGCCCCCCGGCCAGTGCTGACCCACAGTCTGGTGCTGCGGGGAGCTGGGCGTGGTTAGAGGTACCTGTCGGCGTCTTGGGCCAGGAAACCTAGACCTTGACTGTTCACATGGAGAGGACCCTTGGTGGGCCGTGGCGGGCCGCCTGCCTCACTTTATGGTGGAGAGACTGAGGCTCAGAGAGGACGCCCCACCACCACCCCCCCAGATTGCGTAAATCGGGCCCTTGTGCTGCCAGCCCTGGGCCGTCTGCTGATTTCACATCAGGTGGCCCAGGAGATGGACGCAGCCACCCATCCGCTTGGGGCCCAGCCTGAGGAGGGGCTTGTCCGACCCCCATCACGGTGGGGCAGGGACCATCTTGGCCTCTCTCCCACATCCTTTGTCGGCCCCCCTTCCCCATCTTCCCAGCTTCAGGGAGACTCCTGAGCAGTCACTTCCTAGTGCTGGGCCTACCAGCTAATGTGCTCCATGACTTCTGGGAGGATCCGAAGTCTTGCCAGGCCTCGGCTTCCCCGTCGGTGCAAAGGGGGGACAGGCTGTGACCCGGGGTCCCTCGGGGCCCCTGCGCCTTCTCCACGCGCGGGGTCCTCGTGTTGGGTTCTCACGGCCCTGGGTCAGGCCTCTCCGGGGTCGCGGGGCCCAGCGCTGTGCCCTCTCCAGGCCTCGCTTCTCTCTGGCAGAGATCATCTTCCTCCGGGCCATCACGCCTGCGTATCCTGCCAACCACGCGGACATCATCTTCGACATAACGGACGGGAACCTCCGCGACTCTTTTGACATCACCAAGCGCTACATGGACGGCATGACTGTGGGTGAGTGGCCGGAGACAGCAGGTTCGCCCAGACGCCCCTGGTCCTCCAGCGCGCCGTGGCTCAGCCGGGGCCTGTCGCAGACCAGCCCGGCCCCCACCCTGTCCCCGGGTCCTTCAGGGCCCTGGAAACCCGCACCGAAGCGTCGGGGGTGGAGCCACCTGCTCTCGGGGCATCGCGGGAGCCTCAGCCTCCACACCTGCAGCTGTCGGTTGTGTAGCTGCTAAGTCGTGTGTGACGCATTTGTGATCCCGTGGACTGTGGCCCGCCCGGCTCCTCTGACCGCGGGATTCTCCAGGCAAGAGTACTGGAGTGGGTTGCCCTCTCCTTCTCCAGGGGATCTTCCCGAGCCAGGGATCAAAACGCCTCCTCTACTGAGCCTCTTGGGAGGCCCCTCCGGGTCTCCTAGGTCCTGGATTTTGTTGGGCCTGAGCGGTGCGTTACAGGACGTGGTCTTTAGGTGGCACTGTTGGCTCTCAGAACCCCATCCCCAAGGCCCCAGCCCCGACCGCCCCGACCGACCGTTGTGGAGCTGCAGCTGGAGACGGGATCGTTAACTCCTCTGTTGCCAAAGAGCCATTTATAGCGACTTTACAAGCTCTTAAATGGGTTTGCATGTTGTAAACATGACTGAGTCATCTGGGGCCCCCCTCCGCCCCCAGCCTCCTCCTCCGCTAGTTGGCAGCAAGAATAATTAGTTAATTACAATTAATAGTACAGGAGTCCTCTCTGGGATTCCGAGGGGAGGGCGTGCAGCCATAAAACTTGCTGCTTGCCCCTGAGTCACTGCCCGCCCTGGGCCTCAGTTTCCCCCACTGTTAGGTGGAGCGATGCATTAAGGGACCTTCGGGCGCCTGGGGGTGGGGGCAGGCAGGAGGAAGCGGGGTTGAGGGTTTGTGTCCCCTGCGCCCCCGTCCGGCGTTGGGGTTGGTGAGCAGCTCATGGGCACCTGCACACAGAAGCCCACCTGGGACCGCCCTTGTGCTTGATGCTGGGCCGGCAGGTGTGGCTGCAGCATGGCCGGCCTTGGGGGCCCTTCTCATCTCTTAGACGGCAGGAGATGGAGTCAGATCCTGCACTTGTTCATTCTGTGCGTTTCTGGGTTCTTCTCTCTCTGTACTGGCTCTGGGCCTGGCGTTGTGGATACAGAGATGGGTCAGTACCCGCGCAGCTCCTGCCCCTGAGGGCTTTGCCTTCCACCGGGTGGCAGCAGGGAGGCAGAAACAGGTCATGGGAACGTAGTGGTAGAGAGACAGTGACAAGCAGCTGCGGGGCCTCGCTGGGGACTCCGGACAGCGCTTGTGTCTTCGGTCCCAGCTAAACCCTTCCTGGAGTGACCCGAGCCAGGGGCCGGGCCGCAGCTGGGCCCAGAGCCAGTGCTCACTGCACATTTTTCTAGCCGCCTTGATACTCCAAACAGAACCAACCTGGGAGCATGTGTTTCTTGGGTTCCCATCCACTGGGACAGAAAATCCTGGCACCTCGGAGCCTGGAGGCTCCCGGAGGCCACCCCTTCCAACTCCTTCTTGGATGGGGACTCCCGAGCAGCGAAGGGGGCTAGCCGGTCTTCCCAGGGTGACTCGGGGTTGAGGGGCAAGGAGGGGACAGACCCCAGTGTGAGAGGTGATCACAGGTGCCACCCACGGAAGCACAGCATCCTCTCCTTGCCGCGTTTGGTCCCGCGGGCCCTGGTCTTCAGATTCGGTGCTGGGGGAGGGCCCAGGCTGTCCCTGGGGAAGTCGTCCTGCCTGCGGCCCGGCCTCCTCGGTGGGCCTGGTGTCTTCAGCTTCTCAGTCCATTTGCCGGACGTCTCGTCTGGTTGGGCCCCTGGAGTTTGCCAGTGAGCTCTCCCACATGGAGGGTGAAGGCCAGAGGGGACGGGGCCCTCCCTGGGGTGTGACCCAGGCTGTGCTGGGCTCCCATCTCGACACCCGCGGGTCACTGCCTTGCTTCTCTCCTTGGAGCCTCTTGCCTGGGCTTCCTTATCCCCCACTCCCTCCAGCGCCTCTCCTGCCCCAAAGAACTTCTGTGCCTCCAGGAGCGTCTGGACTCTGAGGGTAGCCACCCTGGCACACGCCAGGCCTGGGCATGGGCCTGTCCACCTGTGATGGCTTGTTCTGCCGCTGGACTCTAGCCCCGTCTGAGCAGTGTGGGAGTCGTCACTGGGCACGCTTCCCCCCGCATCCTGTCTGGGTCTTTGCAGACGCCTCTGGGGCCGTGATTGTCTCCATCGGGCAGAGGGGGGAGCTAAGGAAATGACCGCCTGAGACCGAGCTACGAAAACCGCAGGGCCCTGTTTGCAGGCGTGTTTTCAGCTGTGCATTCTCTTTTCAAGCAATGTCTTAGATAGAAACCCTCTAAGTCCGTGGAGAGGGAGAAAGTGTTTTGTGGGCCCCTCTGGCCTCCCGTGGGGGGCTCCTGGGCCCATTGGGACCCCTCTGGGCAGCCCCCTGCTGCTTGCAGCACCTGGGAATGGCCGCACCTACTCATAGGCTGAACCCCTGCCTGCTCTAGTCTTCACCCTGAGTGGACATTGGGTACCGGGTCAGGAAGGCTTCCTGGAAGAGGCGACGTCTGAGCTGGGTTGTGATGCACGTGAAGGAGCAGCTGACACTCAGTGCTGGAAGCAAGTTCTTCGTCACCACCACACTCTGTGACATGTTGGGAGTCTCCCGTCAACAGAGGAGGGACCGATGGCCAGAGAAGGCAGGTGTGGTTTGTCCTAGGCACCCCTGCTGCTGGAGGCGGAGCAGGCCTAGAGCCCAGTCTTCCCCAGACACCCAGAGCTGGAGCGCTCGGACGGTGGATGTTGACTCAGGCAGAGCTACCAAGAGTTTGTGTCCCGGAAAATTAACCAGTGCACAGGCTGCCAAGACCATGACACGGTGAAGGTCGTTGCTCCCCCAGATAACAGAAGAAGGAGAAAGCACTCCAAGTTGATTAAGAACCTGAAAGGGCCAGACCTTCCCCTAATGCGTCCTTTAAAAACCAGCTCTCCGCAGGGATAAAGGCGGCTCTGAGCAGGGCTGAGCTGCTCTCTCCGTAAAGCCGGGTGCAGCCGCCCTGTTACATTCCTCTTTCACCAGCTGTCAATGAAAAATGAAGAATGCATTTTCAACCTGTGCAAAAAATGCTCTATTAATGCCTGAGGTATTCTTGGGCCACTACAAAGCCTTCCTTATCCAGCCCCGGCTTCACTATCCGCCCAGCAGAGCACTGGCTGTGATCAGGGGCTGCTCCAGAATGGGTCTTTCAGGTAATGGTTCCTGGAGATGACTAACAGGGGGCCCTGGTGAGGTGGGTGCAGTCTGTGTATCATCAGCCACCAGCAACGGGGGACCCTCCCTCCCGGACTCCCCAGGCCCCTGGGTGGTTGGTGGTATCTGAGCCTCAGCCCTCCCTGACCCCTCCTTGCTCACTACTCCTTTTAAACTGTTTTTCTAAGGAGAGGGAGGAAAAATATCTGTCTATATAGAGGGTGTGCTTTGCCAGAATTTCTACTAGAACCTCCCCAAAGCCAGCAGGAACTAGACAGCACTCAGCTCAAGCTGCTGTTTAGACCCAGTGGTTGATTCTGTGAATGGCCCTCTCGATCCTTGGTGGGCATCGCCGTTTCTGTAGGAAGAAACCGAAGAGCATCAGTGTCAGTTGGCAAGCAAGTGTGCTGGATGTCCAGTCTGTTCTGGGTTGTTCCCTGGGCTCCTCATCCGCCGCTGGGTCCCCTAAGAAACAGAGGTGCTCCTATCTTCAGCTCCTGCCCCGGTACCATGGCAGCCAGTCATGCTCCCCATAAAGTCTGAATGAATGGAGATGGTCCAGCTCACCTTGTAAGGCTTCCCAGTGGTAAAGAATCTGCCTGCTAATGCAGGAGACACAGAAGACGTGGGTTCGATCCCTGGGTCGGGAAGATCCCCCTGGAGGAGGAAATGGCAACCCACTCCAGGATTCTTGCCTGGAGAATCCCACGGACAGAGGAGTCTGGTGGGCTGCAGTCCGTGGGGTCACAAAAGAGTGGGACACGATTAAGTGACTGAGCATGTTCTCATGGACATGGGTTAGGTTGAGGAGGGATATTCCCTAATTGCAAACACCATTCTTGTCATTAGATGAAATGATAAGGAAAGCTCCTAGCAGCACCTGGCATGCGGTAGGTGTGCAGGAAGTCAGTATTCACGGAACCCAAACCTTTTCCCATAGCCCACGTTGTCTGTGCCGATGCCCCTAAATTTGGCCCATATGTCACCACCCTCATAACAGTATCCTCACTCCCCCTCCTCAAGAGAACCAAAAGCTTTTACATTTTGAAAGAGCATTCTAAGTTTTATTTGTGAGTATATAAGGACTGTTATTCTGTTTTACTTTTGAAAATTATCAATGGCTGGGGCGGTCCTTTTAGGGCAAAACACCCTGGAGTGTCTGCTTCCACAGTTGAAGCACTGAGCTTGGGGTCAGATGTCCCGGCATTGGTTCTTGCTTGGTTGTCTGTTTCTAGCTGTGTGACCTCAGGCAGGTCTCATAACCTCTCTGAGCCTCGGTTTTCTTCTCCGTGAGATTGCCACAGTAATGCTTGCCTTGCCGAGGCGTGAGGACCAGAAGGAGCTGTGTGTATTGTGACATAGCTGGGCAGGTTGTTAGGGGATAAATGAGCCACTGTGAGGAGGCCGTTTGGGCCTAGAGAGCTGGTGAGGTCCCGGAGCCCCCTGAAAGGACAGGAGAGCAGCCAGCGGGGGGCACGTGGGATGCTGCTGGGACTGCTCACCCCAAAGTAGCTCCAGTTACCTGGGAGCTGTGTCATAGGCTCCCCTCCTGGCCTGGGCTGATGAGTCAGGCCGGAAGCAGAATGGTGGAGGCCATGCCTCCCGAGTTCTGTCATCCTTGAATTATTTATTCAACAAGAACCTCCTGGATTCCTGCTCCATGCCTAACCCCGTGCTGGGTGCTAGGGAACAAGTTTACACCCAAGCCACAAATCCTGCTTTCAAGAAGTTGCCTCGTAGCTTCCCTAGCATCCTGCCATCCGAGCTCCTACAGTTTGTTTTTCAGCAGTATGTTTTGTCTCTGTTAATGTTTCAGTGGGAGAGACAAGTAATAATGTGGCAAGGCTGCAGTGTACAGTTGACTATTGTGTGCACTGCACAACCCTCGGGGGCACCATTCACAGCCTCTTCTACGTGCAGTGCACAGCTTAGTCAACTCCACACAGCAGCCCCAGTACAAGAGCTCGTGAGTGAAAACAGCTACCGGCCTGTGCCTCAGCCCCTGGCCAGGGGAAGCCTCATGCAAAGCAAAGAGCTTGTCTGCCCACCCGTCTGCCTTCAAGTCACTCTCAGTCATTCCAGCCTGCAGGGCCCAGATCGCCTCTTCGAAATCTTTACCTCTTAAGGGGTTAAACACGCGCTGCTGACCTGTCCGGGAGCCTGATTCGGAAAGCTTGGCCCAGGATCAGTACACATTACGGAAGAGATTCAGAAATTCCACCTAAAAACAACAGGCAGTTTCTGCTGGTGATGAGTGATCGGCCCTGTCCTGCTTTCACGGCAAATCCCGGGATTAGGTGCTTTCTCTTCTCGCGGAGGCACAGCCCCCCCTGCCTCCCGAGGCCACACCCTGGCCGGCAGCCAAGTCGTTTCCCCGGGGGATGCAAAGGGGCAGGCCTCGGCCGACCTCACCTGGAGGCTGGCAGTCCTTGGAGGGCAGGGGGATGCAGAGGGCAGGCGGTGCCTTCCCAGAGGCCTGGGACGGGGCGTGAGAGGGGGACAGACACCAACACCTTTTGTGCTGTCTGGGCTGGGGCCTCCCGGAGCAGTGATGGGCCATAGGCGTTGGGCCCCGAGCCATCGTGACTCATAGAGAAGCAGCTATTCTTGCTGCAAAGGCCTGTGATAAGGGCGCCCGAGACCCAGTTTCACAGAAGCAGAAACTCTCAGAGGCCACCCCCAGGCTGGCATGGGACTCTTAGGGCTCAGAGGGGTCCTCTGCTTTCATGGGCCTCACTGGACACCTCTCTGCTCCTGCCCGTGGACCCACGCATCACGTGGGCTGCTTCTCACTCCTGGTGGCCCCCTGCCCCCCACCCCCGACGTCGTCCCCCGGCCATGAGGTCCACCAGCCTGGCTGGAGCCTCCCTCCTCTCTCAGCAGGGTGCTTCCACGTGATGGCAAAAGATCCTCCAGCCACAAGGCTCCTGAAGCCGGGTACCCTCTGCTCCCCTCCTCCCACACCCCACAGCCAGTTGCTAATGGGTCTACCAGGTTTTAACTCCGGCCTTTCACATCCAGTCCTGCCGCCTGGCTGGAGACGTCTTCAGCCTCAGCTTGCTCATCTGCTCCCCAGCGTCCGGCAGTCTTCCCTTCCTCTTCCCTCCACTGTGCCCCAGACCCCAGCCATTTCATGGCCTCTCTCGTCTCCCGGCCTTGAGCTGCGGCATTCACCACCTCCTCCTATTCATCCCTCAGAGCCCAAGTCAGCCATCACTTCCTCTCACACGCCCTCCATGCCCCACCCCCCACAGGCAGAGCCTGCGGCTTCCTGCTTTGTGCTCCCAAAGCCCCAGGGCCGAGCTTCTTACAGGACTCTGGTCTTCATTCCTCTAGCAAATAATGTGTGTGTCCCAAGGGAGCAGGCTCTGCTCTAGGGGATGCATCAGCCATCAAGAGAGACAGACGTGAATCCTAGCCATGTACACATTTTCTTCCGGGGGTAGGAGCAGGCAGGAGACAAGTATAACATCCACACGTCAGGCAGCGTGAGTGCTGTGCAAAGGGCGGGGGAGGAGAGGGGAGCGGGTAGCCACTGTGCGTCTGGTGGTGGGAGACGTTAGTCTGAGGACCCGGGGAGCTGAGGAAATGAGCCGTGCAGAGATCTGGAGGGAAGCTCCAGGCAGTGGGGATGGCAGGTGCAAAGGCCCTGAGGCAGAGGCGAGTCCGGCGTGTTCGAGTTGCAGTGGCCAATGAGGCAGGGTCTTGAGGCCGCCACAATGCCTTGGGCTTTACTGCCAAGTGAGGTGGGACCTGCAGGAAGGTTTTGGGTTGAGGTGGGAGATGCTCCCTCTGGGTGCCTGGGTGAGCCTGGGGATCTAGTTCCATGACCAGGGATCGAACCCGGGGCCCCTGCTTTGGGAGTGCAGAGTCTTAGCCTCTGGACATTGTGGCTCGCTCTGTGGGCTTCCCCATAACTCAGTTGGTAAAGAATCCGCCTGCAATACAGGAGACCCCGGTTTGATTCCTGGGTTGGGAAGATCCACTGGAGAAGGGATAGGCTACCCACTCTGGTATTCTCGGGCTTCCCTTATGGCTTAGCTGGTAAAGAATCTGTCTGCAATGTGGGAAACCTGGGTTCGATCCCTGGGTTGGGAAGATCCCCTGGAGAAGGAAAAGGCTACCCACTCCAGCATTCTGGCCTGGAGAAGTCCATCGACTGTATAGTCCATGGGGTCGCAAAGAGTCGGACATGACTGTGTGACTTTTACTTTCATGCAAAACCTTTCAAAAAACCTGTGATCCAGGCTGGAGGTGACCGTGGCTTTGACCATGTGGCCCTGGCAGGAAGGGTGGGCAGCAGACAGATTCCGGATACATCATGGGGTAGTGCCAGGTTTTGCTGATGAGTTGGGCGTGAGACAAAGATGACTGCATAGGTCTTGACCTAAAGAACAAGCAGACTGGGGTTGTCAGCAGGTGAGCTGGGGAAAACTGACACGGCAGCTCTGGGGAGGTTGCAAGTTCCCTTTAGCATTAAGACGGTGGGCCTTGTGGGACACCCTTGGCCACGCAGGGGTAGAGTGAGTACGTCTGGGAGGCGATCGTCGGTGGATGGCAGCTGGAGCCCCGAGACCAGACACGCTCACGGAGGAACTGAGTGCAGACAGAGGAGGTCGGAGCACTGCGGCCTCTTGTGCCCAGAGGTCGGGGAGACAAGCGGAGGCCAGCCTGGAGGAGGAGGCCTTCCAGGAGGAGGGCCATGAGCTGTGTCAATGATGGTGACTCTGCTCAGACGAGGACAAAGGATTCACCACTGGATTCAGTGTCGCCCCAGGTGGTGGCGACCTTGACCAGGCCATTCTCAGTGGAGCGGGGTCGAGGGGAGACACACCGGGGTGGGAACTCTGGAGGCGCCACTGGGGGACTCCTTCCAGAAGGTTTGCTGTGCGTGCGAGCGGAGAAGCGCTGGTGCCAGTGGGAGGGTGTGTGGTCACAGCATTGTGAGGTGGGTTTTTTTCATATTTATTTATTTTATTTGGCTGCACTGGGTCTTGGTTGCATCATGTGAGCACTAGTGAGCAGGTGGGATCTAGTTCCCCGACTAGGGATCCAACCTGGGCCCCCTGCGTTGGGAGTGCGGAATCTTAGCCACTGGACCACCGGGGAAGTCCCCATTGTGAGTTTTTGCTTGACTTCTTCTTCCACCGGTTGTAAATTTCTGGAGGCGAGAGCCTACAAAGGGTTCATTTGTGCCGTGCCCCCCCACCCCCCTATTTGTCTTTCTTTCTTGCACACCCTTGCATGCACACGCACGTGGGCACACACAGCATGCCCGCTAGGAGGTTCCCCAGGCCCGGTGCCCAGCAGGCTGCAGGATCACACTTGCCTGCTCACATACAGAGTCATCAGGGGGTTAAATGAGCCCAGAGTGGCCTCTCAGCATCTCCCAAGTTCTCCTGTGGATCGACTTCGTCCAGAATGATTTGTGATGCTCTTACCGCTGCTGTTATGTGCCCTCTGAAAAGCCTTTGAGATCACCGGCACATTCATAAATTATTCTTTTTTTTTTTTAAGAAAATGAAATGTTTTTAGCCAAACAGCAGCAGAGGCATGTTGTGCGAAATTAGGGGGGAAAAAAAGAGTCTGATGATAAAACAGATCTTCCGACTGCCTCACCTGGCAACCGGAACTACACAGAGGGCCCAGACGCCCACCATCAGCCGCTGTCACCAATAGCGCTTCCTGCGGCTGCAGAGTCTGCTATTCCCAGAGGGAGCGTTCGAGCTGTGCTTGTGGCTGGCAACTCCGAGTGTCAGGTCCTCGGTGGTCACCGTTGTCTTAACAGCAGGAGCACTGCTGTGTGCTGGACACTGCCAGCCTGTAGGCCACGCGTCCTGTGTCACTTGGGTTTCCCTGATGGCTCAGTAGTCAAGAATCCCCCTGTCAATGCAGGAGACAAGTGTTCAATCCGTGGATAGGGAAGATCCTCTGGTGGAGGAAATGGCAACCCACTCCAGTATTCTTGCCTGGAGAAAATCCCCATGGACAGAGGAGTCTGGCGGGCTGCAGTTCATGGGGTCGCACAGAGTCGGACATGACTGAACGACTGAACAGTTGTGTCACTTATCCCTGTGGGAGATGGCCCCATTCTCCAGGTGAGGACACTTGAGGCTCGGAGGGGCTTCCAGGCTCAGGGGGCATGACTGAGGCCTGCACACAGCCTGGTGGGGCTGGAAGTGGGGTTTCTGCTGCCATGACCGTCCGGTGTGACCTTGAAGCAGGCAGAGTCCTCCTCTTTGAGGTCTGTCCCAGCCCTGAGATTTCTCATCTGGGGGGACCTGGAGATATGCAAGGGGGCTGATGAGTTTGGGTCTAGGGGTGGGGAAGGGTCCCCAGCAGGTAGGGGGGTGGGGGCTGATCCAGGCGGGAGGACTCACAGAGAAAGAGGGGAGGACTCTTACCCTTCCCATCACTGTCGCATCCTGGGCCAACCTGGTAAAAGCAGGTACCTCAGATGGCAAATCCCTTCCGGAAAACCATCCAAGCTGTCTCTCCCTCCAGCAAGGCCAGGCGGCTTGGCAGAAGGGCAGTGGTCCAGGGTCTGGCTTTGGGGGCAGGTTTGCTGTTTCTGGTTCAGAACTCATTTCACCCCCAGATACCCTGTTGCTCCTCCTAGAACCGTGAAGCCCTAGCATATGTGGCTGAAATGTCGGGGGAGGAGATGGTGGATGGGGTGTCTTCATACCCACCACGTGCCCCTGGAAATGCTGGTTCCTGAGTCAGGAAGGAGCCTGGAAGGCTTAGTGTGGAGCTGACATTTCTTTTCCTATTTCTGCCCAAGGGAGAGGTGGGCCCAAGCGGGACTAACTCTTCGGTTTTCTGCTGCTGCCCCAAGCAGACCCTCTGGTTTGGTCGTGAGAGACCCAGGAGGAAGTAGGTTTATGAGAGCCGAGAAGTCGGGAGGATGGTTCTGCTGAAGCAGACTTTAAATCTGCAAACGAGACCCCTGTCCTCCTTCCAAGCTCGTACTGGGTGTTTTTCAGGCAAGAAGAGAAGACAGGATCTGGGAGCTCCGTTCCCTCACTGCCCATGACCAATACGATTACCCTGTAGTTCCTTTCTGCTGTTTTTGCCCTGTATGAATGACTCAGCCAAGGGCAGTACATTCTGGAAGTTTCCTCCACACCATGTCAGGGCAGGTGCGGTTGGATGGAGAGAACTAAGCTTAGGGTCCATCCTGTCTGGATGTGCCCTGAGAGCCCTGTGATCTGGGACGTCAGCCCCCAGAGCCCCAATCTCCTCCTCAGTGGGAGGGAGGCGATGGCCCTTCCCCCCGAGAAGCGTGGGGAGAATGGGACGGAACAGTGGACGCGGGGGGACTGTCCACCCCGTCTCCTCCCCAGCTGTGGACCTCCTTCCCGGCCCTTCACCACCATAGCTTTGGCCGTTAGATATACGGACCATGTTTCTTCCTGTTCTTGCGTTTTCCTCTTTGCTGTCGGTCTGTGCTGTTCACCCTGGCCTGGAGTTATCCCGCCGAGGAAAATTTCCTGAGATCCGGGTGAAGGTTTGCTCTTTTCCCAGTCGCCCACTGTGCTAGTGTTTGGTGAAACCATGTGGGTCTCCTCTGAGCTCCAAGGTTCTCGGTCCTGGCACCTTGTCCAAACAGGCCGACTCGTCACCTCCCCCCAGCTCGTGGCTCTGTGTGGCGGCCGCCGGGGCCAGACAGGGAGGCCTGGTTCTAGCATGTCGCTTTTCTCCTTCCACGTGGGCCGCGCCTGAAAACCCAGCGACCTATGGCTGTCATCCATTCCTCCCCGCCACTTCTGTTTCTCCGGGTGACAACTTTCAACTTTGCAAACTGTGCTTAGTGCTTCGGTCTCTAGTTCATGCGTTCATTTAGCAATTCACTTATTGCGGGCCTCCTATGTGTCAGGTCTGTAGTAGGACCAAGGACCTACTATGTTCCAAGAACCAGAGACGGAGTGATCAGGAGACCTCCCTGGTGGCGCAGTGGATAAGAGTCCGCCTGCCAGTGCACGGGCCACGGGCTTGATCCGTGGTCCCGGAGGGCCCCACAGACCGCAGAGCAGCTGCGCCTATGTGCCCTCAACTACTGGAGTTGGTAGCTGGACCCTCGCACCTAGACCCTGCACTCTGCAGCAAGAGAGGCCGCCGCAAGGAAGAGTAGCCCCCGCTCGCCGCAACTAGAGAAATCCTGCTTGCGGCAACAAAGGCCCAGTGCAACTAAACATTAGTTAACTAAATTTTTAAAAGACTGACCAGAAAAGAAAGTCAGTGCCCCTGGCCTCTGGCCTCACACGGCGGTGGGGAGACTGTGACAGCCGAGAGCAGTGAGTCTATAACCTCATTGGGTCGCGAGTGCGTCTTATTCTTATCTGATGCTGATGTGTGGCTTTCTTGCCTCTGCCTTTTTGTTAACTTGAAGCTCTGTCTTTTGAAAAGCACAGTTCATTTCCACTGGCATGAGGTACCAGGCCGTCTCTGGATGCATCATCTTTTTTCGCTAAGATGCTCTTCATCAGCCCTGTTCACGCCATTACACTTGGTCAGTTAGAATCGCAGGACTTCTGAGTCGGAGGCTGAACTTCAGAAAGCCAGTGACTCATGTAAGGTCACAGGGCTGCTCGGTGAGGAAAGCAGAGGAATTCCAGGCTACGATTCCAGGTCTCCACAGACCAGTGTCTCGTGCAGATGCCCCCGTGGATGATCCTCCTCCTGTCAGACAACCTGTGGATGATCAGTTGCGACCCCAGCCAAGCGGCAGAAGCTTGGGGATGGCTGCAGGGCCCCAGAATCCAGACCACAGTCCCCAGGAAGCGATGGAGGTCTCCCGCTGGACGCTGTGCTCTGTGTTCGGGCTCCTGGCACATCGGCTGCAATTTACAAAGCAGAGATGAGACATGAAGGTGAAGTGCCCGAGGGGACCTACATTTTTCAAAGGAAAAAAAAAAGACTTAATTATATCTTTCAGAGGCACAGACACGCCGAGGAATACCAGCAGTGTCTGGGACCTGAAGCAGAAATGCCAAAGATGAGCATTTGGAAGATTAACACAGTTGAACTCGGCATCGTGGCCTTTTTTTTTTTTCTGGAGCTTTTGAAAGTTAGGGAGGTAAACACCCCAGCAGGGAAGATGGGCAAGGCAGGCCTGCTGGAAAGAGCCTTTCCCTCTCTCCTGCACTTTGCTGCAGGTCTTTCCCCGTAAAGCTGCTCCCACTCAGAGCCTGCAGTGGCCCCTCCCCTCAGGACAAAGGTTTGAGGGGCCCTCAAGGGGTAGGGTCCCTTCTCTCCTCCCCCTCTCCTTCTCCTCTTTCCTCTCTCTTCCTCTGCCTTCATCCCACTGGTAATTGTGACGGTGCTCCCACTGCATCCTGCCCCGGGCCCTGGGCTGGGGACAGTGGACAGAGATGCACGTGATGCAGACCCTGCACCCAAAGGCGGAGTCGACTGTGAAGGTCCCTCGAGGGAGACCAGGTACCAGGTGACGCAGAGTGAGGCTGGCAAGGCTTCACGGCAGAGGACACAGGCCGTCTCGCTGGTCCCCGGCGCCTGGCGCAGAGTGGATGCCAGCCACGCATCTGTGGAAGCAGTGATGGGTGGAGTTGGACCCCTGGTGGAGGTTCAGTTTCTAATGTCTGTGATGCCACATTTGGGCAGCAAGGGTTTCTCTAGTTCCCTCTCTTGTTTCCCCGCACCTGGAAGGTTGGTGATGGTTCTGAAAGAACAGTGGTCTAGAGTCGGTGGTGGCAAGGAAGCCGGGAGACTACCGATCTGGGTTCCCAGTTCTGTGAGGCTGACAAGGCGTGCGGTCCCTGAAGAAGCCCTTACCGCCTCCTTACCCGCCTCTGTCACTCTGTTCCCAGAACTGACTGAAACCGTCACACTTGGGGACGTTGCACAGGTCCTGCCTACCTTGGGCCTCCCTGGTGGCTCAGATGATAAAGAATCTGCCTGCGGTGCGGAATACCCGGGTTTGATCCCTGGGTTGGGACGGTCCCCTGGGGAAGGAAATGGCAACCCACCCCAGTATTCTTGACGAGAATTCCGCAGACAGAGGAGCCTGGCTGCAGACCATGGGGTCACCAAGAGTCAGACACGACTGAGCTGCTGACACCCTCACTTTACTTACCTCGTTGGCGCCTACTTAGTCTTGTTGGTTCCCTTTCTGGCTGCGCTGGCTTCTCAGCGCCGTGGCTCCTCTCGTTGTGGCGTACAGGCTCTGGGTGCTCGGGCTTCGGTATTTGTGGCACACGGGCTCAGCTGCTCCATGGCATGTGGGATCCTCCCTGACCAGGGATCGAACCAGTGTCTCTTGGATCGTGAGGCAGATTCTTAACACTGGACCACCAAGGAAGCCCCCTGCTTAGTCTTTAAAACCCAATTTGAAGTCAGCTCCTCTGTAGAATCTTCCTTAAACTTCCCTTGTGCAGAATGGCCTCTGTTGGGTGGATGGATGGATGATGGATGAATGGATGTGTAGATGAACGATGAATGGATGGATGGATGGATGGTGGGTGGGTGGATGGACAGGCGGGTGGATGGTTGGATGGGTCTATGGATGGATGATGGATGGTATAGATGTGTAGATGAACGATGAATGGATGGATGGATGGACAGGCGGGTGGATAATGGATGGATGGATGATGGATGGATGGATATGTAGGTGAACAATGAATTGATGGATGGTGGATGGATGGATGGATGGTTGCATGGGTCTATGGATGGTGGGTGGATGGATGGATAGGTGTGTGGATAATGGATGGATGGTTGGATGGGTCTATGGATGGGTAATGGATGGATGGGTAGGAAAGCTGTGAAGAAAGAAGTGATATCAGGAGAAAGTCTAGGTTCAGTGAAGGTGAGGACCAGGAGGTGGATCTCAAGCTTGAACTAACCTGGGAATGAAGGGAGCATGTTCACTGAAATCAGAGCCCCCAGGAAGCGTGGCTAGGCCAAAGAAGAAGTGGTCAGATCCACAGAGTGGGTGTGGCCTGGGAAGGGTTCCTGGGACCGACTAGTATTATAGATAGAGTTGGAGGAGATTCAGTGTGGACCCCAGGTCACAGGAGAAGGACAGGGCGGCTGACTCCCTGAGCACCTGCTGTGTCACGCCCACAATGCCTCTTTAACCCTTGCAGATGCCTGTGTCTTCCACCTCAGCCATTCTCTTGTTAAATGCAAAGATCCTGAGACAATCCAGGCCCTGAGTGTGACCTGCATCTGAAGTTCAGCCTTCTGCTCCCTCTTCCCCTTCTCAACGCCCTTCTCTAAAGCAGCTCTTAGCTTCCTTTAATGTTCTGTTTGGCCTCTTAGCTGTTTACAGTCAGAACACTTAGCCAATAGCATGATGTTCTGGTCTTTAGGCATAGAAACTAAGCCTCATGAAGTACCCTAACAGTACATGTTGCGATTTAAATATATTTCCTATACATCCAGAGCTTTCCTTTCTCGTCAGTGTTTAAGGCAGTCTAATAAAAATATTCAACACTTGCTCCATTTTTCAATCATGGAGGAATTCGGTCCTACTTGAACTGAAATTCGTATCACACTGAAATGCTGTGGAGCTTTATGGTATCCAGTGCTAATTTCTGACGGAGAAACAGCAGATAGCCTTGTGATGGGTTTGTTTCTGACTCTGAAGATGGCCGTTTAATCCCTGTTTCACAGAGGTGGAAGTGGGGACTCAAAATTTCAGTAACCAACTTGGGATCATGCTGCTGACTGAGGTCAGTTGAACTCAAACCTTGTGTCCTGAAAGGGCTTCCCTTGTGGCTTAGACAGTAAAGAATCTGCCTGTGATGCAGGAGACCCAGGTTCGATCCCTGGGTTGGGAAGATCTGGTGGAGAAGGGAATGGCTACTCACCGCAGTATTCTTGCCTGGAGAATTCCATGGACAGAGGAGCCTGGCAGGCTACAGTCCATGGGGTTGCAAAAAGTCAGACACGATTTAGCAACTAACAACAACAGTATATACTTTGTATTTATAATAATTAAACTATATATATATTTATATGTGTGTGTGCTGCGTGTGCCAAGTTACTTCAGTCATGTCTGACTCTTTGCAACTCTATGGACTGTAGCCCACCAGGCTTCTCTGTCCATGGGATTCTCCAAGCAAGAATACTGGAGTGGGTTGCCATGCCCTCCTCCAGAGCATCTTCCCAACCCAGGGATTGAACCCACATCTTTTTGCGTCTCCTGCATTGGCAGGTGGGTTCCTTACTGCTTGCCCCAGCTGGGAAGCCCATATATTTATATATCATGTATTAATTATATGAAATTGAAAGGGCTACAGTCCATAGGGTCGCAAAGAGTCGGACACGACTGAAGCAACTTAGCGTGCGTGCACACACATGCAGTATAATGATAATATATAGAAATAAATACGTATCTGATCATAGCTTGCGGAAGTGTTCCCTCCGCCTCGTTGCTCTCTGTCCTAAACTAGCTCTCAGCCTCGCTGAGCCTCTCACCTCTTTCCTTCAAGCCCCCGAGCCCCTCTGAGCACTGCCCCAGGGATGGGCGCAGGTAACCCAGGCCTCTGAGGCTGGTGGGCGCCGGTGGTGGTCTCCGGCCCAGGGAGAGGAGACGGTCACGCTGGTGAGGGTGCTGAGGGCCAGGAGAGTCTGGGACCATGCTTGCCACATGGGCCATGGGCAAACCGAGGGTGGTGACAGGCCCCCATCTGTAGCCAGGAGCTGACGATGTCTGTGAGCATTCAGACAGGACAGAGCTGGGATGTCATCGCCAGGCAGGGGCAGAGAAAGGGTGCTGACAGCCCACCGAAGCGTCTGCTTAGCTTTCCATCAGAGCTAGAGCCCTTGTTTGCTTAGAATAGCCTGGAATTCCACCCCACTGCTGGGCACTTCACCTTTGAAACACAAGCCCAGGGAGTGAAAGGGGTTATGGCCTGCCTGAATCCCCTTCCTGACCATGACCTTGGTGGTCTTGACCGAGAACTGGCCACGGGTGCAAAAGGTCTTGGGCCTCTTTAGACTCCCCAGAGCCTTCGCTGATCTCAGGGCAGGTGTGAAGGGCCGCGCTGGGTGCACATTTCCCCAGTTGGCAGCAGGCTGTTTGTACAAACCAGCCTGCGGTCAGCAGTTGGACACTGCAAACAATCTGCGTTCTGGCTGTTCTCAGGCTCCAGGGTGTTCTTTGCGGGCGGCCCTGCAGTAGTGGGTGGTTCCTGACCCTGCCTTCAGTGACGTCATGTTGGGCTTGGGAATTGTCATACAGCACAACCAGACGGCCAGCTGCTCCAGCACGCCCTGCGCCACATAATATCAGAGTCGGGGCGGTGGAAGAGGGTCCCTCCTAAATGTCAACAGCTGTCGGGGTGGTACCTGCTCTGTGCCAGGCACGGCGATCTGCAGGGAGAGAGGCACTTCCTGCAGGAAGCCTTTCCTGACTCCCCCGCCTCCCTCACCTCCATCCTCACCCCCGCTGGACAGCGTGCGGACTTCTGTCAGAGCACAGCACTCACCTAGGTCCACCACCAACTTTGGAACCAGGATTCTGTTTGTTTTCTCGGCATCACCGTGAACAGCGCCTGGTGCCCGTTGAGGAATGCGTGAACGCGTGTGGAAACGAGGTACTGAGCCCGCCCGTCCAGCGGGGAGGTGGCCCCGCACCCCTGGAGCTCACACCTTGGTGGACGCCGAGCTGGGGTGGGGTGGATGGGTCGGTATCAGTCAGTGCAAAGCACAGGGTCACGTGGCATCGTCTGCTCGCTGAGGAATCTGAGGGCCCGAGAGGGTGGTGGGCTCTCCACGTCCAGCCGGAAGGAGGACGTCTGGTCCCCGAGCGCAGGGGCATTCTCTCTGTGAGATGCCGGGGGCCCTGCACGGGCAGGCGGTGACGTCAGGGTCCAGCCTGGAGACATGGAACTTGCGGGGACAGGACACTTGGAGTTGTTCCTCCTCCACTGCGACCGAGCTGAACTTACCTGCCCTTCCCTCTGAGCCCTGTCTGGGGAGGCCACCATCATGGCCTTTGCCGGGTCCGAACGCTGGTCCAGGTAGACCTCCCTGCCACCCCCAGTAGCTTCCCCGGACACACGCCTCTCTCCCCGTGCCGTCTGTCCTTCTGACTGCCCTGACCCATCTCTGCCGCTCAAGCTGGACTCGAGCGCCTCTTGCTCAACATGAACGCTGAGCAAGGGCTCGGGTGTTGCCCCCAAAGCAGAGGCGCGGAGGGCGAAGGGCCCAGGGGTGTGTCCCGTAGGGAACTGGGACTTCTCTGCTCAGACAAAGGGTTTGCAGGCCCCCAGGACAATCCTCAGTGTGAGAGATCGGGGGAAGAGGCGCACACATGCTTTGTTTCTTCCCACGGGTCACAAGTGGGCACAGTGGGTTAGGACAGAGGGGGACGGGTGTCTTCTGGGCATCTGCTCCGTGCCAGGCCCTTTGTCTAGACTCTTAAGTTCTTGGTTAGGTAGACGGTGGTAGAGGGGGAAACCCAGGCTCACAGAGAAGGAGCTGGCACGGAGCCTAAGGCAAGGACTCCAAAGCTCACGCGCACAGACTCACTCCCAGTGCGAGCTGTGCGCCGCGGGCAGGCTGCAGGGAGCCCGCTGTCACTCGTCCCTGGGGTAGCGGCAGAGCCCGGGGGTGATCGCTTGGAGGGCGATGCAAGCACCTGGCTCAGGCGGGACTGGATGAGGTCCGAGCCCTCCTGCGGCTCTGAAGTTCCCGGAGGGAAACCGTGCCCCGGTCTCCACGTTGCTTCGGTCCCTGCTAACTCCGCATTCGCCCTCTGCTCTCTCCCCAGGCGTTGTGCGCCAGGTGCGGCCCATCGTGGGCCCGTTCCACGCCGTCCTGAAGCTGGAGATGAACTACGTGGTTGGGGGTGTGGTGTCCCACCGGAATGTCGTCCACGTCCACATCTTCGTCTCCGAGTACTGGTTCTGAGGGGCCAGTTCGCAGCGCAGCCAAGTCTGTGCCTCCAGGCCGAGTCGTTGCCCTGTGACGACGCCCTGTCCCCGTTTGTACCACCCAGACCTATCTCAGTTTTATGTACTTGTTTGTAGTGTTAGGCCAACATGTATTAAGCTGGGCCAGATGAGTAAGTCCATCTGTTGTCTTTTGGTGTTTAAATAATGAGTCCAGTGACTTAACTGTTTGGTTGAAAACCTTGCTTCTCTTTTAACGCAAAGGTTAAATTTTGCTCCCTTTTCCCGTCTCTGGGCTGGGCATTGCTAAACGACCAACGGGGAAAAAAAAACATTTTTCAAAGGGAAGCTAAGTCCAGATGGCAAGAGAAGACCAGTTCTTGCCCTGATTTTATGAAATTTTGACATTTGGTACTTTTTTTTGCCAATCAAGTTTTGCATATGAAATTCTAAAGACACGGTTACCAAAGAAGAGCAGGTATGATAAATTCTGCCCAGAAGCAGCACGCCACAGTGCCCCAGGGAGCCCTTCAAAGGTCAATTACAGTTGTGTGTAAACAGAAGGATCCCCCGGGAAAGCCACAACCTGTTAGGCGTGTGTGCAGCGCCAGCATGTTCGCCAAAGCAGTCGCTGGGTTTTCTGCACCCTGCGTCCGTCCTGTGTCATAGGTGGGAAAATAAACAGCTTTGTGAGCCTCCTGATGCTGTGTGCATGGGAATCTTTTAAGAGGGGCGGTCCTGTCTAGCAAGGGCTTGCGAATATTCCCCAAGACCTTCTCAAAACCCTCCTGCCTCCCAGCGCTCCGGGGTGGGGCCCAGCCTGTGTGTTGGGAAAGCCTCCAACCCACGTCATTTCTGACAGCTTGCCACCCCCCCACCCCCGTCCCCAGGAAGCGTGGCTCGAGCACCCTCCACGCCCCAGGCTCGGCCCAGCAGGCGCGTCATGGAGCTCTGCTGGTGGTGTCCATCGTGGTCTTTCCGATCCCCTCTAGAAGCTGCCGGGGGAGATGAGGCTTCTCTTTTGTGGGAAGGAGAGATCACCAGATGCACTGAATCCCCCGTACTCAGCAGCCTGTGCTTCATTTATTCCTCCTAGAAACCCACACACATGGGTGTGATTGTGCCCAATTTAGAGACAAGCACACTGGGCTCAGGGCTTCCCTGGTGGCTCAGCAATAAAGAATCCGCCTGCCAATGTAGGAGACTCAGGCTCGATCCCAGGGTCAGGAAGATCCCCTGGAGAAAGGAGTGGCTACCCACTCCAGTACTCTTGCCTGGAAAATCCCATGGACAGAGGAGCCTGGCGGGTTACAATTCATGGGGTCACAAAAGAGTGGGACATGACTTAGCAACTGAACAAAAACAACAACAACAGAATTGGGCTCAGAGAGAGGAACTCAGCTACCCAAAGTCACACAGCTTTTTAGAGACAAAGAAGGGATTCAGAGTCAGTTTATCAGATTCCAAACTCCATTCCTCTCTAAAAGCCTGTGTCAGCAGAGACGTGGACAGACTGGACTTATGGGGATCCTGGCACCACCTTCGGCGTGGACAGTGGGCCGAGGGCAGCCTACACCCCCAGGCCCGCTTGCACCTGCAGGAGTCAGCATCCATGCCCTTGGTCTCCACGTTCGTTTCCTCCAAGTCCCGCCCAGCCTTCCTCCCATCTTCTTAGGCGTCCCATTCATGCCCCAGGTCATCTCAGCAGCCGGAACCCTGGCACTGGCCACGCTCTCAGCCCCGCAGTGGGATTGCAGCATGGCTGGTGTCTGGTAACTCGAGCATGTCCAACTCTCGAACATTCGGGAACCCCCAGCGTTTGAGCGGCCACTCATTTGGGGCACTCGTCCACTAAAGCCAGCCAGGCCTGGACCAGCCCGTCACATCTTGGCAGGAAGGGGAGAAGCAGTGTAGGGCTGGGCTGTCCTGGATCAGGTCCAGGGATGAGCAGGGTGAGGAGACGTCTGAGCAGCTCCCAGGGCCTGTGAACTGGGGTCTCGGCAGGGAAGGGGAGGGTGCCTGGAGCCTGATCACAGGAACGGACACCTCGGTGCAGGTAAGGAGGTGGGGGATGGAAGGGCTACATGGGTTCTGGTTCCCATCTGCAGCTTTCAGGGCAAGGCTGCAGAAGCCGGGAAGTTCTGAGCTCAGGCCCTGGGAGAGCGGGTTTCCGGGAGCCTCTTCCTTCTGAGGACTGGGTGGAGTGGGGTGGGAAGACATAGTGCTGGGTCATTCTGGGAAAGGGCCTTCCCCATCCTCCTGATAGAGTCAGGGTGGGAGGTGCCATTGGTGAACAGAGCCAAGCCTCCTACTGTCGGTTGGCTCTCAGATGAGCACATGACCCAAGCTGGCCAATCAGATCTTCCTGACGGAGGGCAGAGGGGCATAGGAAAGGGCAGAGGAGAGGTGGTGAGGTCCCCAGCTTTGGGGTAGAAAAGCAGAGGGGGATAGGGAAGGGAGCCCAGGTCCTGTCTGATTCAGAGCCAGAGGGCCCGGGTCTGAACCTCACCTTGGCGGGAGCCAGCTGCCCAGCCTCAGTTTCTGCATCTGCAAAGTGGAGCCAGGAATCCCTGCTCAGCTGCCTGGCTTCCCATGGCAGTGAGGAGCCTGGAGGTGATGGGGGCGGAAGGGCTTTGCAACCGCGAAGTTCTGTGTGCCTGTAGGAGACCTTGTCATCCAACGTGCTTAGAGGTGACGATGGTGATAATGAGACTGTTGCCACTGTCGAGCCACATGAGTGTCCTCCTGAAGCCAGGCGTCTTTTTAGTTCTGCATTTCCTTTTCTGACTCCTTTGCGAGACATTTGGTTATAGACGGTTCTCTATATTACACATGAGCCTGATTTTTCACATTTTATATCATGCTCCAGGCTGGGCAGCTGATGGACAGAAAAGCCTCCCGTTATTCTTGCAAAGCAATTGCTGTCAGCACCCAGTATCAGCTGTGTCAGGTTCCAGAAGGTCTCATATCACAATATTCTCCCAGAAGGCTGTGTCTGCTTTAAATAAAGGGAAACTACTCAATTTTTAGAGCAGCGCTGTGGCATGTAGCAGGAGTGCCTGGGTCCCCTGGTGTCCTGCAGGGACCAGTATTAAGGCTGAACCTCTCCATCCCGGAAGTGGAATGAGATGGAAGCAGACTCTTGAATGATGTTTGAAGTCGTAAGAGAGAAATAGAACCATTGCAGAGCTTTTACAATATGGCCTAGGGGAAGTCTGGTGACAGTCACTGTGACTTTTTGTAATTACATTACTCTGTTGGAGATCTGTTATGGGCCAGGAATACATCTGTAATGGTCCCCCGATACATACACACACACACACACACACACACACGCGCGCGTGCACTTCACTCTCAACTCCTCTGCCAGGCCAGCTCAGGCCCATCTTCTGCCAAGAGGCCTCCTGCCAGCCTCACCCCCTGGGCTGGTCGTCTGCTCCCACCACTTACAGTGTGATCTCCTGTCCGGTGCTCTTTCTAGTCCATCATGAACCCCCAACTCTGTGAAAGGCTGTCTTCCCCTAACATACCAGATCTGTGACTCTCACTTAAAAAAAAACACTTACTATATAATTTTTAAAAATGCACTAGAGTACAGAGAAGCAAAGTGAAGTGAAAGTCACTCAGTTGTGTCCAACTCTTTGCAACCCCATGGACTATCCATGGAATTCTCCAGGCCAGAATACTGGAGTGGGGAGCCTTTCCCTTCTCCAGGGGATCTTTCCAACCCAGGGATCGAACCCAGGTCTCCCGCATTGCAGGTGGATTCTTCACCAGCTGAGCCAGCAGGGAAGCCCAGAGTACAGAGAAGAGTATACAGAACCTCTCGCCCCCATCACCCAGCTTCAGCAGTTACTGACTCTGCCCATCTCCTTCTATCGCCCCTGCCCACCCCCCACGCCTGCCAACTCCTCTTATGTTGCAGAAGTATTTTTTAAAATCAACTTTATTTTTAGAGCAATTTTAGATTGACAGAAACGTTATGACGATGGTACAGGTACCGTATACCCACCCCGCAGTGTCTCCGTTTCAATGTTTTACTTTCATAAGGTGCGTTTGTTACAATGAATGAGCCCACGTTGTTGCTCAGTCGCTCAGTCGTGTCCGACTCTTTGCCCCCTCATGGACTGCAGTGCTCCGGGCCTCCCTGTCCCACACCGTCTCCCAGAGTTTGCCCAAATTCACGTTCATTGCATCGGTGATGCCGTCCAGCCATCTCATCCTCTGACACCCTCTTCTCCTTCTGCCTTCGACCTTTCCCAGCATCAGGGAAAGATGATGAACCCATATTGACAAATTAACTAAAAGACATCCTTTTTTCTGGTTTCCTTAGTTCGTGCCTAACACCCGTTTACCGTCCCAGGACCCCACGCAGGGTCTCCTATGCAGTCATCCTGTCTCCTTAGCTCCTCTGGGTTCTGACGGCTTCTCAGACTTGCCTTGTTTTCGATGACCTTGGCAGTGTTGTGGAGCACTGAGCAGGGGGCATTGTAGGATGCCCCTCCTTTAGGTCTCATCTGATGTTTTTCTCAGGATTAGGCTGGGCCCATGGGTGCTGGGGGCACGACCATAGAGGTGAAGTGCCCATCCCAGCCCATCTCATGTTGGCGCGTGTGGCATGAGCGATCCCTGTGACACTGACCTTGGTTGCCGGCAGAGATGGGCCTCTCAGGCTTTCTCACCGTGAAGTCACCCCTCATCAGCTCTGGACTCTGGGACGAGCTCACTATGCACAAGTCAGCCTGAAGGACTTCTTCTCCAGCATCTTGAGGGCTGAGTGCAGGAAGACTTTCAAGCAAACCCCAGATACTGTGTCGCCTCATGTTTCAAAGTCTTCGATGCTTTCAAGATATGCATTTCTAAAGATAAGGACTTCACCACCACACCCATTATACCTCACCGTATTCACAATGAGTCCTTAATATTGTCTAATAAGCAGCTTGTATTTCTAATTCAGCTCAACAAGCATTTAGTAAGATAGGTATAAGGACCCCAGGAGGGACACAAAGATAAGGGAGATGCAACCCCTGCTCCTTGGGGATAGGGGAAAAATAGAAGGCAGTTATTTCCTTAACAGGTGTGGCTCAGCTAGTAAAGAATCCGCCTGCAATGCAGGAGACCTGGGTTCAATCCCTGGGTCAGGAAGATCCCCTGGAGAAGGAAACGGCTACCCACTCCAGTATTCTGGCCTGGAGAATTCCATGAACTGTATAGTCCATGGGCTCACAAAGAGTCAGACACGACTGAGCGACTTTCATTTCACATTTCCTTAGCAGGAGGAACTTTTCATTTACCGAAGCGTTCACTTTGGGACTATTTTGCAAAACCAGCCTCGCCTTTGTGCTTCTGGTTTACCCAAAAGTAGACTTGTCCCTTTTGATCCTTCAAGTCTCAGCCCAAATGTGCCTCCCGGAGTTCAGGCTTCTCTTGGACTCCAACCACCCAGGGCCCAGACTCCCTCTTACAACATGGGATTCTTTCTTTTAATATTTTATTAATTTTTTACAAATTAACGAATTATTTATTTATTTGGCTATACCAGGTCTTAGGTGCAGCACGTGGGATCTTTAATTGCAGCATGTGAATTCTTAGTTGTGACTTGTGCGACCTAGTCCCTGACCAGGGATTGAACCCCAGCCCCCTGCATTGGGAGCTCAGAGTCTTAGCCACTGGACCACTAGTGTGTTTAGTCACTTCAATCATGTCCGACTCTCTGCAGCCTCATGGACCATGGCCTGACAGGCTCCTCTGTCCATGGGATTCTCCAGGCAAGAATATAGAAGTGGGTTGCCATTTCCTTCTCCAACTGGACCTCTAGGGAAGTCCCTATAACACATATTTCAAACACACACCCCAAATGGTCCCAGGGTTGCCTGACCTGGGGCTCCAGATGTGGTTACCTGGTTCCGAGCAGGGCTCTGGGCCACTCCTAGGCCAGGTGGTCAGAGCCAGGAAAGAGGAGTAAGGGGAATAGCATGACTGGGAACCCCTGTGCACTGCCCCCAAGACTGGATGGAGCAGGGAGGCTGGAGGGCAGGGAGGAGGCTGGGCAAAGGCCATTCCCCACCCGACCCCGACTCTGGTGAATGAAATCAAGCTTAAAGTTAGAAGGTATGTGCAGGCAATTGAACAGCTTCCCCCAAAAGATGTGTTCAAGTCCTAACACCAAGTCCCTGGAAATGTCCCCTTCTTTGGAAACAGAATCTTGGCAGGTGTGATCAAGTTGAGAATCTCAGGATGAGCGCATCCTAGATTTGTGGTGGGTTCTGAATCCAATGACTGGGGACTTCCTTCGTGGTCCAGTGGTTAAGACTCCACACTTCCACTGCAGGGGGTGTGGGTGTGATTCCTGGTCTGGAACTAAGATCCTGCACGCCTGGAGGCATGCTCAAAAGATTAAAAAAAAAAAATCCAGTGACCAATGTCTTATAAAGATAAGAAAGGGAAACTCGACACACAGATGTACAGGAGAAGGCCTGGTGAAAATGGGGGAGGAGATTGGAGGGAGGGGTTCCCAGGCCAGAGATTGCTGATGGTGACCAAAGCGGGGAAGAGGAGGCCCCTGGAGACTTCAAAGGGAGTCAGCCCCACCCACACCCTGATCTCTGACCACCGGCCTCCACTGTGAGATAATAGATATTTGTCATTTTGAGTCACTAAGTTTGTGTTAATTTCTTACAGCATCCCTAGAACACTGGTGCCATGTGTGTGTGTTTGTGTGTGTACACATACATATGTGTGTGTGTGTGCATGCGTGCTGAGTCACTTCAGTCATGTGCAGCTCTTTACAACCCCCTGGACCGTAGCCCGCCAGGCTGCTCTGTCCATGGGATTCTCCAGGCAAGAATACTGGAGTGGGGTACCACGCCCTCCTCCAGGGTACCTTTCCTACCCAGGGATGGAACCTGCGTCTTCATGTCTCCTAGCTTGGCAGGCGGGTTCTTCACCACTAGTGCCACCTCGGAAGCCCATGTATATGTATGAAAGTGAAGGTGTTATTCCCTCCGTCATGGCCGACTCTTTGTGACCCCATGGACTGAAGCCCGCCTGTCTCCTCTGTCCTGTCCATGAAATTCTCCAGGCAAGAATACCTGAGTGAGTTTCCATTCCCTTCTCCAGGGGATCTTCCTGACCCAGGGATCAAACCCATGTCTCCCATATTGCAGGTGGATTCTTTACCATCTGAACCAACAGGGAACCCCAATATATATTTTTTTATTCCTGCTCAGTAACTTATGTCTTCCCAGGTGGGCCTAATGGTAAACAGCCTGCCTGCCAATACAGAAAATGTAAGAGATCTGGGTTCTATCCCTGGGTCAGGAAGATCCCCTGGAGAAGAGAATCGCTACCCACTCCAATACTCTTGCCTGGAGAATTCCATGGACAGAGGAGCCTGGCGGGCTACAGTCCATGGGATTACAAAGAGTTGGACACAACTGAGTGACTTGGCATGCAGTATATATGGTTTATTGCTTTCTTGGAGAACGCGGACAGTGAGTGAATACTGTTATAGTTGATTTGCAATGCTGTGTGAGTTTCAGCTGTACAATCTTTCTCACATTTTTCAAGTTACGGCCCACTAGAGTGGAGATACATGCTCCCTTGGTCTCGAGCAGACCAGCCCCATCAGGACGGCCTGTTTCCCAGGGAAACATCCCTGGGAATTGGCGCCAGAAGGGCGGCACGGAGCACAGGAATCATCACCTCGACATAATGGTCCACCAAAGTCTGGCACCCTGAGTGACAGCAGGTGGCACTGAAGACCAAAGTGCCTCTGCCTTCCCTTTGGACATTTCCACCGTGATTCACAGTGTCCACTGAAAGTTCAAGGTGTCACTGTTCAATTATTAAACATGATGGGGTGTTTGGAGGCTTTGACGCACGGCGGTAAGCAATCTGTCTTTAACACAGCCGCCTTATTAATATGTGTGGCAGCTCCTGCATGGATCAGTGTCATTTAACTAGGCAGTGGCATTATAATCACCCATGAAATTATGCATAGGAAGGTCAGTGGGACAAGTCAGACTGAAATGATTACTCTGATGATTAAAGCCTCCTGGACTTGGTCTCCCTGCAGATAAATGTCCTTCTGGCTTGTTCCTTGCTGATTTTCTGCAGGAACTCAAGAGTCCAGTGCTACGATTCTGTGAGCCACCTTCTGGGTGGTGCCACGTGGAATGAATGCAGGTCTCTTCCTAGTTAGAGCTGGCCAATAGATCCTCTTGATTCATACTTCTCCAACTGCCCTGACCTCCAGTCCTGCTTCTTCCTGGTAATTTGTTCCTTCAGAGTAAAATACACTTGGCTCCAACTCCTCCACCTCCTTGGCAAGACCCTGAACCACCTGGTCCCTTTCCTTCCATCTACTCTCTTTAGTTTATCAACTGATTCATCCACGTACCTCTTTGCACTCCCCTCCCACTGGTGACTCATTTTACCTGAGTCTCCACCCCTCTCTGTCTAAGCCTCCACACAGCTGCCAGGTCATCTTTGGGAGAAACCAGCTTGGATGGGAGCGCCTCCTGGTCTCCAGTCCTTCAGGGCCTCTGCCACCAACCTTGTGGTATGGCTATGGCCCTTCACCTTTGGGCCACACTCTTACTGCCACCACTCCCACCATCCACTCCACACAGGGTCCAGACATGCAGGCTCTGTAACTTCGGACACGCAGGCCTCTGAGCCTCTGCACACAGGATCCATTCACCCCCAGCCTTCTCTGCGAGGTGAACTTCTCAACCCAGCATGAGATGCCAACTGCTCTAGGTGCGTCCAGAGGAGCCAAAAGCAGGGACCCAACAGATACTTGTACACAGGTGTTCAGAGCAGCCCTGCTTATAATCTGCCAAAAGGTAGAGACAACCCGCGTGTCCATCAGCAGATGAATGGGTAAACCAAATGTGGTCTGCCCATACAATGGGACATTATTTACAACAGAGAGTGAAATTTTGATACATGCTGCAACATGGATAGACCTTAAAAACAGTATGCTTAATGAAATAAGCCAGACTCGGGACAAATATTATATGATTCCATTAATAAGAGGTCCCTACAGACTTCCCTGGTTGTGCAGTGGTTAAGACTTCACCTTCTAATGCAGGGGGTTCGGGTTTAATCCAGGGTCAGGGAACTAGATCCCACATGACCTACAGCTGATATTATCTCAGAAGTAATATTGTAACAAATTCAATGAAGACTTTAAAAATGGTTCACATAAAAAAAATAGAATCTTAAGAACAACCTTAATAAAAGTCCACTCACCTGTCAGAGGTGGGGCACCTGGCGGGTAGCTCTGGGCCTCTCCCAGGACCAAGTCGGGCACAGAACATGCTCTCAGGAAGTGTTTATGGGATGGAACTGAATTGTGTCCTCCCAAATCCACATGTTAAAGCCCTAGCCTCCAATGTGACTGTGTTTGGAGACAGGTCCCTTGAGGACGTGATGAAGACTGAAGGAGGTCCTAAGGGTGGGGCCCTGGTCTGATAGGGTCAGTGTCCTTGGAAGAACAGGAGGACCCAGAGCTCTGTCTCTGTCCACCAGGTGAGGACGCTAGCCAGAAGGTAGATGTTTCTAGGGCAGGAAGAGTGCCCTCCCCAGGACCTGAATTTTCCAGCACCTTGACCTTAGACTGCCCAGACTCCAGACCTATGAGAAGTAGACGTCTGTTGTTTAAGCCCCGCAGTCTTTGGTATTTTGTGATGGTGGCCAGAGCTGACTAATATGACAAACAGACAGGAATGGTTGTGGTGCTCACAGACACAGACCATCAAGCCATTTGATGACCAATTAATGTCAGTGTAGGGGACTTCCCACAGGTGCCTCCGTGGTAAAGAATCAGGAGACTCAGGTTCCATCCCTGGGTTGAGAAGATCCCCTGGAGGAGGAGATGGCAACCCGCTCTAGTATTCTTGCCTGGAAAATCCCATGGACAGAGGAACCTGGCAGGTACTGTCCAGGGGGTCACAAAGAGTTGGACACAACTGAACACACACGCAGGCGACATCAGTGTGGAGCCGGTGTGAGCAGCTGGCACTGCAGGGAGCTGAAGAGGGGATGAGGGTTCAGGGGGCTTTGTGATCTCTCAGGATTCAGACTTTATAGGGTCTCCTGGCATGAGGAGTCCTTTCTGAGTTCTTACCTAAATGCACCGTTCTCATCCTCGTCTTCACTCCCCAGGATTCTTGTGTCCTAAACCCTTGTCCTCTCTGAGTAAAGTCTGTTAAAGATTTTTATTTAATGTGGACCTTTTTTAAAGTCTTTACTGAATTTGTTACAATACTGCTTCTGTCTTATGTTTCGGTTTTGGGTGTTTTTTTTGTAGCTATGAGGCAGGTGGGAGCTTAACTTCTTGACCAGGAATTGAACCCACACCCCCTGCATTGGGAAGTGAAGCTTTAAACGCTACACTGCCAGCTAAGTCCCCTGCTAACCTTGTGGGCAGAAGCAGTACTTATGATTTAAAAAAAAAAGTACTGAATGATAATACTTCCGTAGCTACAGTTTCGGTTCGGTTCAGTTCAGTTGCTCAGTCGGGTCGACTCTTTGCAATCCCCTGGACTACAGCATGCCAGGCCTCCCTGTCCATCACCAACTCCTGGAGTTTACTCAAACTCATGTCCATCAAGTCGATGAAGACATCCAATCATCTCATCCTCTGCTGTCCCCTTCTCCTCCTGCCCTCAACCTTTCCCAGCATCAGGGTCTTTTCAAATGAGTCAGCTCTTCGCATCAGGTGGCCAAAGTATTGGAGTTTCAGCTTCAAACATCAGACCTTCCAATGAATATTCAGGACTGATTTCCTTTAGGATGGACTGGTTGGATCTCTTTGCAGTCCAAGGGACTCTCAAGAGTCTTCTCCAATACCACATTTCAAAAGCATCAATTCTTCGGCACTCAGCTTTCTTCACAGTCCAACTCTCACATCCATACAGGACTACTGGAAAAACCATAGCCTTGACTAGATAGACCTTTGTCTGCAAAGTAATGTCTCTGCTTTTTAATATGCTGTCTAGGTCTGTCATAGCTTTTCTTCCAAGGAGCAAGTGTCTTTTAATTTCGTGGCTGCAGTCACCATCTGCAGTGATTTTGGAGCCCCCCAAAGTAAAATCTGTCACTGTTTCCTTTGTTTCCCCATCTATTTGCCATGAAGTGATGGGACCAGCTGCCACGATCTTAGTTTTCTGAATGTTGAGTTTTAAGCCAGCTTTTTCACTCTCCTCTTTCACTTTCATCAAGAGGCTCTTCAATTCCTCTTCACTTTCTGCCATAAGAGTGGTGTCATCTGTTATGTCTGAGGTTATTGATATTTCTCCTGGCAATCTTGATTCCAGCTTGTGCTTCATCCAGCCCAGCATTTCAACCTACAGTTTAGGTTTTAAGAATGATATATACCTATGAAAGCTGGGCTATGCCCAAAGTGCTGGGTGTTGCTTTCACTGCAATAGGCTCCTGGGACTCAGAAATCAGAAAGGAATGTTTTCTACTCTACAGAGGGAAGGATTCTCACCCCCAGCCTAGCTTGACAACTTGATGGTTGCTTTTCTCAGCCCAGCCTAGATAATTGCATAATTAATTGCATATAGGTAACTAACCCAGAGAAGGTGGTTATTAGGAGCAGAGAGCCCAACGCCCACTCCCCTGGAAAGAGGCCAGGCGCACCTCTGGGTCAGGTCCTGGGTTGGGGAGCTGCCGACCCGTGTGCAGGGCTCCTGGGTTCATGTCTGATCACAGGGGCAGTTCGGCCTGAGAACCAGAGGGACTTGCTGCAGCCTGTTGACTCTGTGGTGTCAAGCCAGAAGTGGTTCTGGAACCCAGACCCTACCAGGGTGGATGAGGTGCTGCTGTCTCCCCATCTTGAGGCTGGAAAGTCAGGGGTTTCCCTGGGGGCTTTGGCCAGTCCCCCTTGGGGTTCTCTTGGAGGCTTCTAGAAAGCCAGCCTCCACTTCCTTCCCCCTTCCCTCCCCCATTATGGTCCACAAGGCCGTGCATTTGCCCAGGGTCTGATGCACCCGCTCCTTGGCTGGCTCCCTGAGCCCTGGCCAAATTGTGATGCAGCCGCACGTGGAGGGTCTCAACCTCTGAGAAGAACAGCCATCTCTCAGTCACCTGGCGAGTGTGCCCTGGCATCGCTGGACCAAATGCTTTGGGTGCTGGGGGCAGAGAAATGGTCCCTAGACAGACTGGATTCTTTAAATGAGCCCCTCACCCCCAGCATTCTTGGCCTCTGGGGCCTCATCTGCCAGGCACAGATTTCCAAGGGCCTCTTCCCACTCTACTAGTTCACAGCCTGGAGGGACGGGGGGACGGGAGGGGACGGGCTGGAGGGGGTTGGCCCAGAGTTGTCAAGGGGCTGGTGGAATAACCACATCACACCACTGGCCTGCACACTCCCTCTAACTTTCTGTCTCCCTCTGCAGAAAACCTGGGGACGAAGCACGTGATTTCTGTATAGGGTCGACTTGTGACCACTTACCCACGAGCTGGGATAACTGCAGAAGTCCAAGGTGTGGGGTAGCCCGGAGCCCCCTTCCAGCACCCCTTCTTCCCTCTGCAGACCTCTGTGTGGCCCTGCAACCCTGGCTTTGGGCAAGACCATTAAGAAGAGAGACAGATGGGGTGGGAGGCAGGGGGAGAGGTGGGTGCCCCTTGTGGAGCTGAGAAAGGGAGGGTCATCTGGGGGTGAGAGGGAGAAGCTTTTGAAATGACACAGAGCAGGGGCGGCCATCGAAGCCCCCCATTGCGGACCTCTTAGGGGAGTGGCCAAGTTCCAAGATCCTCCCTGGAAAATCTAAGTAGTTACCAGAGCCAACCACGACAGCCACATCAAGCAACAACTTTGACCCTGACATTGTGTTCCTGCATGAGACCCTCACTCAGCTCCTAGCTCTGGTTCCTACACCTTGACAGGTAAATTATTCCAGTTGTTCTGTGGAGTGGCCAGTGACTGGGATCATTCCTAAGAGGCGAACGCTTATTTCTGCATTTCTTTTTTTCCCCAATAAATCATCCCTTCATCTATTTAGTAATTACTGAACTCAGCATTGTGCTAGACAAACATTTATAAACAAAATAGGACCAAAAAATTATAATCGGACTCAAATATTTGTACAGCAAATGTTCATAGCAATATTCACAATAGCCAAAATGTAGAAACAACTCAAATGTCCGTTGATGAACAGATAGACAAAGGGTCGTGTATTCATACTACAGCATCACCAATTCGATGGACGTGAATCTGAGCAAACTCTGGAAGATGGTGAAGGACAGGGAAGCCTGGCATGCTGCAGTCCATGGGGTCGCAGAGTTGGACACGACTTAGCGACTGCACAATCCATACCATGGAACATTATTCCTGCTAATCCATGCTACCACATGGATGAAACTTAAACATTAGGCTAAGAGAAATAAGGCAGAGGAAAATAAAGACCAAACACTGTATGACTCCGTGTGAGATTCCTAGAATAGGCAAATTTCTGCATTTTTCATGGTCACAACAGGTGGTTCCCAGGACTCTTCAGATTGCCAAGAAAACACCCTCCCAGACAACCTTTCCTCTCTGAGTAGTAGGCTCCTGTGCACACAGCAAGTGCTTACTTCTTGCTCTAGACAGCAGAGCCTGCCTGCCTCAGCATGAAGAGTGTGGGTTTGCACAAAGGAACCATTTCCCCGTTGTCTGCTTAGATTAGCAGTCTCCTGGATAAAACCGGGCTGCCCTGGTGGCTCAGACGGTAAAGAATCCACCTGCAGGGCAGAAGATCCAGGTTCGATTCCTGGGTCTGGAAGATCCCCTGGAGAGGAGAGTGTCAACCCACTCCAGTATTCTTGCCTGGGAAACCCCATGGACAGAGGACCTGGCAGGCTACAGTCCATGGGATCACAAAGTGTCGGACACGACCGAGGAACTAACACATACACTAGTTAAAATCGCTTCCGCAAGCCCTTATGGGTAAGAACTCTCAGAACCCTTCCAGCTGGTTGCCCTGGAAACGTGAGAGCATCTGCCTCCAAACCCAAATCCTAGCAGAGAAAGTGTTTGGCATCCCTGGACCGCACGCAGGCGGTGCGGGGGTCACAGGAGAATCCCCTGTCCTGGGCCAATGAAAACACGAGGAAAGTGACTCGTCACTTGTCATGGTTTAGTCGCTAAGTCGTGTCCAACTCTGCGACCCCATCCCACCCCTCTAGGCTGTCACAGATCACTCGGTTTGAGCTCCCTGCATCATACAGCAAATTCCCACTGGCTATCCATTTTACATATGGTAAGTTTTCTTCTTTCAATTTTAAACAAATTTTTATTGCACATCTAGTGGGGAATACAGGGAATGGGTGGAGGGAATCTGTCAGGTCTGGTTTCTTTCATTGTTTCTTGCAAACTTGCTGGACTAAATTTTGTTTCCATCACTTAAATTTTGTTAGCGTTTGCTCTGCCAATGGAGGAGACACAAGAGATCCTGGTGGGATCCCTGGCTCAGGATCTCCTGGAGGAGGAAATGGCAAGCCACTCCATTATTCTTGCCTGGAGAATTCCACGGACAGAGGAGCCTGGAGGGCCACAGTCCACAGGGTCACAAAGAGTCTTAAACAAGATGTTTAAGACCAGATTCATTTCACTTTCACAAATATTTAGAGAAATTCTCAAAGAAAGAGCCAATGAGTTGTTCATAAATTAATAATTAATTTTGCTAATAAAAGTATCATGTGAGGGGCTTCTGGTGGTCCAGTTGTTAAGAACCCGCCTGCCCAGGCAGGGGACACAGGTTCAATCCCTGGCCCCAGAAGATCCCACGTGCTGCCGGGCCACAGAGCTCATGCACCGCAACTACTCAGCCCGAGCTCCACGAGAGAAGCCCTGTGCGCCGCAGCTGGAGAGCGCCTCCGTCAGACATGCTCAGCCGGGCCAGAAATTACAGTGAAAAAAATAAAAGCGGTAAGTGTGTATCTTTAAAGGCACCATATGCTTTTAGAGTTCTAAGAGCCAACAGTTACTTTGGCAACTGGTAAACTCAAATCTAAATTTAATGTCCAATTGAATAATACCCTATCTGACATTTAAAATTTAGTTTAACCTTCCCCTTTGTTTCTGATCTCCATTTTTTTTTAACTCTGTTCTATGCTAGAGCGTGATTTTTACAGCAAGTCACCTCATATTTTTTAAAATGAAGCATAAATTAGAAATAATTTTATTTAAAAATGAGTATTAAGTAGAAATCACCTGACGCAATAACCAAAAGGTGGAAACAACCCAAGTGTCCAACAACGGATGGATGGATAAACAGAATGCGGTCTCTGTGTACACTGGAATATTATCAGCCTTAAAAAAAGGGAATTCTGAGATAGTGTGTGTGGACTCAGTCGTGGCCGACTCTTTGTGACCCTGTGGACTGTAGCCCTCCAGGCTCCTCTGTCCATGGAATTCTCCAGGCAAGAATAATGGAGTGGCTTGCCATTTCCTCCTCCAGGAGATCCTGAGCCAGGGATCCCACCAGGATCTCTTGTGTCTCCTCCATTGGCAGGTGGATTCTTTACCACTAGGGTACCTGGGAGGCGCTTCTGACATAGGCTACTATCCAAATGAAACTCGAGGACATTTTGCTGCGTGAAATAATCAGTGACAGAAAGACAGATACTATGTGATTTCCCTTTTCTGAAGTAGCCAGAGGAGTCAAATTCATACACACAGAAGGTAAGATGGTGGGGGCCAGGGGCTGAGGGTTGGCAGAGTTGGCGTTCGATGGGCACGGCGCTTCAGTTGTGTAAAACGAACAAGTTCTGGAGGTGGATGGTGGTGATGGTTGTATAACAATGTGCGCGGACTTAATGCCAGTGAATCCTACGCTTAGAAAAGACTAAAATGGTAAATTTCTTTTGTATGTATTTTACTACCAAAAAAAGAGACCAGGTAAAAAAAATCGCTGGAAAGTGAAGAGTGTAAAATGTTTGTCCTATAGAAAATGCCCTGGGCCAGTTTCTGCTAGTTTTTTTCTTAGAAGAAGGACAATACAGTAGCTTCCATGTGGATTTATCCATCCCCCTACCAAAGTTGATCAGCTGGGCCTCTCCAAGGAGGCATCCGTGGTGTAAACGCTGACTAGCCACCAGCACAGCTAACATGGGCCCCCCCTGTAACTTGATGCCAGCCCCGTCCCCAGAGCAGGTGGGCGTCTGTTAAGCAGCAGGACCAAGGCTGCCCCCCACCTCCCAGCCCACAGGCCTAGTGGGGAAGGAACATGGTAAATGTGGCCTTTCAGCAGCCGCCGCAACTGTCATCACCGCTTTATTTTATCTCTGGCCTCCGGGGATTCACACTGCTTCCCCATTATTAGTCCTATTATATCATCATCCACAATTTTGCTTGTCAGCCAGTTGGGGAGGGGAGGTACCGTTACAACACCGGGGCGCCGAGCAGAGAAAAAGGAGCCGTGTCTCCCTGGGGTGGGAGGGAGGCGGGCGGAGGTGACTGTGAGCCTGCTGCTCCCACGGTGGCTGTTGACAGACGGGGGCCCGGGAAAGGGCTTCCTGGGCCCTCGCTGTCGTCCTTGGGAGCCCCCAAGGCCGATTGTACTAGAGGTGGACAAAGGCCGGGCCACCCTGTCTGCTGGCACCCTTGGAGGCCGGGTCGTATTGTGTCTGACTCATTGGGTCTTGAATCAGAGGGGACTGGGGCCTGCAGGAGCAGGGGATGGACGCAGTTTCCCTGGCAACTGACGCTGCTGCCGCTGCTAAGTCACTTCAGTCGTGTCCGACTCTGTGCGACCCCATAGACAGCAGCCCACCAGGCTCCCCCGTCCCTGGGATTCTCCAGACAAGAACACTGGAGGGGGTTGCCATTTCTTTCTCCAATGCATGAAAGTGAATAGTGAAAGTGAAGTCGCTCAGTCATGTCCAACTCTTAGCGACCCCATGGACTGCAGCCCACCAGGCTCCTCCGTTCATGGGATTTTCCAGGCAAGAGTACTGGAATGGGGTGCCATTGCCTTCTCCAGCAACCGACGCTAACAATGGCCAAAGAGCAGTGAGGAGGAGCTTGGAAATATAAAGCCGGCTGGCCCAGTCCTGAGTCCTGGCTCAGCCACTGTGGAGCTGTGTGATCTGGGTAAGTTGCTAAACCTCTCTGAGGCTGATGCGGGGACCACGATGGTACTTGTGAAAGCTCCTAGCATGGTCCCCGCCACCCAGGTCCCTTCCCCCATCCTCCTTCCCACCTCCCTGTCAGCCCACGGGGAGAAATACCACCCTGGTGGTCTTGCTAACAAGTCTCCAGCCCCAGAGCACCAGTTTCTGGGACAACCTAGAAGGTGGTGTGGTGGGGGGGTGTGGAGACGGGAGGGAGGTTCAAGAGGGAGGGGACATATGCATGCTGGTGGCTGACTCACGTTGATGTCTGGCAGAGAGCAACGCAATGTGGGAAAGCAACTATCCCTCAACGAAAAAGAAACCCATTTTGAAAAGAGACTTCAGAGACCACCCTGCCCCTCCCTGCCTGCCCAGTGGTCACTTCCCTCCATCCACGGAGAGGGCAGCCTCTGAGGAATGCTGGCCACTGTCCCCTTCTGAGAGCCGCTCTGGCCGGTGTCCTGCAGAGTCTGAAGGGCTAACTCTAAGGGCTTGACTCGGATTGTCTGCAGCTATGTCCCAAGGGGGTGAGAGAGAAAGTCTCAAAACCCAGGCGGTGGTGGGAAACTAGAGATCCAGTTCCTTTACCAACAGTATCCCAACAGCCTGCTTAGCCAGCGGTCGCGGAAGACAATGAGAACTGATCTTGCAACAGCACCTGACCAGCCACCCAGTCTCCAAGACTAGACCAACTGCATGTCAAGCCTTGCCCGTGAGACCTCTGTTGGGGCCACACAGGGGACAGAATATAGCTGTTCCCCTCCAAGAATATAAGCAATATTGTTAATAAAAGACTTAATTAGGTGCGTCGTTGTTGCTGTTTAGTCGCTACGTTGTGGCCAACTCTTTGCGACCCATGAACTGTAACCCACCAGGCTCCTCTGCCCTTGGGATTCTCTGGGCAAGAATACTGGAATGGGTTACCATTTCCTCCTCCAGGGGATCTTCCCGACCCAGGGATTGAACCCGCCTCTACTGCACTACAGGCAGATCCTTTACCACTGAGTCACCAGGGAAGCCCAATGAGGCTCATAGAAGGCCTGTTTTTCAGCCACAGTAATTTCCTAAAAAGGTCGTTTCTATACGTGGGTCTTTTTTTTAATGTGAGGTTTAACATAAATACAGTGGAATGCATAGATTTGAAGTGTACAGCTTAAAGAATGTTTTTTTCGACCACAATGATTTCTTTAAATGGTCGTTTCTCTACTTAGGTGTTAGTTTGTTATTTTTTGAAGTGCGGTGTAACATTCATACAGTGAGGTGTGTAGTTACTAAGCACACAGCTGAAAGAACCTTTGTACCTTTACACACCCCCATAATCACCACCCAGATACAGAACATTTCCAGCATCCAGCACCCCCCACCCCACCCATGCCTGTTCCTGTCAGTGATTAGCCTGCCAGAAGTCACTGCTATCTTGAACCCTTTCATAATTTCACTTATCCTTGAGCTTCATGTAAATGGACTTACGTTGCATGAACTCTTCTGTGTCGGCTTCTTTAATACAGTAACAAGTCTGAGAGATTCGTCCACTATTGTGATTGTTCAGTTGCTAGGTCGTGTCCGACTCTTTGCGACCCCATGGACTGCAGCACACTGGGCTTCCCTGTCCTTCACAATCTCCCAGAGCTTGCTCAGATTCATGTTCATCGAGTCAGTGATGCCATCCAGCCATCTCATCCTCTGTTGTCCCCTTCTCCTCCTGATCTCAATCTTTCCCAGCATCAGAGTCTTTTCCAATGAATCAGTTCTTCACATCAGGTGGCCGAAGTATTGGAGCTTCAGCTTCAGCACCAGTCCTTCCAATGAACATTCAGGGTTGATTTCCTTTAGGATTGACAAGCTTGATTTCCTTGATCATCTATCCTTTGATTCTTCTGTAATACCGGTATATCAGGAATTCATTTTGTTTTAATATAGTGTTGTGTTCCATTGTATGAATAAACTGCTGCTAAGTCATGTCAGTCGTGTCCGACTCTGTGCAACTCCATAGACGACAGCCTACCAGCCTCCCCCGTCCCTGGGATTCTCCAGGCAAGAACACTGGAGTGGGTTGCCATTTCCTTCTCCAATGCATGAAAGTGAAAAGTGAAAGTGAAATCGCTCAGTTGTGTCCGACTCTTAGCGACCCCCTGGACTGCAGCCTATCAGGCTCCTCCATCCATGGGATTCTCCAGGCAAGAGTACTGGAGGGGGGTGCCAGTGACTTCTCCGATGAATAATCTACAAGTTCTAAACAGCTGCCTGCTTCCCTGTGTATTTCTTTGAATGGACATATGCACTCATTTCTGTTGGGTACAAATTTAGCAGCGGAATTGTTGGTTCATAGTGAAGGCCAACATAGTTGTACCAATTCACAGCAATGCACGAGCATTTCATTTATTCTACATCCTTACCAACACTGGGACTGTGGTCATTTTCATTTTGCCATCCTAGCTGACTGTAAGATTTTGAGTACTTTCCTACTTTATGAGTTGTGTATCATTGTGGTTCTAATTTGAATTTTTTGGGGGATGTCTAGCGATGCTGAGCTCTTTATCTTGCTTTCTGGGTATCTGGGTATTCTCTTTAATGAGCTGCCTCTTTAACGCGTCGCTCACTTTTCATGTGGCTTGCTGTTCAGTCACTAGGTCGTGTCTGAGTCTGCGAGCCCGCGGACCACAGCACGCCAGGCTTCCCTGTCCCTCACTGTCCCCCGGAGTTTGCTCAGACTCAAGGCCATTGTGTCGGGGGTGCAGTTACTTGTCTTCTTAAGTTGATTTGTAAGGTTTCTTTATATATTCCAGGTACGAGCCCTTTACTGGGTACAAGTAACATGAACACCTTCTCCCAGCCTGGAGTTATACGTTTACTCATTTATTCATCTCTGTTGGGAGACAGAAGTTCTAGGTTTCGGTAAAGCCCAGCTTATCAGCCCACTCATTTACAGTTAATGACTCTGTGTTCTATTTAAGAAATCTTTGCTTATCCAAAAGTCGTGCAGATATTCTCCTGGTTTCTTTTGGAAGCTTAATTGTTTTACTTTTCTCGTTAGGAATAAATCTAGTCAAGGCTATGGTTTTTCCCGTGATCATGTATGAATGTGAGGGTTGGACTGTGAAGAAAGCTGATCGCCGAAGAACTGATGCTTTTGAACTGTGGTGCTGGAGAAGACTCCTGAGAGTCCCTTGGACTGCAAGGAGATCCAACCAGTCCATCCTAAAGGAGATCAATCCTGGGTGTTCATTGGAAGGACTGATGCTAAAGCTGAAACTGCAATACTTTGGCCACCTCATGCGATGAGTTGACTCATTGGAAAAGACTCTGATGCTGGGAAGGATTGGGGGCAGGAGGAGACGGGGACGACAGAGAATGAGATGGCTGGATGGCATCACTGACTTGATGGACATGAGTTTGAGTGAACTCCGGGAGTTGGTGATGGACAGAGAGGCCTGGCGTGCTGTGATTCATGGGGTCGCAAAGAGTCGGACACGACTGAGTGACTGAACTGAACTGAACTGAATCTTGAATTAATATTTGTGCAGGCTATTAAGAGTCACTTTTTTCCACACGAATATCCAATTTGGCATCATTTATTGATGAGGACATTGTCCTCTATTGTCTTGCTTAAGTGCTTTATTGGAAGTAGCCATATGTGTGTGAGTCTATTTCTGTTCCATTGCGACACCATTTCTGACAGCAATATCACATTGTTTAATTACCATTGTTTTATTACTTTTACTTTATAACAGGTCTCAATATTTACTAGAGTAAGTCTCCCAACTTTGTTCTTCTTCTTCAAAATTTTCCTGGTTATTCTACATTCTTTGAAATTTAATTTGAATCAGATTGTTAATATCCATTACAAAATTACTGCTGAAATTTTGATTGAGATTACGTTGAATCTGTGGATCAATTTGAGACTTGCCACTAAAATAATATTGAACTTTATAGTTCATGATGTAGCATCTCTTTCTATTTATTTAGGTCTTCTTTAACCTCTCTTAAAAATGGTTTATAGTTTTCAGGTAGGTCTTGCACACTTTTCAAAAGATTGTTTTCCAGTTGCTCAGTGGTGTCTGACTCTGCGACCCCGTGGGCTGTAACACACTAGGCTTCCCTGTCCTTCACTGTCTCCTGGAGTTTGCTCAGACTCATGTCCATTGAGAAGTGAGGCCGTCCAACCACCTCATCTTATGTCTCCGCCTTCTTTCGCCTTCCACCTTCCTAGCATGAGGATCGTTTCAGTGAATTGGCTCTTCGCATCAGGCGGCCTCAGTCTTAGAGCTTCAGCTTCAGCATCAGTCCTTCCAGTGAATATTCAGCATTGATTTAGGATTGACTGGTTTGATCTCCTTGCTATCCAAGGGACTCTCAAGAGTCTTATCCAGCACCACAGTTCAAAACCATCAATTCTCTGGCATTCAGCCTTCTTTATGGTCCAACTACCACATCTGTACATGACTACTGGAAAAACCATATCTCTGACTATATGGACCTTTGTCAGCAAAGTGATGTCTCTGCTTTTTAATATACTGTCTAGGTTTGCCATAGCTTTCTTTCCAAGGAGTATCTTTTAATTTCACGGCTGCAGTCACCACCTGCAGTGATTTTAGAGCCTGAGAAAAGAACATCTGGGGATATCTTTCTACTTTTTCCCCTTCTATTTGCCATGAAGTGATGGGACTGGATGCCATGATCTTTGTTTTTGGAGTGGTGAGTTTTAAGCCTGCTTTTTCACTCTCCTCTTTCACTTCCATCAAGAGGCTCTTTAGTCCCTCATCACTTTCTGCCATTAGAGTGGTATCATCTGCATATCTGAGGTTGTTGATATTTCTCCCGGCAATCTTGATTCCAGCTGTGATTCATCCAGCCTGGCATTTCACATGAGGTATTCTACATAGAACTTAAATAAACAGGGTAACAACATACAGTCTTGATGTACTCCTTTCCCAATTTTGAACCAGTCTGTTGTACCATGTCCAGTTCTAACTGTTGCTTCCTGACCTGTATACAGGTTTCCCAGGAGGCAGGTCAGGTGGTCTGGTATTCCTATCTCTTTCAGAATTTTCCACAGTTTGCTGTGATCCACAGTCAAAGGCTTTAGCATAGTCAATAAAGCAGAGGTAGTTGCTTTTCTGGAACTCTCTCGCTTTTTCTATGATCCGATGGATGTTGGCAATTTGATCTCTGGTTCCTCTGCCTTTTCAAAATCCAGCTTGAACATCTGGAAGTTCTTGGTTCAAGTACTATTGAAGCCTGAGTGAAAGTGAAAGTATTAGTCGTTCAGAAATGTCTGACCTTTGCACCCCATGGACTGTAACCCACCAGGCTCCTCTGGGATTCTCCAGGCAAGAATACTGGAGTGGGTTGTCATTTCCTTCTCCAGGGGATCTTCCCGACCCAGGGATTGAAACCCAGGTCTCCTGCATTGCAGGCAGTCTCTCAGCTGTCAGAGCCACCAGGGAAGCCCAACTGAAGCCTGTGTGCCTAGTTGCCCAGTCGTGTCTGACTCTTTGTGACCCCATGGTCTGCAGCCCACAAGGCTCATCTGTCCAAAGAATTTTCCAGACAAGAATACTAGAATGGGTTGCCATTTCCTACTCCAGGGGATCTTCCTCATCCAGGGATCAAACCCATGTCTCCTGCGTCTCGTGTATTGGCAGGCAGATTTTTTACCACTGAACCATAGTTGTTCATAACATCCTGTTATTACATTTAACATAACACTGGGATCTGTAGTGAAAGCCCCTTCTAACTTCTGTTATTGGGATTTTTTAAAAACATGGGAGCTATTTTTTTTTTTTCTGTTTTTTACCTTGATCAGTTTTGAGGGGACTGTCAAGTGGTATTTACCTTTTCAAACACCTAACCTGGCTTTGTTTTTTTTTTCCTTTTGCACCTTTGTGCTCCAGTTCATTGATTCCTGCTCTTATCTTGTTTACAGTCTTCCTAGTTTCATGAGACAGAAGCTTAAATCATTGATTTTCAACCTTCTTATTTTCTAATTGATGCATTTAAAACTAAAAAAATTTCCACTCAGGTACTTCTTTTTAGCTTTATCTCGCAAGTTTCAATATGTTTGTTCTCATTATTGTTCAGTTAAAAGTATCTAATTTCCATTGTGATTTCTTCTCTGACCCATGAGGTATTCAGAAGTGCGTTGCTTAATTTCCAAACACTTGGGGATTCTCCAATTATCTTTCTGTTATTAATTTCTTGTTTAATTGCACTGTGGTCAGAGAACACACTCTGTGTGATTCCAGCTCTTTGAAATCTGTTGAGACTTGCTCTAGGGCCCTGCATATGGTCTATTTTGGTAAATGTTCCATGGCTGCATTTATCCCTTCCCCGCCCTGGTGCTGTTCATATTATGTCTTTTAGCATTTAATAATTTATTATTGCTGTAAATAATGTGTTTTTTTTTACCCTTCCTAGTGTTCCTCATTCCTTCCTGAAGTTTAGTGTGCCCACCTGGAGTCCCTTTTCTTCACCTGCAGGATTTCAGTGGGAGTCCTTCGATGCACTGGTAGCTACTTCTCTTGGTTTTTGTTAGAAGGCATTTTTGCTTGGCCTGCATCTCTGCAGAATATCTTCTTCAAAAAGGTTGGCAGTCTTTGGGGTTCTTTTTCTTTCAGCAATTTAAAGATGTTATTCCATTGTCTCCTGGATTCCAAAAACATGAAATGTTTCACGAATCTGCATGTCACCCTTGGGGGCTGTGCCATCTTCCCTGAGTCTGTCCAAAATCAGTGTAGTCAGTGCCAGAACAAGCACATGACATAGCTTTTCAAACATTTATGCTTGTCTTTAAAAAAAATCTTCTCTTTCAGCTTCTATGCTCTTTCCCTCCTCTCAGTGAGAAGCAGATAGAGTCCCCCACCCGCTTTGGGTGTGTTTTGGGGGGCGTGTTCCAAGCGTTAGTCACTCAGTCATGTCCAACTCTATTGTGACCCCATAGACTGTAGCCCACTGGGTTCCTCTGTCCATGGGATTCTCCCAGGCAAGAATACTGGAGTGGGTTGCCATTTCCTCTCCAGGGGATCTTTCCGAGCCAGGAATCGAACCCGAGTCCCCTGCATTGCAGGAGTCTGTCCTGTCTGAGCCACCAGGGAAGCCTGGGTTTATTGAGCAGAGTAGAACACACATGTCCATGAAACAGTGGCATCGAACTGCCCTCTCCCTTGCTCACAGCACTCCGGCTACCTTGGCCTTTCTCAGTTCATCAAACACTCCAAACCCTCTCCCACCTTGGAGTCCTGCTTGCTGTTCCCTTGGTCAACATGCTTATCATGGTCCTCTTCACCTGGCTAAGTCCCACTCCTGTAGGTCTTCATTTAAATGTTCCTTTATTTTATTATTATTATTTTAATACAATTTTTTTTTTTTTTTTTTGCCATGCTGAGTAGCATGTGGTATAGTTCCCTGACCAGGGATCAGACCCACACCCTCTGCACTGGACAGCCAGGGAAGTCCCTAAACGTTCCTTTTAAGGTTGTGTATTTTGGGACTTCCCTGACTGCCCAGTGGTCGGGACACAGTGCTTTCACTGCCAGGGCTGGGTTTGACCTCTGATCACGGAACTAGGATCTGACAGGCCCAGCAGCACGGCCAAAAAAGAAAAGGAAAAAAAGAAAATAATAAAGTTGTCCATTTGGACCCCTCTCCCGATTTACATCACGTCCCTTTTATAGCCTTTTATCACTCCCTTTCGGGTTTTTTTCCCTAGAACTTCGCATGCTTCCTAATCACGGAATGAGTCTTCTTGCTATTTATGGAACCTCGTCACTTATGGATGTGACGAGGTTTAGATGTGCCTCCTTTAGATCTGAAGCTCCGGGAAAGCAGGGGTTGGGATTCCTGGTGGGGAAGACCCCCTGGAGAAGGGAATGGCTGCCCTCTCCAGCATCCTTGCCTGGAGAGTCCCACGGGCAGAGCAGCCCCTCGGTCTGGTTGCTGGCTGTCCTCCCAGCCCCCAGCTGGGCACTCGGCACGGTCGGGGTTTGTTCCCCTCTTCCCCACCTCCGTCCTCTCCACGACTTTCCTTTCTCCTCCCACTCATTTCCCTCTCCACTTGGGTCCCGGTTCTAGTGGAGACAAGCCAGGGGCTTTTCTGGGCGCTGTGCAGGTGAGCAGTGGTGGCCGCTGGCATGACTGGACTGGCTGCAGGCCGGCGGGCTGTGGGCGTGTTTACCTGAGTCATCGTTGGCAAAGCTTGCTGGCTCCAGGACGGAACATGTGTGTGAGAAATGCCTCTGCGGCGGGGGGCCCACCCCTCTTCAGACAAGGGCGGGCGTGGTCACCAGGGAAAGAGATCTCGAGGTTACTAGGGTTGAGGAATTTGTGTGCCTCATAACGAATGGGTTTCATTTTCAAGAAGCTGGGATGAAAACCCCATTCAGGTCAGAATACCTTAGCCACAGTGGCCCCGTTTTAGTTGTATGAAGCCACATCGTCATGATTGGATTCAGCTCCTCGGAGCAAGGAACATCTTACCTTTTTCTTTTGTCTCCCACAAAAACCCCAGCCCAGTGCCAGGCCAGCACGAACCCAGCAGACAGGCCTTTATCAGATCACGAGTACCCCCAGTGAGGCCAATGTTATGGCAGCCACTGAGCCAGGCAATGCCAGTGTCACGTACGTGATCTCTTACAGCAGTCCTTTCTTAGTTTCTCTGACAAACGAGGACACGGAGGCCCAGTCCCTCCTGCATTTAGTAAGAAGAGGATTCCAGTCGCTGACTGACCTTTTGACTTGGGTGGAGGTATAAATAGGGGAAGGCTTCCCAGGTGGTGCAGTGGTAGAGAACTGACCTGCCAATGCAGGAGATGCAAGAGACCCAGGTTCAATCCCGGGGTCGGGAAGATCCCCTGGAGAAGGAAATGGCAACCCGCTCCAGTATTCCTGCCTGGAGAATCCCATGGGTGGAGGAGCCTGATGGGCTACAGTCCATGGGTCGCAAAGAGTTGGACAGGACTGAGTGCACATGCGCACACGATCGGGGAAAGACAAAAAGATTTTTAAAGCGAGAACCTTTAATGGTGTTGAAAACGATCACTGAAGATACGGCAGCGTGAACTTTTAAACTTCTGTGCCCTCCCTTGCACAGTCCCAGGTTGGCTGGTAGGATGAGGTGGTGGCCGAGTGTGCGCCGTATTTTCCCCACTGTGGACTGCCCGGCCCAGAAGTCAGGGCCCCTCACTTATCCACGGGTTCATCCCCAGTGCTAATTTATGAGGAGGCACGGGGTGTCCACGCTTGGGTTATCTGGCTGAGTCTCACCCTTGAATTCCTTTCCAGGGACCAGGGAAAACAAAACAATGCCCCAAATCTCAAGTGAAATGGGATATAACAAATCAATGAAGAGACTGCAGTCGGGCATGTTTGCTTCTGTAAAATATTTCCAGAAACCCAGACAGTTCCTGATCTGAATGCTCGGTGTGCTGCTTGAGGGGACACTATCGATTTGTCTCCTTGTTAGAACCAGCTCGGAAATGACTCAGAAACACACACGGATGATACAAAGGGGTATGAACTCGTGTCAGCGAAACAGATTTGTGGCAATGAAGTTGTGGCTACTTCAAGTCGGCAATCACCCTTTACGAGGGAGTAACTGCCTAAGCAAAAAAAACAACAGCAAGAAAAACAGAATTTGTAGTGGCGTTAACTCTGCAGCAACAGCGTTCCATCTCCACTCAGCACACCCTGATGGGAACTTTTGTGTCCTTAAAAGATTCCTTTCTTTCTTTCCTTTTCTTTTCTGTTTTCTGTTTTCTTTTTGGTGATGCTAAGTCTAGCTATTGGGCTTCCCAGGTGGCTCAGTGGTAAAGAACCCACCTGCCAATGCAGGAGATGCAGGAGACGTGGATCTGATCCATGAGTCAGGAAGATTCCCTGGAGAAGGAAATGGCAACCCACTCCAGTGTTCTTGCCTGGAAATCCCATGGACAGAGGAGCCTGGAGGGCTACAGTCCATGGGGTCTCAACGAGTCCAACACGACTGAGCGATTGAGCACACAAGTACAGCTATTAGAGGCAACTGAAAAAAGCATTCACTAATCTCTTTAGGGAGATAGAGCCTCTGTCATTTAAAAATGGCTCCAAAGGCAATTCCTGGCTGTCCAGTGGTTAGGACTCTGAGCTTTCACTGCTCAGGGTACGGGTTCGATCCCTGGTCAAGGGACTAAGATCGCACAAGCTCTGTGTGCAGCCTAAATCAGTAAATAAAAATTCATCTCAAGAGGCTCAGCCAAGGCAGTTTAAAAAATAAAGATGGCTCAAAGCACGTAAGCTACCAAAGTAATGCAACCACTGACTTGGCAGCTCTGTGAGTCTGGACAAGTCAATTCAACTCCCTAAGTCCATTTCCTGGTGGATAAAGTGGGAATAATGACAGGGTGGAAGCCTGCCTTGCACTGTGGACAGTGCCCAGCCTGGCACCGAGTCAGGGCTTCCTCACCGTGAGCTGCCTGCCTTGATGAGCAATCACCGGCGCTGTTATCCCTTATTACGTACTCGTCCGGTCTGAGGATTCCCAGCTGGCTCGGTGGTAAAGAATCCACCTGCCACTGCAGGAGATGCAGGTTCGATCCCTGGGTCGTGAAGATCCCCTGGAGGAGGGAATGGCTACCCTCTCCAGTATTCTTGCCTGGGAAACCCAATGGACAGAGGAGCCCTGTGGGCTACAGTCCATGGAGTTGCAAGAGAGTCAGACATGACTTAACGACTGGACAACAACACAGTTCAATGAGATTCACAGAAGTTCCCATTTCAAAGGTGTTTTAAAGAGAGGAAGCAGGGGCTTGGTACAGGAAGCACAGGAGGCTGGTGGGAGCATGGAGGAGAGCAGATCTGAGTAGCACTGGCCTGAGACCCACGCAGGAGGCAGAGGCCACAGGGCTCCTGATTCAACAGATGCATGTTGAGAGTCACACATGTTGAGAATCGAGTGTGGAGCAGGGGCCCTCCAGAGCATGATGACAGGTGACGGATGTACCTGGTCCCGGGGATTACACCTGCTCAACGCTTCCTACACAGCATCTCATTTAACATAACAAGAACCCAGAGGCCAGCACAGCTGCGGGGGTGGGGATTAGTAAGGGCGGGGTTCACTGCGCTGGGGAGGTGGGGGAGGGGTGCACATCCCTGAGGTCGCCAGCAGAGATGGAGGGAGCCAGGGGCACCGGTCAAGGCTGCCAAGACCTCGTGGAGGAACAGATAAAACAAGCAGGAGGGACTGCAAACGGTGCCTTGTCAGTGGTGCCGAGCGCCCAGCTGGAGCTGGGCCAAGAAATGCCAGGGTCTCCCCGACACCTCGTGAGCGAGAGAGCGGAGCCAGCTGGTTCTCAGTTGCCCTGGCAACGCGGGTGCTTAGGTTCAGGGAATGCTCATGAAAAAGCCACATGCAAATGAGGTAGATTGCAATTAGGAGGAACCGCGGTGCACGGTCTGTCCTTGAGAAAGTCCTGGGGGGTGGGGATGGCGAGGACGTCTGGGAGGGAGCTTGCACCCCAAGACAAAGAACAAAGCAGAGAGAGGAAGACCTTAGCGTTGTGTGAGAGCCGCGCACTGGCCTGGGCTGCCCGGCAATCCTGCTGTACCTCCCCTTAATTTAGGTGGTTGGATCACAGCGTGGGGTCCTGTGATGCTTCAAAGGCCAGAGGGGTGGGCTCAACCACTCACCAGCTAGAATCCTCTCCATCTCACAGATGGGAAAACAGAGGCTTAGAAAGACGGAGCGACTTACCCAAGCTGTTCCAGGGGGCAGCGGATTTGAACACGAGGTCTCTCCGAGATAAACTCAAAAGTGGGTTTCTAGAACAGCTAGCCAGCTATTCCTGAAAACCCCAGGGCTTAGGCCATACCCTTCCCCACCAAAATCCTTCTCTAAAGACCAGGCTCCCATGTTCTGATATTTAGAGAGCTGATACCCACCGGTCAGTCCAGATGAAAACTCACCAGTGCAGACTGCCCACCTGTCCGGGGCTCCGGGTCCATATGTTTTCTGCCTCAGACAAGGAAGATGGACTTCGAAGAAAGCCTCTGACACTGGAGACAAAAGTCAACAGAGAATTACGGGGATGAGCCAGAGCAAAAACAACAACAAGAAGAACCACGAAAACCTCTAATTAGGATCCTTGGAGAGATTGGAGAAGATGCCGCATTCGCAAAACTGGAAACGAAATCACCAAGAAAGGAATGTTCCAGCACAGGAGAGGTCAGTCTCCAGTCGCAAACAAAGCAAGAAATAGAGGAGTAAGTGTATTGCTAAAAAAATGGAGGCAGGAGAAGAAGACGGATGAGGAGGATGAAGGCATGGGGAGAAGGCTGCTCCCAAAGTGGGAAGGCACCACAAGCCAGGTTTTCTGGGCGCTGCCACTGGACCCATGGACGCCCACCAAGGGGCCTCAGGCCAGACCTGACCCAGTCCTGCAGCATCACCCCCCCACCCTTCAAAAAGTGGCCAGTCTGTCTTTTCCCCACAGGTCAAGGGCCAAGTGGTCTAGTTTTCCTCTGGCTAACCCCACCTTGAAAGTGATTCTTTATCCCCCAGAACAGGCGATGGAAAAAGAAAGGTTCGCAGCCCGCCTTCCCTTCTGTGGGGGACAGGGGTGGGGTGTGCAGGGGGGCGCCAGTGTTTATTTTCCTACCTGATAGCCTGGGATTGTGACCTAACCTCAAACCACCCAAGCAAGAAGGCGCGTCTATTGTTTTGTCTCAAGAAGCCATCTTAGTGTGTGCAGTTAAGGGTCGACCCTGGGAAATATTAGTCATGGAAACGAACTCTCCAGGAGGGATCCGGCTGATAAAAGCCTCGGGCTGGAGAAGCAGCGAGCTAATCACCACTTCCCAGGAGTGAGGGTCCTTCCTGTCACTGGCTGAGTCAGGCTGCATTGCAGAAGTGCTGACCGCAGGACCAAGCCTGGCCCAGCACAGGACAGGTCACCAACATGAAGCCGGGGAAAGCCGGGTGGAGCGCAAAAATCCTGCACCACAGAAGGCTGGTGGGGAAACCGAGGCACAGAGAGGTTGCATAGTGGAGCCGAGGTCACACAGCAGCAGGAGCAGCAGCGCTGGCCTGTGCGGGGGTGTGTGGCCGAGGGTCAGGCTCCGCCCCGAACCCCTCTGCTCTGTGTGTGCCCAGTAGTGTCCCACTCTTTGTGACCCCAGGGACTGTAGCCCGCCAGGCTCCTCTGTCCATGGGGTTCTCCAGGCAAGAACACTGGAGTGGGTTGCCATTTCCTTCTCTAGGGGATCTTCCTGACCCAGGGATTGAACCCAGGGCTGCATTGCAGGCAAATTCTTTACCAGCTGAGCCACCAGGGAATCCCACCCTCTGCTCTAACGCTTCTCAGTACTTTTAAAAATACCCGTTCACAGATGAAGCTTAATCAAGACACTATATTCTGAAACCACCTGCTTTGTTTACCTTGGATCTGTTTGCTTTTTTTTCTGCAGCATCTGAAGTTTTCATAACTGGGTCTTTAAGAAAAAAGGACAAGATTCCCCAAGGAAAAGTACCAGGAAAGGACAGTGGAACTCACACAGGTGGCAGAGGACTGGACAGAGGTCTCCAAGTCGGTCTTCCACTGTGCTGGGTTGTTGTTTTTTTTTATTTCTGTTTATTTATTTGTTGATTTTGGGCTTCACTGGGTCTCTGTTGCTGCACGCCGGCTTTCTCTAGTTGTGGGGACACTGTACTTTCATTCTGGAGATGAGTCCCAAGCAGCACCGAGCTCAGTGCAGGTGACAATTATAGGCTGCCAAGAGGTTCAGGGACCACCTTGTCACATGTTACTATGCGGGTTTAGTCACTTCAGCTGTGTCCAACTCTGTGTGACCCCATGGACGGTAGCCCGTGAGGCTCCTCTGTCCATGGGATTCCAGGCAAGAATACTGGAGTGGGTTGCCATGCCCTCCTCCAGGTGATCTTCCCAACCCAGGGATCAAACCTGCGTCTCCTGCTGCTCCTGCATTGCAGGTGGATTCTTTACTGCTGAGCCACCAGAGATGCCCTTGTGCCACTCTATCTGGATAGAAATGTTGATGATCCCCTCTCTGCATGAATTTAACCCAACCAAAGAACAGCAGTAGAGCAAGGAGCATTCCATTGGCTGAGTGATTGTAAGCAGCTGGTTCTGATGACCTTTGGAGTATGGCTGAGTTAACCCAGCTAGTTCAGAGATGACACAGCGTGAGAGGAAAATTCTGCAGGATCACAGGAGTCACCCACAGGCGCTCCCAGAACCTTCCAAGGCCTTGCTTCTGGACGTCTTGGCTGCAGGTCCAACGGGTGCAGATCTGACGGGGAGGGCTGGGTCATGTCTGGTAAGAGTCAGTGGTGATCTTCCAGCCCTCCTTGCCTCTGTATAACCATAACTAGTGGTCACCCACCACTCACCTGCTGGACACCTCACTTCAGGAAGGCCACCCTGGTATGAGAACGGTTTATGAAAAGTGCTGGTTACGTTTCTACTGGAAAACCTGAGTTGGCCAAAGACCGAACAGGTTAGTTTCAGGTTCCCCTTCTAACATTCAAGCAAGCTGGCCTCATTCCCTCTAAACCAGAGTCAAGAGGCAGATGAGTAAGGGCCATGTTTGATAAAAACAGTGGAAAGTTATAGTGATTTCTCACGGCTTGGGTCCCAGGCCAACTGGATTCCATTTGGAAGGTTCTAGCATTCCCAGACTAAAAATTCAAATGCCCAGTTAATTTCAGAAAAAAAAAAAACAGGACACTTGGTTGTCAATAAAATGGGTCATTGCAAAGTTAGCTTTCATTTCTCCACCATGTGACTCTAACAATATTATATCTGGGTATCATGAGGGTTGGAGCCACTCAGCCTAAGTTTACATTCTAAATACTCAGACTAACTGACCACTGCGTAGTTAAGAAGTGAAATCTCATTGGCACTTGCAACCACCAGGCGAGGAGCAGACGGGCTGGTGGGCAGAAGGGGTTAACACTGGCTAGTTGCTTGCTCCTGGTGGATTCTGCTAATGCGGGAAGGGAAGTGATAGTTTTGGAGTCTGAAATTTGCCATAAAATAATGTCTTCTCCCTCCACCGGTGCACCTGCCTAGACGTCACTCAACCGATGTCCAGGTAATGCCTTTCCAACCCTTTCAAGCCAAATGAACCCTGCCCCTTGGCTATTACAGCATCCAGTCCAGCCAACTAGGGCAAAGGCCACCCAAGGTCATCCCCAGGGACACCCTCATTTGGTTGAAGGTTAGGCACGTGCCCCCTGCTTGAGTCACCTGTACTGCTGAGTCTCACCTCAACCATAACCCGTGCTCCTCAAACCCAAGAGCAGGCAGCTACCTCAGAACAGGAGAGACCTACAAAATTACAAAGACATTCATTGATTTGAGGGGAGACTGCCTTGACCTCAGGTTTATGCTTGTCGGAAAACGTCAGATTTTCCCTTTAGTTTTTCCCAGCAAGCAGACTTCCCCTCCCATCTCTGCCATTTCTTGTATAACTTGTTCTTCAAAAGGAAAATTACAAACTCTTCTTTTAAGTATATTCTCAGCAGCAGTGGAAAAAAATGTTATTGAGTTGGGTGTGAAACTGAATCTATATTCACTCAGTTCTTAGCCATCTGTATCCCTCTGTCTGACCAGATTCCTTTACATATATTTGCACCAAGGCAATCTGACTTGCTGCCTTTTGAGTAGTGTGAATACGTGGGCTTTTTACTCGGCAAATCCAGAACCTTCCATGTTCATCCACCAAGACTTTGAGAGCATTTATTAAGTCCTGATGGTCCTGAATACAAGCAACGAGATTAGTAAAGTTTTGAAAGTCAACAAATGAAATAAACCAACATTTTTATTTGTCAGTGAGAGGTGGATGGCGTATATGTATGTGTGTGTGTGGGGGGGTGCGTGTGTGCGTGCATACACGAATCTAAATAAATGGCATACGTTGGTGAAAGCCATGTTATTTGGTTAAGACTGAAGGCTTTGTTGGGAAGGAAGGTGGTGGAATTAGATGTTGATACAGTAGGTGTTTCAAATGTCAGATTTCAATGGTAATGGGAAGGAAAGCAAAGAAGAAAAATGGCTCCTTTAGAATAAATCAGTTCATCATTTCCCCCTCCGCAAACATTGAAAAAAGCAAAGAAGCTGTGTGCCTCTCCTTGAGAGGAGCCTTTAGTTCTCAGAGAGATGAAGTTTGGGCTGATGTCAAGGTTTCTAAGGAAACGATGTAGGCTTATGAACAGCAAAGCAAATAGACATATAGCACTAGAGTAAATCATTAATTCATTAATATTATTATTGATGGAGGCTGGAGAGACTTATTCCGTCTTTATCCCAAGTTCTCAATAGTTTTCTTTCATCGCAGGGCAAACACTCGGATGGCCACTTTATGGATAATTATTCCCTCTTGGCCTCACTCTTGAGTCGAAGGAGGACTCACTCTCGGATTTTAATGGATCAAAGAGAATGAGAAACCAGGCAAAGAAGTGTGCCTCGTGGGTTTTTTTCCCCTTTTAATTGGCAGCTGTGGGTTTTGTAGAGAATGGAAAATGCATTAAGGATAGTTTGACTTAAACACAAAGCACTGACTGGGTTGACAAACAGATGGAGCAGAGGCAAAGGCACATTGTTTGCCCCATGATTATGTCCTTTTTCCTGGAGACATTTGCAGTGGCCAGACTCCGTGGCACAGGCAGGGGTGCTGGCAGGAGGCAGTGAGGGGCCCCGGCTGCAGGGACAGAATGGCCTCCGTGCCTTGATGCAAACCCGGGTGGAATGCGGGGCTGGTGGCCAGGCAAGGCCAGAACACCCCGGGAGGCTGAGGTTGCAACACGAGGGAGTGTCCTGGTTTCTCACTATTTCCCTTTATTTCTGCCCGCCGAGTGAGCCAGCATTTTCTCTTCACCGGGCCTGGGGATCCCGGTGGAGGTGAACGAGGGGTGAACCCACTCAGCTGGGCTTTGCCTCTGGCCCTCCTCCCCAGACCACCTTCAGAGAAAACCCTCCCTTCACTCCTGTGCCCGCGTTCTCTCAGGATGACAGATGCCCCTAATCATCGCCACCAGTGAGCGTGAGACTGGAGCCGGGCCCTTCATTGCAGGGCCGCGCCTGGGGTGCTCGCCAAGAGCATGCCCGTGTATGGGGGCTCCTGCGCCTGCAGAGCTGTGTGCCCCGGGCAAGTTGCTTACCCTCTCCGTGCCACGGTTTCCTCCTCCATAAACCGAGTCGGTCACAGCACTTACCTACAACGGTGGTTGTTAGTGTTGCCTGGAGGTTTTGTGCATGTTGCCAGCCTTAGCACAGCAAGGGGAGCCGGAGCCCAGGGAATCTGGGCTGGGTTGGCACCAGTCCACCTCCTGGTCCTGCTCTAGATACTGGACGCCTGCAGAGCCTCCTTGGAACATTACATAAGGAGGTACTTCAGGCCACCCCGTCCACCCCTTCCCTTTAGACCAAGCTCCCAGTACAGTTCTTGGGCTCTGGGAGGCCTAGTCTAGTCTGGACAGCCAAGGTGAGGACAGAGAATCATTGGCCAGGAGCAGAACGAGTGTCTATCAGTCAAATTAATGCTCCTCGCCAGGAGGAGCTGTTGTGAAAGGAGACAGGAAAAGTCACAGCCCTGGGCGCGTGTGAGCCAGAGGTGTCTGGAGTCCCGGGACGGAACAAAGGGGAGAGGGCAGATCATGCTCATGGGAACGAGATGCAGTGGGGGAACGAGGGGAGGCTTCCTGGAGGAGGTGGCTTTTGAGGTGGGTCTTGAAGAAAAGTTTGCAGAGGCTCAGGAAGCCAAAGAGCAATCCCAGGGAGGTGTGGTGGTGTTGCAGGGCTTGACAAGGGGGGAGGAAGCTTCCTGTCAGACCCTAAGGCCTCTGAAAGCAAAGCCACTCTAACCCCCCTTGAACCCCAGGGGCTCAGGGCAGCGATGGCCGCCCATTTGGGTAAGTCAGTGGTACCGACTCACAGACCTGGCAGCCCCTGGTCAGGAGGTCATACTTGGGCTGCGGAGGGCCTGTCCCACGCTAACGGTCAGCCTTGGTGGGGGCAGGTCCCCGGGGCCTCGGCAGCAGGGTAGGGGGCTTGGGAAGAGTCCCTGTGTCCCAGAGGAAGGGGGCTTGGGGAAGAGTCCCTGGGTCCCAGAGGAAGGGGGCTTGGGGAAGGGTCCCTGTGTCCCAGAGGAAGGGGGCTTGTCCTCCTGAGCTTGCTGGCTCCAGCTCTGAGGCACGCGGGGTGGGGGGTGGGGGTCCTGCAGCTGGAGGCGTCCCAGATAGGGGACAGCAGCTGGCCTGTGAGGTCCGCTGGGCACTTTGCATTCGTGGCAGCCACGCTCAGCTTTGGGGGCAACCAAGAGCTGGGGGCGAAGCGAACACTAGAGCAGTGGCCACCCTCCCCTGCTCAAGGGGAGTGTGGGAGGACAAGGGGGTCACCCCCACCACTCCCAGCGCTGGCCCTGCATGGTCAGAGCCCTTTTAGCCCCAAGAGGAGGCAGAGGAGTTCCATCTCCCGGGTCAGTAGATAAAGCAGCTGAGTTTCAGAGAGGTCGACCATCATTCCCGAAGCTACAGAGCCAGGAAGCAGCCTGACGGGTCCAGGACCAAACTCCTGAAACACCCCATGCACCTCCCCATGGTGCTCCCAGCAAAGCTCATGGACGGTCCAGCTGTCTTCCTCCCCAAGAGGCTGAACAATCTGAATTAGAGGCAGTTACACGTCCTATCGGAGAAGGCAATGGCAAGCCACTCCAGTACTCTTGCCTAGAAAATCCCATGGATGGAGGAGCCTGGTAGGCTGCAGTCCGTGGGGTCGCTAAGGGTCGGACACGACTGAGCAACTTCACTTTCACTTTTCACTTTCACACACTGGAGAAGGAAATGGCAACCCACTCCAGCGTTCTTGCCTGGAGAATCCCAGGGACGGGGGAGCCTGCTGGGCTTCTGTCTATGGGGTCACACAGAGTCGGACACGACTGAAGTGACTTAGCAGCAGCAGCAACACGTCCTATAAAGATGCGTGGAGAAGCATCTTTATAGGATCCCGGATCCTGGATCCAACAAGCACAAGCCTCGACTCAGGCTGGAGCGTCTGGGCCCAGCCGTGACCTGGCGCTGCCTGCCGGTGGGGTTTGACCAGGCTGACCCCGGGGAGCCCTCAGAAGCAAGAGGTAGAGGAATGGGCACACAGGGAGCGTGTGTGAAGCTCCTTGGGAACGTGGCAGGGATGGGCAGGACCTTGGCCCAGGTGGCGTTTTAGATTCTGTATTTCCATTGTCTTGTTTGGTTACAGACTCTAATCTGTTTCCTGAATTTGGGTGGTACCCCATAGTGTGAAGCACGGCTGGATTGGATGTCCATCCTTGGACAAAGCACAGAAAGGCAGACTGGACTGTCCACAAACACTTGCCCTGTTGGTCTTGATTTAGCAAGCGGCCAAATCTCAGAGGTGATGGAGAGCCAGAGGCAGAAGGGCCGGGATGGGGCCCGAGAAGGTGAGGTTTCAGCCAGCCCGGCAAGTGATGGGCCCTAAAGCAGGTGATCTGCAGGTGGCACTCCAGGCCTTGGTCCGGGGCTGGTACCAGACCCAGCGGAGGCCGGGTTGGCTGAGAGCTGCCAGGCCTTGGGAGCACAGGCCTGATGGGACTGGACTTGCTCTGGGTTTGGGTGTGGAGACCGCATGAGGGAGCAAAGCGTTTGTAATCAGGTCATCATCAAGAATAAAGTCCCCATTCATGGCTGCCACTAGGCCCTTTGTTGAATCTGTCTGTGGCATCAGCCACTTCAGGATCATCAAATGATAGGGTTCAAAGTCAAAACCCACTCCTTGTTCCTTCCCCAGCAAGGTCTGTCTAGCCTAGACCCAACCGTGGGTGGAAATGGGTCTGTTTTCACCCTCTCCTGTCAATGAAGCACCTTAACTTCAGCTATTTTTTTTAAAATTTATTTTGTATTGAGGTATTGCCGATTAACAATGTAATAGTTTCAGGCGAACAGCCCAAGGACTCAGCTATAGGTACACATGTATCCATTCTCCCGCAGACTCCCCTCCCATCCAGGGAGCTGTTGTTTTTAGATTCGGTATTTCCATTGTCCTGTTCATATCAGTTACAGACTCTGACTTGTGTTTTAATTTTTCAGAGCAAAAACTCCCCTGGATGGGAGCCCCGAGTTTTCAGAGGTTCATCCATTGTGCCCCTTTGGGGCCTGAGAAAGGCCCAGATGGGTGAGCATCTGGGGGGCAGGGGGCTGGACTGCGGAAGCTTTCCGCGGGGGTCCCTACATTCCAACCTGGTGTCCCTACCGCTCCCAACAGATTCTTTCCGCAGGGACTCAGCCCTCACACGACATGAACGGGCTCGTTTTATATCAGAAGGCTGAATTTTAACTGACAAATTGGACAGTTCCCTAAGGCAAGGGTTACTAAGCTTTGTCATTCTCACTAAAAATGTGATTTATAATATATTCCTATTTGCTAGACACTCCTGTTCCCAGGAATGAAGGCCTAGCGCAAAAAAACAGGAGGTCTACTTAGTATCTTGACCCCACATGAAAATCCACCCCACCAGTGTCTCTGTGAACATGTGAGCGATGTGCATAAGTCAGGATTCCACAGAGTCAAGCAAACTTAATTTCATTAAGTTTTCATGATAGTTTAAGGAGTCAAGCACTCAAAATTCAGGATCTAGCAAGAGAAACACACAATTTGCTTTTGAATTTTACATGTTGAAGGGAAGGTCTAAGGGTCTGAAGAAACAATGCTATTTCCTCTGCTTCTAGTTTATAAAGATAAAAACAGTATTTGTTGTTCCTTAAATATGCTGATATTTATGAATACAGGTATGTCAGACATCAGAGATCAGTCCCCAAGCTACCTCAGAAATTCTCTGCAAAAACCACACTTGAAAAGGCAGCAGGGAAACCATCTGACCTCTTAAAAGTCGGAGTTAAAGTTGCAAAGTCATTTTGCCCGAGATAACCAGAACTGCTCTAAAGCTAAGTGGGCAGAAATGGATTTGATCTCTATATCTGATTGCTTAGGAGAAGCCATCCAGCCAATTTTTCAACAATGTCTCCATATCATGGAACTTCCTAAAAAACTTCAAGGGGGTAACCTGAAGCTTGTGAAAAATGATCCCAAATGTCAATAGGACAAAGTTTCCCTTCCAAGATGTAATTAGCAGGGTTTGGAGCGCCTTTCATATTTCACTTGACAAGCATCTTTTGCCTTTGTTCTGCCTGCTCTGGAGGGCTTTGCAGGGCTTTGCCATTTCTTTGTTAAGAGGAGTGGTTTTAAAAGACATACTTAGATAATAGTAATCGTTGAAAGTTGAATGCACCTGATAGGAATGTTCATATTTTACCCATATGTTTGTGTGTGCAGAGAATACTCCTTTTTCCAGTAGTATTTATTTCATCGTAGGCATGTTTGACTGTGTAAGTTCTTTGTTAAAACATTGACCATGGACACACTGACTGTGTGAGCCAAGGATTGGTAAGAAGGCTGATGGAATCTCTAGACTCTGCTGAGACCAGACCACCCTGGGGGCACCCTGGGCCCAGGTCGGTGGGAGCCCATCTGGAGTTCTGTACCTCATCATGGTAGAAACATCGATGACGGATGGAGAGTATTCCTTGTAGAGCCATCTCGGAACTCAGGAGCAGGATTCCACAGCCTCAGCGCTAAGGCAGCACTGAGGACGTCCCTGGTGGTCCCAGTGGTTAAGGCTCCATGCTGCTGATGCAAGGGGCAAAGGTTCGATCCTGGGTCACGGAACTAAGATCCCACATGCCACATAGCCAAAAAAAAATCTTTTAATTGGATGCTCAATTAAATTTGAATTTCAGATTAAATACAAAAAAAAAGCATCTCTGGATAAATGGGGAAGGGGGCCCAGTCCCCTCCTTTGCAGCAGTTACAGCATCTTGGCCTCTGACCACTAGAGGTCAGTAGCAGCCTCCTGCCTCCAGGTGTTTCAACCTAGAGGTCTCCAGACCCTGAAGAACGCTGCCTGAGGGGCAAAGTTGTCGGTGGTTGGGAACCACTGCTCTGAAGAATGAAGAAAGTCGGTCATATTTCAGCCCCAGATGACAGTGTTGACAGGGAATATGAAAGCTGTTTGCGGGCATTGCATAAGAAAAAAAAAAAGATTTTGAATGGCTTCAGAGGCTGAATAAGAACAAATGGGACAAAACTGTAGAGAGGTCAATGCTGACTAAGGAACAGGGAGAACCTTCTAGAAGAAATGTACAGCTCCCACCCCTGTAGTGCTTATGTTTATCTGGGGCTAGAATCCCAACTCAAGACCCAGAGCTCTTCCCTCCACAGATCTTTCTTGGAGCGCTCAGGGCGGGCAGAGCGCTGTGTGGTCGCTTTCCACCCACCGTCGAGTTAGTCTTCTGTTGGGGGCAACAGTTCAGTCATCTCAGTTCAGTCGCTCAGTGTGTCCGACTCTTTGCGACCCCATGGACTGTGGCACACCAGGCCTGCCTGTCCATCACCAACTCCCGGAGTTCACTCAAACTCATGTCCATAGAGTTGGTGATGCCATCCAGCGATCTCATCCTCTGTCGTCCCCTTCTTCTCCCGCCTTCAATCTTTCCCAGCATCAGGGTCTTTTCCAACAAGTCAGTTATTCGCCTCAGGTGGCCAAAGTATTGGAGTTTCAGCTTCAGCATCAGTCCTTCCAATGAATATTCAGGACTGATCTCCTTTAGGTGGTTGCTTTCCACCCACCGTCGAGTTAGTCTTCTGTTGGGGGCAACCGAGGAAGCTCTAAAGGTGGACTCGTGCCCTGAGGAGTCTGCCCTTCCTCCAAGCCCACTCCAGTCCCACATGGAGGGTGGGCAGGACAGCGGGGATAGGGGCTGTGTGTGTGGCATGGCTAGGGGCTGCCAGACGACGGGGGTCCTAGAACACTGGGGCAGCAGGAAAGAGCCAGCCAATATGCAGAGGGCTCCCAGCCGGGGCCTGAGCAGGGGACTGGACTCCAGACTCCGCACGCATGCTCTGTCCAGGCGTCCTCCAAGAGCAGAGCCAGGTGAGCTCTCCGGGGCGAGCACCTGGCCCAGGTTCTCCCGCCCCCTTCCAGTCTTGAGTTCTAGGGACCCCCCTGGATCCGCTCCTGGACCCACCGGTGGCCGGCAGCCTCGGGAGGGAGCACTTCCCCAGGTGGCCACTAGGTGTCACCCTATGGTCTCAAATGCCGGTTCACTGGTGCCCCAAGAAGAGAGCCGCTTTTTTCAGACTTGGACATTTTTCTCGTCTCTGCCTCCAGCAGAAACATTCCAAGATGCTGCGTGGCAGGTATTTTTGCTCTTCTGCTAAATGGCCTCCCTTCTCTTCTCTCTGCCTCTGCCTCCTCAACCAACTTCCTCCCCCTCTTGCAGATGCTTCCGTTGGCTTTGCCCCCCAGGGTGCTCGCCCCACAGTAGTGTGGCTCCTGGGTGAAAACGGCATGGACGGTCCCCGTGGGAACGGCTCTGTGAGTGCCCGAGAGAGCAGGAGAGGCCAGCCTGGCTCCAGGGGCTTCTGAGCAGCCCCCCAACTACTACTCTCCAGGAATGAGCGTGGCTGGCCCCGCACCACTCCAGGCACGTTGCTCGTCCCTCTGCAACTTCCCATCGTCTGCCCCGTGAATGCCTGCCTCTTTGGTCTGTCTCAACTTCTAGACTGTAAGTCCTGGACATCTCCCACCTTTCTGGTCCCCACATCACGGACCAAAGCATATGCCAGGGTGTGGGGTGTTTGGGGTTGAAGGAAAAGAAGGATCTTAAACATCGAAAACTGATACAAGGAGACACCTTCGAAACCAAAACAGCTCTAATTATAAAGGTGAAGAACACAGGGAGATGTGTGTCCATGCAAAGGATACATGTGGGGAGGCCAGGAGCTGGCTTGGAAAGCTCTGGGGCGGGGGGCGGACCAAGGGGACAGGGAGCACCCCCCATGGGCAGGGAAGGGCATGTGCTGTGTGTGGAGGCAGAAACCAGGGATGCTCGTATGGAGGAAGCAGAATCTTCTGGCCACCCAGGGGTCACCAGGAATTCCTGTAAATCCTGAGAGCTGCTCCAAACCCTCCCCACCCCACCCTGGGACTCACTGCCCAGATGATGTATGAACGCCTCCTCTCCCAGAAGCCTAGGGTAAAAAGTGGCCAAACTGTCAACGACTTAACATTCTCTTCTGGGTGGTCCTGCAGGTGGTGGTGGCGGGCTTGTATGCGGCATAAAAACAACAGAAAACAAAGTTGGGAACCGCTGAGGAAGGTGGGAGGCCCTTCTGTGGCTGAGCGTCAGGCTTGGGGAGTGCTCAGCCCAGGACATGAGCTCGCGTGGCCATCCTAAGGGGGCAGATGACCGGGGCTCCATGCAATGGGGGGACGTGGACATTTTAGCAGTGGAGTGAACTCGCAGAAGTTTTGGTAGTAAGAGCTTGTGTGTGTTGAGCACCCTCTATGTGAGACGCTGTTCAAGAGCTCCCCGTGCCCTGGCACTAAATGCTCACAGCTGCCCAAGGAGGTCGGCCTGTCACCGCTGGCCCATCCACCCTTCAGCTGTGGAGCCGAGTCACCCGGAGGTTTCGTTACATGGCAGGACACTCCACTGCAGGTGCTGCAGGCAGGGATCTGGACACAGGCTGCTTGGCCGAAATTCCCCTCTCAGCCTCCGCTACAAAGTTTCTTTTTTTAAAAAATTTTTGGCTGCACCACATGGTATGAGGGATCTTAGTTCCCCCACCAGGGATCGAACTCATGCCCCTTGTATTAGAAGTCAGAGTCTGAACCACTGGACTGCCACAAGTCCCACTCTGAAGGTTCTGAGTGTTATGAATAAAACAGCATTTTTTGAAGAGTCCTCTCCTTAGATCCAGACTGAAGGGACCCATGGTGAAGGTAGGTACATGTTATGGCTTCCCAGGTGGTGCAAGGGGTAAAGAATCTGCCCAACAATGCAGGAGACGTAAGAGATGTGGGTTCGATCCCTGCATCAGGAAAGAACCCCGGGACGATAATTTGCTTACATATTTGAGATTAAAATATTGTCACTGTATATGGGGAAAGATTCTATATATTGTATAAATACAACACTGTAAATCAACAATATTCCAGTAAGCATTAATTTTTTAAAAATTGGAAGTATCCAAACAAAATAATATTTTAAAGGATATACCATTATAACAATTAAAGACTAACTGCTTTTTCTGTCGGAGAAGGCAATGGCAAGCCACTCCAGTACTCTTGCCTGGAGGATCCCATGGATGGAGGAGCCTGGTAGGCTGCAGTCCATGGGGTCGCTAAGAGTCGGATACGACTGAGCAACTTCACTTTCACTTTTCACTTTCATGCATTGGAGAAGGAAATGGCAACCCACTCCAGTGTTCTTGCCTGGAGAATCCCAGGGATGGGGGAGCCCGGTGGGCTTCTGTCTATGGGGTCACACAGAGTCGGACACGACTGAAGTGACTTAGCAGCAGCAGCAGCAGCTTTTTCTGTGCAAAAAAATAAAATACGGAACACTGTCACTTGCAAAGTATCTTCACCCACATAGTCATATGTGGTTCTCCCAAGGGGCCTGTGCAGAGTACAGAGCAAATGTTAGTGACCCCCACTTACAGATGAGGAAACAGACTCACAGGCCAGCTGGGTGGCTCGGCAGGGGTGGAGCAGGGCTTAACTCAGGCCCAGTCTATTCTGCCATCCAGTGTACTCTAGATAAGGCTGCAGCTATAGTTCTACTGCAAGGGAACTAGCATACAGCAGGTGCCTACTATGTACCTGGTATGTTAAGAGCTACCAAAAGTGAAAACAGCGACAGATTTTATTTTCCTGGGCTCCAAAACCACTGTGGATGGTGACTGCAGCCACAGAATTAAAAGACACTTGCTCTTTGGAAGAAAAGCTATGACAAACCTAGACAGTGTATTAAAAAGCAGAGACATCACTTTGCTGACAAAGATTCCTATAGTCAAAGCTATAGTTTTTCCAGTAGTCATGTGTGGATGTGAAAGATGGACCATAAAGTAGGCTGAGCACTGAAGAATTGATGCTTTCGAACTGTGGTGCTAAAGACTTGAAAATCCCTTGGACTGCAAGGAGATCAAACCAGTCAATCCTAAAGGAAATTAACCCTGAAATATCCATTGGAAGGACTGATGCAGAAGTTCCAACACTTTGGCCACCTGATGTGAAAAGCTGACTCATTGGAAAAGACCCTGATGCTGGGAAAGATTGAAGGCAAGAGGAAAAGGGGGCGACAGAGGATGAGATGTTTGGATGGCATCACCGGCTCAGCACGCTCCAGGAGATGGTGATGGACAGGGAAGCCTGGTGTGCTGCATCCCATGGGGTCTCGAAGAGTCAGACCTAACTTAGCAACTGAACAACAGTCTCCCATTAGGCACCATCTTCTTCGATTTACCAAGGCTGAGAGAAGTGGCTTTCCTGAGGTTCGCCCGTGGCTGGCACAGACGGACTTAGAACCCACATCTGTCTGACTACAAAGTCCTATTATTTCTACCGGATCTGAGGGCTCCTTCCTGCCCCTTTCCTCCTCTGTACCCCTGCCCACCGGAGATTCAGCCCGTCTCTCTCCCCTCACTTTGAGGATCTGTGTTGCCAACTCATGGGTAGGGTTTTAGCTCCGAAAATTGGAAGAAGGGGCTTAGCTTAAAACCCCTGTTATGGCCAAAATCATGCCCGAGGATCTGCAATAGACTATACGGCGGTGTCAGCAAAGCAGCAGAGAAGGAGAGGAAATGAGTGGCAGAAACATTGGGGGATTGGGAAGACAATGATAGGGTGGCAAGAGAGGGAAGGCCTTGTGTAAAGAAATTAAGTTCTGCTTGAGAAACGTTTGGCCGTCAGGGGTGGTGAAACACTGCTCACAGGGAAGCTGGAGGGCAGGACAGAAACGACCGGAGCGGGGGTGAACCGGGAGGCAGAGAGGAGCAGGGCAGGGCCCAGGAACCGGCCCCCAGGGAGGAGGGGGAGTCGAGGAGCCCGGCGGGAGGGGCCGTCCCTCCGCGACGCCCCGCCCGCCACGCCCCCTCCGGCCGGTGACCTTCACCTCCGCTCCCCTCCGGCCGCCCACACCCCGGGCCCTGTCATCACTCCAGGAGCCCACTCCCTGACCGCAGCTTCCGACGCGGCCGGGCCGCTCCCGCCTCCGTCCCGCCACCCACCCCCCCGGACCCCGCCCGCTGACCTCACTCTGATCCCCAGTGCCGGACTTTCCCACGTGGACCAGCGCCTCCCGGCTCCGGCTCCAGGCCTCCAGACCGCACAGGGCATCGTCACGGCCGTGCTGGTGCCAGGACCCTCAACTGCTTTGCCCCGGTGTCCTTCCGTCCTGCTCATCCGCCCAGACTCGAGCGAGGGATCTGCTCCAGCACCTGTCTTCTCTGCCCCGACAGAGGACATCCCACACAAGGATGTTCGGTGCCCACGAGGCCATGGTACCCGGAGTCAGCTGCCCACCGGCAGGACTCCACCTCCGCCGCTCCTGGGCATCTATTCCAGTCCTCCGAGACCTGCCCCCAGCAGATGGCTCTGCCTCCCGGTTCACAAAGGACAGAGAGGAGCTCGGCATGCGCCAGCCGCTCCTCCCTGCCTACCCGGGCACATGGCGCTGGGTGCTTTGTCCCCACCCCCACGTTATCTCCTATATCCCCACAGCGACCTCCCTTCACTCTACTTTCACAGCCAAGGCACCTGCAGCTCCGTGAGTGGCCTCGGGCCCCAGAGCCTGTTAAGTGGCAACAGGAGGCTGTTGTCTTCCCACGTGGGCTTTGTTTTTCCTTCTGGCTGTGCTGTGCGGCTTCCAGGATCTTAGTTCTCTGATAAGAGATGGAACCTGGGTCCCTGGCAGTGACAGCCCCGAGTCCTAACCACTGGGCAGCCAGGGATTCCCTCAAACGCGTGCTCCTAATCCACAGAGCCAAGCGCTATGCCAGATCCTAAAGGTAAAACAGTAAACGAGACCGGCAAGGTTCCTACCCTCATGAAGCTCGTGTTTCAGAAGAGCAGATGGACGGTGGTAGGTAGACGAATGACTGTGTTAAATAACTGCAGACTGTGTCATGGCCTGCAGAGGAGGCTGCAGAGTTCAGTGATGAGAATGCAGGGTAGCCCGGCTGAGATAAGGTGGAGAGTGGGGGCCCGGGAGGCCAAGTGTGCTGTCGACCTCCTGTCCTCACTCACCACCCACTCGCCTGGAAGACACACCTCCACCTGTTCGGGGGTGTGCACTCTGGATCCTGTTCTTAGCAAAACAGGGTCACTTGCCCTGGGAGCAGCTGTCGCTGGGGACATGATGAGCTCAGTGGCTGAATTACTGAGGCCCACAGGTGGCAGCCAGATCAAACCAGTCCATCTTAAAGGAAATCAACCCTGAATATTGACTGGAAGCTCCAATCCTTTGGCCACCTGATGCGAAGAACTGACTCATCGGAAAAGATCCTGACGCTGGGAAAGACTGAAGGCAGGAGGAGAAGGGGACGACAGAGGATGAGATGGTTGGATGGCATCACCGACTCGATGAACACGAGTTTGGGTAAACTCCGGGAGCTGGCGCTGGACAGGGAGGCCTGGCGTGCTGAAGTGCATGGGGTCGCGAAGAGTCAGACACGATGTTGTGACTGAACAATGAACAACAAGAGTAGGCGGCAAGGTAGTGGGGCATTTCCGGGGTCAGTCAGTCATCGAGGAAAGAGCTGGGTCCTTACATGTTTGGATCACCAGCTTTGGATGGGGGCCTCAGCCGTCTTTCTCCATGGTCGGGAGAAGGATGGCACTGACCATGATGGAGGCAGGTGGTGTAAGCCCATCCAGCAAACAGGTGTGGAGCACCTTGTCCCAGGTTGGGAGCCCCAGGGAGCAGGGTAGAGAGATCTGGATGCAGGAAGCTGTTGGGAAGAACTCTAGGGACCGACACCTGCGTGAAGGCAGCAGAGCTGCAGGGAAGCGGGTGGGAGAAGATGGGGCATGTGACAGAGGCAGTGGGCGCACCAGCTTTAGTGGGGGCTGCCCATGCTGCCGGGCCCGTGCGTGGATGGCCCCAGTCTCTGCCACTGTGGCCAATCAACTCATGAGAATTCACGTGTCAGTCCCAGGGAGGCTGGTGACAAAGGCTGGCACTAAAGGCATTCTGCCCACTGAGATGTCCAATGCCTTTTTCTGTGTTGGACGCTCTCTGGTGAGCGTTAACAGACAAAAGCCTCTGTTCCTGGCCCCTGTTCTCTTAGGTTCACACATCTTCTTAGGCTTTCTTGTTCCCAATTTTCTAATGTTTCTTCTTTCAGGACTCTGAGCAAGCAGCAAGCTATTTGCCACTGCTCTTCGGTCTCTCTATATTATAACCTTGGAACAAATCTCTTCCCATATGAAACGGTTGACCAGGCCCATGCTCCAAGCTCTGTCCCTTAAGATTATAACTCACTGGTGTCTTTCAAAGCCACCCCTAAATGGGGCTGCGGGAGGCCACAGTCCACTTTTGACTCATACCCATATGCCAAGGGTGGTAAACAGAATAATGGTCCCCAAAGATGGCCCCATCCAATCCCTGGAACCTGTTGTTGTTCAGTCACTCAGTCGTGTCCGACTCTTTGCGACCCCATGGACGGCAGCACGCCAGGCCTCCCTATCCTTCAGCATCTCCCGGATCTGGCTGAAACTCATGTCCACTGAGTCGGTGATGCCATCCAACCATCTTATCCTCTGTCGCCCCCTTCTCCTCCCGCCTTCAGTCTTTCCCAGCATCAGGGTCTTTTCCAATGAGAATGCGCTAAATTACGTGGAAGAGGGAATGGAGGATACAGGTGGCAGGTTGCTAATCAATTGATCTTGAGATGGGAGATTACCCTGAATTATCTGAGTGGGCCCAGTGTCATCACAAGGTTCTTATACATGAAAGAGGGAGGCAGGGTTGTTATTGCAAGAGTCAGAAGAGGACATATGATGATGGAAGCAAGAATGAGAGAGACAGCAGCGGTGTGTGAAGGGCTCAGACCTGCAGCTGTGTTGCTGGCTCTGATGGTGGAGGAAGGGGTCACAAGCCACAGAACGTAGGTGGACTCTGAAACTGGAAAAGACCAGGAGGCATCCTCCTCCAGGGTCTCCAGAAAGAACGCAGGTGTGTCCCTGTCAACACCTTGATCTCATCCCAGTGAGATCTAGTTCAGTCTTCTGAACAGTAAGATACTAAGTTTGGGTTGCTTTGAGCCTCTAAATTTGAAATCATTTGCTATAGAAACAAATATTACATGGAGCAGTCCCATCAGTGAACCCAGCTGGCTTGAACACCAGAACTCTCCTGAACACCAAGAACTCTTGAACACAAGAGTTCAAGTATATGCTTGCCACGCATTCAGATTTTTGAAATAAAAATGGATAAACAGCTGTAAGGGTGCAATGTATTTACCGCTGCACAATAAATCCACCAGCTAGACAATCTAGGGGTGGTGTAACTACGCTCAGGAACACAAGTATAAGGACAAGCCCTGGAGCGGGAGGAAGAACTTGCCATTCGGGACTGAAGAGAGCCCCTGAGCGGCTGAGGGGGTCTCCCCCTGACCTCAGACTTGAGACAGACCGAGAGAGCCTGTCAGTATGTGAAACTCACTGAACTCAGTACAAACAGTAAAAGAAGAGCTAGTCCAGGGCCAGCGCGGACTGTGGGGGCCAGTCTGAAGCGAGCGGGACTGGCTGGGGGCGGGAAGGCTGCATCTGGAGTCGGACTGACAGAGGAGAGCAGCCGTCTTCTAAAAACCGCTGATTTCCAAACAAGCTTCTCAGATGCTTTTTCCAAACGGGTCCAGGAGTTTTTAAAATTGATCAGTTTGATGAGTTTTGGTAAATTTTTCACTTGTGCCATCCCAATACTGCAGTCTTAGAATGCTTCCATCTTTCCCTCACATTTCCCTCCTGTCCGTGTTAGGTCCATCTGGGTTCCTACCCCCATCTCTACTTTCTGTCTCGACAGTGTTTGCCTTTTCTAGAAATTTCATACGAATGTGATTACACCATATGGTGTCTCTTTTGTCTGATTTCTTTCACTTATCATAATGTCTTTGGCTGGGCTTCCCTGGGGGCTCAGTGGCAAAGAATCCTCCAACAATGCAGGGATAGCAGGAGACATGGGTTCCATCCCTGGGTTGGGAAGATCCCCGGGAGTAGGAAGTGGCAACCCACTCCAGTATTCTTGCCTGGGAAATACCATGGACAGAGGAGCCCTGCAGAATACCATCCATGGGGTTGCAAAGAGTCGGACACGACTGGGCATGTGTGCACGCACGCGAAGTGTGTTTGGGGCTCATCTGTGTGCTTATTTCTCTCTCCGACCTGTCTGGCCAACCTGAGCACCTTCCTCTCTGTGTGGGTGCTGGGTCCTGGGACGTCACAGCTCCTCATAGCTTTCTTTGTCTTGCTTCACAAACTCTTGCCCTGCGCACGCACAGTTTAATAGTCCAAAACCCGAGCAGATTCCTGTCTGCTTCGTTCTCTGCAGGGTCCCCCCTCTGCGAATCCAGCCACTCTGGCCTGCGACCTGTGATCTCCGTCTCCTTAATTCGGTGAGACGAACTTGTTGTCCAGAGCCCCCCACTTTCCGCACTGCCGCGAGGAAAGTGAGTCCTTGCAGAAACGCTGGGCGATCACAAAGACCCCCTCGTGCACTTGGGTTCTCAGGGATCCCAGTGCTACGTGCCTGTTGATCAAGATCTAAAAGGGTCTTTCCATATATTTTGTCCAGTTTTCTAGTTTAAGCATGAGGGCAGGTCTGCTGCTAGTTATCTATGATGGCCTGTCATGATTTTCTTGTTGTTGAATTTTTTCGCTAGCATGAACTGAACTGAACTGATTATTATGTACAAATTCACCTTTTTTTAAAGTACATAGTTTGAACAGTTTTGGTAATTGTGTACCATCGGTAGCCACCTGCACCATCATGATACAGGTGATGCCTTTACCCTGAAATGCTTCCTCACAGCCCTTCACATCCTCCTGCCTCACCTCTACATGCAACTTCTTTCTGCCACTGTAAGTCTGCCTTTTCCATAATTTCAAAATTATACAGTAGTCTCGTGGTTGATATTTTCACTTAGCATGATGTGAGATGATCCATGTCATTGCATGAATTAATATTTTGTTCCTTTTTATTGCTGAGCAGCATTTCATTGGAAATACCACCATCTGAACTCAACATTCACAAAACTAAGATCATGGCATCTGGTCCCATCACTCCATGGCAAATAGATGGAGGAACAATGGAAAGAGTGACAGACTTTATTTTCTTGAGCTCCAAAATCACTGCAGATGGTGACTGCAGCCATGAAATTAAAAGACGTTTGCTTCTTGGAAGAAAAGTTATGACCAACCTAGACAGCATATTAAAAAGCAGAGACATTACTTTGCTAACAAAGATCCATCTAGTCAAAGCTATGGTTTTTCCAGTAGTCATGTATGGATGTGAGAGTTGGACTATAAAGAAAGCTGAGCACTGAAGAATTGATGCTTTTGAACTGTGGTGTTGGAGAAGACTCTTGAGAGTCCCTTGGACTGCAAGGAGACCCAACCAGTCCATCCTAAAAGAAATCAGTCCTGAATATTCATTGGAAGGACTGATGCTGAAGCTCCAATACTTTGGCCACCTGATGCGAAGAACTGACCCATTTGAGAAGACCCTGATGCTGGGAAAGATTGAAGTCAGGAGGAAAAGGGGACGACAGAGGAGGAGATGGTTGGATGGCATCACCGACTCAATAGACATGGTTTGGGTGGACTCTGGGAGTTGGTGATGGACAGGGAGGCCTGGCATGCTGCAGTCCATGGGGTCGCAAAGAGTCGGACACGACTGAGCAACTGAACTGAACTGAACTGAACCACCATTTGTCTACCCATTCACCAGATGATGGACATTTGGATTACTTCCTGTTTGAGGCTATTACGAATAATCTAGAGCATTTTTGTACATGTCTTTGTGTAGAAAAGCATGTACATATACTTTGTGTATAAGGAAGTGCTGGGGCCTGTTGGAAACATACATTTTAAAGATACTGTCATACTGTTTTACAAAGCAGCCATACAACTTTCAGTCCCACCAGTTTCTCTGCATCACCAATAACACTGTTACTGTCTTCCTAACTTTTAGCCTTTCTAATGGATGCATCGTGGTATTTCATTGATGTCTCCTTTGAATTACGTTGATGCTTTTGCCAAAAGCGAACTGACTATTGACGTGTGGGTTTATTTCTTGGTTCTCTATTCTATTCCATCGATCTAGGGCCAGTTCCATACTGTCTTGATGACTGTAGCTTTAGAGTAAGTCTTGAAATCACATAGCTTGCAGCCTTCAATTTTGTTCTTATTTTTAAAAATTGTTTTGGTTATCTTAGGTTCTTTGTCTTTTCATACAAATTTTTAAATGTCAATGTCTTTTTACAAAGACGGTTAAAATTTTCATAGGAACTGCATGACTCTGAATCAATTGAGGTCAATTTGAGGAGGACTGACATCTAATAATATTAATTTTTTCAATCTATGGAACATGGTATATATTTTCATTTATTTAGGTCTTTTTCAATTTCTCTTTGTAATGTTTTATAGTTTTCATTGTACACGTCTTAAATATCTTTCATTTAAATTTATTCCTTAGTTTTTTCTTTCTTTGGCCATATGACATGTGGGATCTTAGTTCCCCAACCAGGAATTGAACTCATACCGCCTACACTGAAAGCATAGCATCTAAACCGCTGAACTGCCAGGGAAGTCCCTATTACTAGGTATTTTTGATGTTATCATAAGTGAAGTTGTTCATTAAATTGAATTTGTAATTGTTCATCCCTAGCATATAGAAATACAACTGATGTTCATATATAACCCTGCTACACTCCCTTACTAGTTCCAGTAGAGTTTTTATAGATTCATTAGGGGTTTTTACAAACATGATTAAGTGGTCTGCAAAAAAGATATTTTTTAATCTTTCCTAATTTGTCTGTCTTCCATTTCTCTTTCTAGTCTTGACTAGGACTTCCAGTAAATGTTAGACACAGTAAGAGCACGAATCCTTGCCTTGTTAAGCACAGAGTCTTTTACCACTGAATCTGATGTTGCTGTACATTTTTTGTAGATGCTCTTAAATGGGTTTTGAAAATTCCCTTCTGTTTTTACCTTTCTGGCAGCTTTTGCCAAGAAAGCCTCTTGAATTACATAAAATGCTTTTACCTGCATCTATTGAAATGATAAGATGCCTTTTCTCTTTAATCAATTAATATGGTGAAACATATTGATTTAGTTTGGGATGTTAATCTAATTTTACATTCCCAGAATATGGCCCCACTTGGTCCTGATATATTGTCATTTTTAATATATAGCTTGATTTGTTAACATTTAGTTAAGAATTTTGGGGTCTATGGTTATGAGAGATATTAGTCTATAGTTCTTTTTTTTTCTTGTGAGGCCTTTGCTTGGTTTTTGAATCAGGATAATACTACCTAGATTTATAAAATAAGTTGAGAGATGTTACCTCTTTTTTTCTTAAAGAGTTTGTGTAGAATGGATATTATTTCTTTCTTAAATGCATGGTAATATTTACCACTGAAGCCATGTCACTATGGAGTTTCTTTATGGGAATGTTTTTATTTATAAATTCAATTTATTTAATTGATAGCAGGCTGTTCAAGCTTTATATTTTCCCTTGGGTGAGTTTTGGCAATTTCTGTTTTTCAAGGAATCTGCTTCGTGTAGATTGTCATATTTATCACCACAAACTTGTCCATAACATACTCTTATTATTCTTTTAATGTCTATAGATTCTGTGGTAATATCTTCTCTTTTACTCCTGATTTTGGAAATTTGTATCTTCCTTTTAAGAAATTAGCCCAACTAGAAGTCTCTTGATTTTATTACCTTTTTCAAGGAACTAGCTTTTGCTTTCACTAAAGTTACAATTATTTTCTTCATTATTTCAATGATTTCCCCTCTTATCTTTACTATTTCCGCCCTTTGGCTTGCTTTGGGTTTAAGTTGCTCTCCTTTTGCTAGTATCTTAAGGTGAAAGCTTGGGTTTCCCAGGTGGCATTAGTGGTAGTGGTAAAGAACTCACCTGGGTCAGGTAGATCCCCTGGAGGAGGGCATGGCAACCCACTCCAATATTCCTGCCTGGAGAATCCTATGGACAAAGGAGCCTGGGAGGCTACAGTCTATGGGGTCGCAAAGAGTCAGACATGACTGAAGCGACTTAGTACACGTACGTTCAGGGTTAAAGCTTAGATAATGTGTTTGAGCTCTTTCTACTTTCCCAATCTATGCATTTAAAACTATGTTTCCTTTTAAATGCTGCTTTAACCTTATCTTGAGTTTCCCTAGTGGCTTAGATGGTAGACTTTGCTTGCAATGCAGACTTGGGTTCGATCTCTGAGTTGAGAAGATCCCCTTGAGAAGGAACTGGCAACCGACTCCAATATTCTTGCCTAGACTATCCCCTGGACAGAGGATCCGGCAGGCTACAGTCTGTGGGATTGCGGAAGAGTTCAATATAACTTAGTGATTGAACAACAGCATGGGGGATCTTAGCTCCCACCAGGGACTGAACCTGCACCCCGTGCACTGGAAGGCAACCTAACCACTGGAATGCCAGGGAAGTTCCTGCAGTGTTTTGAGGAATTCCATTTCAGTTTTTCTGTTGGCACCTTATCTATAATTCTTCGCAGTTTTAAAGTAGTTGCCGCCAGGAATCTATTACACAATGACCTCGTAGGTCATCTCTTCTATTATTGCTGTTACACGTCATTTATAACCTCACAAGAGCATGTTCTAATTTTTATTATAAACCAGTTTATGAAACAATTAAAAGGAAAAGGGCAAATAGAAGAAAATGGCTGTCTGCATTTACCCAGGTTATTTACCATTTCCAACTCTCTTCCATCTTGTCAGGATTTGCATTTCTGTTTGATAGCATTTCCCTCGGCCCAAAGAAGCTTCCTTAGCATTTCCCATGGTGCAGTTCTGTTGGAGAGGAATTATCTTACTTATATTTTACCTTAAAACCATGTCATAAAATACACATAACCTAAAATTGGCTATCTGAACTATGTTAAGCGTACATTTCAATGATGTTAAATGCTACTGTGTAATAACCACCAGCATTCATCTCCACAATTCTTTTCACCTTGAAGTTGAAAACTTTACATGCATTAAAAAAAAAAAATCCTCCTTCTTTCCTCATCCAGCCCCTGGCTGCCACATTCTACTTTCTGCTCCATGACGTTTGACTACTCTAAGCACCTCATATAAATGGAATTGTGCAGTCTTTCTTGCGAATGGCTTACTTCACTTAGCCTAAAGTTCTTTAGCTCTAGAGCTAAATATATGACAGACACTGCGTTGACACAGACTATCTCGTTGAATCCTCCAAACCACTAAATTAAGTAGGTATTATTAATATTCCATTTTACAAAAGAAAAAATAGGCTTTAAGAGGTGGTTACTTGTCCAAAGTTAGGTGCAAAGAGATGAAGACACAATTCCCATCATCCAAGATTGCCTAATGATCTAGAGCTCACGCTTTTTACCGGAGGTTAGCAAACCTTTCCTATGGAAAACCAAGCAGCCAAACAGTTAATTTCTTTTTTTCTTTTTTTTGCCACGTGGCATAGCATGTGGCTTCTTAGGGGATCCTGACCAGGGATCGCACCCCGTGCCCCCTGCACTAAGAGCTCAGAGTCTTAATCATTGGACCACCAGGGAAGTCCCCTAATTGTGTTAATATTTTAGACTGTAGGCTATACAGTCTCTGCCACAACTACTCAACACTGTCACTACAGCATCAAAGAAGCCACAGGCAATGTGTATAACAAACGAGTGTGACAATTTCCAATAAAATTTATGAAAATAGTGGGAAAGATTTGGCTTGCAGGCTGCAGTTTGCTGATCCCTGCTCTTAACAATTACACTATTCTTTTTTCCTTTGGTCTTCAAAGTTTTCATTTTCACAAATATTTATAGCGTTGAATCTAGGCACAAGGCTTTGAACTTGATCCTGAACAGGATAAGGATGATAGAGTCCCTGCCTTGAGGAATCTCAGATTCAAAGACTGTACATAAACACATGTGTAGTACAAGGGGGATTCTCCAAAGTTAGCGTCAAAGAGAGATATGGGCTGACTTGAGCATCCACTGAACATTATGTTTTGGAGGAGGAGCTGATATCTGGCATATGCTTTCTTTCTCTTTTAAAAAAATTTATTTTGCAGAGTCTTAGTTGCAGCATGTCAGGTCTTCGGCTGTGGTACACAGGGCCTTTTGCTGCAGGACGTGAACACGTGGCTGTGGCCTGTGGGATGGAGTTTCCTGACCAGGGGTCAAATCCACGTCCCCTGCAAGGGAAGGTGGATCCTCAACCACTGCACCACCAGGGAAGTCTCTTTCCTTCATTTCTTTTCTTTTTATTTTCATTTCTTGATTATTGAATCATGGCAGATCCAGTTCTTCTGCAGCAGGCTTAAGACACGAACATACCACAAATTTTCATCTAAAGTTTAATTCATGTACATCTACATGGTGGCATGTTTATAATAAGGCATAATTATAAAACATTTTTAGAATGCTAAAAAAATGCTATTTAGCCCAAGTGAAATAATAACTTAGTTCTGTCAGTTCATCCAAGGTTGAAATCCTCTAGCCAATTCTACACAGTCAGTAACACTCCACGCTTTGACCAATTTCATATCCTTTTGTTTCTCATACTCACCTATACTTCTAGCCTGTCCTTAATGTCTCTATTTTTCTTTTCATGTCCTTTAATGATTTTTTTCTTCCTATCTTCCATCTTTCCTCTCTCTTGTACTGTTTGGATTGTTTGCCCACTTCTGGAGGCGTGTTATTTTCTTTCTCCGTTTTGAAAATATATTTAAAAATATTTTTGTTCATTAATTTAACTGATGTTTATTGAGCAATTACCACATAATTAGTCCTTTTCTAGAGGCTGAAGAGATAAAAGTAAAAAAAGACCAAAATCTCTGTCCTTGTATAGCTTAAAAATTTTGGCAGTAAACAAAATGGTAACAATAAACAAATAAACAAGTAAAGGACGTGATATAGGAAGTGTTAAGGGCTATGAAGAAAAATTCCTGAGGATCAGGAATTTGGGTGGTATGCTAGAATTTTGAAGACTGACAAGGGAAACTCATCAAGAGATCTTTGGAGCAGATGAAGGAAATAAACCGTGCAAGTATGTGCTAGATAAGCATTGAAAGTGTTTCATGCAACAGGAACAGCATGTACAAAATCCTGAGGCAGGAGCATACCTCCCCAGATGGAGGACAAGGAGGGCAAGGTAGTTGAAGCTCAGTGGAGGATGAAGAGATTAGTAGATGTGATCAGAATTGGTGAGGGAGGCAGCCTATTTAGGGACACTTCCACTGGAAGAACTTTGATGTTTGCTCTGAGTGAGATGGAAATCCTTTGGATCGTTTTGAGCAAAACGAAATGTTAACTCATATTTTTAAAGGACTTCTAATGTAGGGAGACAAGAGAAGAAGCAAAGAGAGCAGTCATGTTCATATTGCAATATTCCAGGAATGAATTTGAATGTTATGGGACATGTTTTCTAGAAGAATCAGAGTTCAGTTCAGTTCAGTTCAGTTGCTCAGTCATGACCGACTCTTTGTGACCCCATGAATCACAGCACGCCAGGCCTCCCTGTCCATCACCAACTCCCGGAGTTCACTCAAACTCATGTCCATCCAGTCGGTGATGCCATCCAGCCATCTCATTCTCTGTTGTCCCCGTCTCCTCCTGCCCCCAATCCCTCCCAGCATCAGAGTATTTTCCAGTGAGTCAACTCTTCGAATGAGGTGGCCAAAGCATTGGAGTTTCAGCTTTAGCATCAGTCCTTCCAATGAACACCCAGGACTGATCTCCTTTAGAATGGACTGGTTAGATCTTGCAGTCCAAGGGACTCTCAAGAGTCTTTTCCAACACCACAGTTCAAAAACATCAATTCTTTGGCGATCAGCTTTCTTCACAGTCCAACTCTCACATCCATACACGACCACTGGAAAAACCATAGCCTTGACTAGACGGACCTTTGTTGGCAAAGTAATGTCTCTGCTTTTTAATATGCTATCTAGCTTGGTCATAACTTTCCTTCCAAGGAGTAAGCATCTTTTAATTTCATGGCTGCAATAAGCATCTGCAGAAGAATCAGAGTAGTTACTTTTGTTTTACAATTGAGGATGGAAAACCAAGGGGTCAGATCTTGACTGGTGACAATACATTTTACTATTCCCTCTTCCTCGGGGAAAAATTAGGAGATCCTGCCCTGTTAGTCTAAGGATTGTTAAACATTTTGGATGGTCTTGAGCATCTCTAGGCAATATAATGCCTGGCACAAAGTAGGTACGTAGAAATATTTGTGGAATTCATGTATATATCGTCAGTTAAATGGATAGGGCTCAATTATAGTCTCAGCTGACTTGCTTGTTCATGTTTCATTTCTCCTGCATATTCTGGTGGTGTTTATCAGGTCTTTAAATTTTATTTAGCAAAGAACATTAAAAACATGTTATAAACACACCCCTACACTTCAAGTCGAAATGTAGAGAGTATTATTTATATATTGTAATTGGCCTCACAGCAATTTGTCCAGTCCTCTATTATAGCAGTAATCAACTGTATTCAATTCTGTTTGCCTCTCTCTCTGAATAGTCAGGGTTGGGATCATCTCTTATAGATCTCTACACAGTTGGCCCTCTGTCTTCACAAGTTGCAGCATCTGTGGATATGGAGGGCTGACTATGGGGCTTGAACAGCTGCAGTTTTTGGTGTCTGTGGGGTAAAGGGGTGTCCTGAAACCAATCCCGTGCAGATACTGAGATCACAGTTCGTCCTGTACCTAGCATGGGGTCTGGCAACAATGTCTGTTCAAAGACCATAAACATGATATGATAAATAAGTGAATCCCATGCAGTGAAAAGAGTGAGTTACCAGCACCCTTAGAGAAGCCTTGCCTGATTTCTGTAAAATATACCCATTTCCCTTTGCTGTTTTTCAGTCACTCAGTCGTGTCTGACTTTTTGCAACCCCTGGACTGTAGTACACCAGGCTTCCCTGTCCTTCACTATCTCCCAGAGTTTGCTCAAACTCACATCCTTTGAGTTGATGATGTCATCCAACCATCTCATCTCACTTCCTTTAGAAAAACACAATTCTTAGCCTAACTCTGTAGAATTTAGCTCCTTGACTTCAAATTGTATATAAAGCCCTTAATGAACTTGAACAGAGTCCCTGGTGGCCCAGCAGTCAAAAATCCACCTGCAGTGCAGGAGATGCAGGTTCTATGCCTGTGTCGGGAAGATCTCCCAGAGAAGGGAATGGCAACCCATTCCAGTATTCTTGCCTGGGAAATGCCATGGACAGAAAGGCCTGGTGGGCTACAGTCAATGGGGTCACAAAGACTAAACTTAGGGATTAAACCACCACCAACGAGCTGAAACAACAGTATTCTCACCCCAAGCAGGCCTGGTAAACGATCTGTTATTTTCCGTGTGTGTTAGCTGTTCAGTTATGTTGGACTCTTTGCGCTCCCATGGGCTGTACCCCACTGGGCTCCTCTGTCTGTGGAATTCTCCAAGCAAGAATATGGGAGTGGGTAGCCGTTCCCTTCTCCAGGGGATCTTCCCAACACAGGGATTGAACCCGGTTTCCTGCGTTGCAGGCAGATTCTTTACCATGTGGCCACCGCCAGTAAGTGATCACTAATAAAGAAAGCTGAGTGTGTAAGAATTGATGCTTTCGAACTGCACTGTTGGAGAAGACTCTTGAGAGTCCCTTGGGCTGCAAGGAGATCCAACCAGTCCATCCTAAAGGAAATCAGTCCTGAATATTCATCAGAAGGACTGATGGTGAAGTTGAAGGTTCAATACTTTGGCCACCTGATGCAAAGAGCTGACTCACTGGAAAAGACTCTGATGCTGGCAAAGACTGAGGGCAGGAGGAGAAGGGAACGACAGAGGATGAGACGGTTGGATTGCATCACTGACTCTATGGACATGAGTTTGAGTGAACTCTGGGAGTTGGCGATGGTCAAGGAAGCCTGGAGTGCTGCAGTCCATGGGGTCTCAAAGAGTTGGACACGACTGAGCGACTGAACTGACCGACTGACCGAAGAACTGGGAACTGAGCTTCCAGGGACTGAGACTTGCAAGATGGACACAGACTGCTCCAGCTCCCAGGGCGTCGGTGTGAGCCCTGACCAACCCTCCGACCGCAGGATCGAGGTCTTCACCCTTCTCCTCCAGGGGAGCCTCTGTAGGACTCCCCAGCCTTCCTCACATCCCTCCTGTGGAGACCCCCGTCTGCCCGCATCTCCCCCTCAAGGTGCCCTCGTCCCCCACGCCCGCTCCCATGGAGACCCGCTCTGCCCCCACTGCGCCGCTCAGGGTGTCCCCATTCCAGGCCCGCCCCCGACCCCTCCGCCTTCTCCTTGGGGCCCCTCCGGCCTCCTGACGTCCCCACCCCCTCAAACACAGCTTCCGCCCGCGCCCCCTCCCCGCAGGGCGGACTTCCGGTCGGCGCCCCCTCCCCGCAGGGCGGACTTCCGGCCGGCGCCCCCTCCCCGAAGGCGGGACTTCCTGCCGGCGCCCCCTCCCCGCAGGGAGAACTTCCGCCCGCGCCCCCTCCCCGCAGGCGGGACTTCCGCCCGCGCCCCCTCCCCTCGCCGCGCCGTCGCGTCCTCCGGCCTGAGGCGAGCCTCGGGCGCCTGGTCGCGCGCTTTCCGGGCCGGGCCCGCGGGCTGCAGCGGCGCCGCGGCGGCTGCGGCGGCGTGCGGAGGCAGCGGCCCGCGCTCCACCCCCTCCCGCCGGCCCTCCTGCCCCTCCTGCCCCTCCTCCTCCGGCTCCTGGTCGTCGGCCGCTCGGCCCGAGCTGCGAGCGGCAAGATGGCGGCGCCCAGGCCGCCGCCCGGCCGGCTGTCGGGCGTCATGATGCCCGCGCCCATCCAGGACCTGGAGGCTCTCCGCGCGCTGACGGCGCTCTTCAAGGAGCAGCGGAATCGGTAACGGCGCGGGCGGCGCGGGCGTCGGGGGCGGCCCGGCGGGGCTGGCGGGGGCGGGGCGGCGGCTCCGCGCCTCACCAGCGGGCCCCGGGCTGGGGGGCGGGGGTGACACCTGCTCCCCATTCGTCAGTACGGGCGCTAGGCCGGGCGCAGGAAGGGGGACCGATCCAAGCGAGCCCTTCGCCGTCTCCTGCCTTTTGGGTTAGTTGAGCCGCGGTGATGGCGCCCGGATAACGTGCAAGGTGGTCTCCTCGGCCTGGCTGGAACAGACTGGCAGGCCCTCACAGGCAGTGGAACGTGCAGCTCGGGGAGACAGACGCTGCAGATGTGCATGGTGGGAGGCGGCGTCACTCCGTTCGTCCTGTGAGCCCGGGCTCTGCATCCCCAGTGGTGGCCCCGCTTTGCACAGTGGCCACTTAAGTCCCGACTCTGCCACAGAAGGGCCAGATCTCCGTTGTAAAAGGTGCCCAGGAGTCTGAAGATCTGGATTTGGCTTCTAGCCCTACACGCGATGTGTTATGGTGCCATTTCTCCAAGCCTTAAGATTTCCTGCCTGAAAATGGAAATGTAATACACGACTTCGTTGCTAAATTGTACAGAGGAATAAATGAAATAAAGCACGTGAAAATACAAAGTACCTGATATCTCCAATCAGTGCGTGTTTAATTTTGTCAAGTCTTCTCTGGGCCTCAGTTTGTGTGTCTATTTAATAGGACTAAGGTTGGACAGTACTTTCCTGGTGAGGTTGTTTGTCAGGATTAAGTGAACTCATGTATATTGAGTCCTTGGAACATATCTGACACATAGTATTAAGTCAAGTTAGCTGATACTGTCCCTTAACACATTTATGGATGGTTCTCCGTAAGTGTTTTGTTGGGAAGCCCTGTTCGGGAATCGCAGAAGTGTGAGCAAAGAGTAGAGGGAATGTGGGAGAAGTCCAGATGCTCTTAGAGGTTCACTTGGACTGAGCATTTCTGCCTCAAATCACAGTTAAGTGTTGAGCAATTCAAAGAGTGTTAAGAACCCTGGGCACTGCTCCTTTGGCTTTTTGGGAGATAAGTTAATTGATGTGATCCCTCAGAGAGATTTGTTGATTGCTTTAATGCTTAGGATATCTATACCATGATGGGCTCTCCTTTTAGTCAACCAATCATCAACCTTCATTGAGGACCTGCTCTGAAGCAGGTTCTTTGGTAGGGCCGAAGGTGCAAAGATGAACGTGATATCCCTTTTTTCAAGCAGGTTAGGGTAATTGCCGTGTAAACAAATTGTAAGAGGGTCTAGCCAAGAAGAGATGGTGGGGCTGGGGGAACAGTAGATCTGGTGGGAGAGATTTGTGGTCTGGGAAAGACCTTAGGTTACTATGGCTTCTAGACTTACAGATGGGAGGGCTAACTAGAAAGAACAGTATGTGCAGAGGAACAGTGTGCTGATTTTGTAGTCTCTGAGTTTAAATGAAATAACATAGATAAGACATCTGGTGCAGAGGACATAGCCAAGTATCAAGTTCCTTTTATAAGCTGAAGGGTAACATCCAAAGCCCTGAACCATTTTACAAGGCCTTTCCTGACTCTGCTTCTTGTGAGGGGAGTTTACGGGGAACCATGCTAGGAGATCAAACCAGTCCATCCTAAAGGAAATCAATCCTGAATATGCACTGGAAGGACTGATGCTGAAGCTCCAGTACTTTGGCCACCTGATGTGAAGAGCTGACTCATTGGAAAAGACCCTGGTGCTGGGAAGAATTGAGGGCAGGAAGAGAAGGGGCAGCAGGCGGTGCGGTAGATAGCGTCAGAGACTCACTGGATATGAATTTGAGCAAACTGCAGAGAGAGGAACCTGGCATGCTGCAGTCCGTGGGGTCCTAAAGAGACATTACTTAGCACCTGGACAAAAACAACAATGCAGGTTTCTTTCAAGGGCATGGCCTGGCAAATCTGTATGTTAGACAAATCCCTGGCTGCCATTGTGAGAGATACATTAGGGTGACGCTAGAGGCAGACGACTTGGAGAAGCCCAAATGAAAGAGAAAACTGCTGGTTTAGGGTATTGTCTATGGGGATGGGAAGGATAGATGTCGAAACATCTTTACCAGATTGAATGGACTCAGACCAGCTGGATTGCTGGAAGAATGAGAAGAGGTGAAGGTGCACCCCATATTTGATTTGAGTTTTCCCGGGGCAGGCGGGAACTCTGTCCTAGTTCAGGAAGAGTTGAAGGCCGGGAAGGGTGACCTGATGTGTAGGTCTTGGAATTGGGAGGCAGATAGTATATGGTGGTGCAGAGAGCCCTTGATGCGGGTTTGTGAGGACAGGCTTCTGGTTCTGCCTCTGCGTCTCACGTGTCTTTGAGCAGGTCACTAGTTGCCCCTCAGGAGGGTCTCAGGGTTCCCAGAGGCCAGCTGCTCTGAGAAGACCCACCCAGTGCCGATGGACCCAGGGGAGGGTGGGCGGAGGTGTCAGGCTGGAGGGGACTAAACTGCCGCAGACTGCGGGGGCACAGTAGCCAGCTGAGAAACCGCGGCGCAGCAGGCTCCCACAAGGACAGCCGGAAGGAGCGGGCCCTCCCCTGGAGCGCGGGTGCGCTTCCAAATACAGATGTGCGGGAGTGACAGCGTGTGGCTTCTGAGCACAGAAGGCCCGAGGCTTCCTCGCTGCTTTCTCTTTTGGATCGCTTGCTCCGGAAAGCCTCTGCCATGTTATACGGACACTCAGGGGTCCACCCAGACAGGTCTATGCAGTGAGGAACTGAGGCCTTCTGCTAGCAGCCATGTGAGGAGCATCCTGAAGCAGATCCTTAGTCCCAGTCAAGTCCACAGCTGTTTGTACAAGTTGATCAGGGAATCTGCCTTGTGTGAGACCACGAATGGTGTGGCTTTAAACTGCTCAGTTTGGGGCTCATTTGTTATGTGGCAGTATGCTTAGTCATTCAGTTGTGACTGACTGTGACGCCATGGACGGTAGCCCTGCCAGGCTCCTTTGTCCATGGGGATTCTCTAGGCAAGAATGCTGGAGTGGGTTGCCATTCTCACCTCCAGGGGATCTTCCCAAACCAGAGATTGAACCCAGGTCTCCTGCGTTACAGGTGGATTTTTTGCTGTGTTAGCCACCAGGAAGCTCCCCCATATTCAAGTGTGGAGCCAAGTGATACTCTTTACCTCCACTGTCCACGCAGCTGCTCACATGTGGCTATTTAGTCAGCAATAAGTAATATTAACCATTCCATTCCTTACTTGTCCCAGCCACATTTTCAGTACTAGTAGCCACACTAGTACCTTCTCGGACCATGCAGATACAGATTATTGCCATCATCACAGAAAGTTCTGTTGAGTAATGCTACTTTGTTTTTTTCTACAGGATTCTTGAGTATTCAATAACTAGTGTAATGTTTGGGTACTGTTTTCCATGAATCTTCTCATGCTTAAACTGATACATTATTGCTCTTCCATCAGATAAGCTTGTTGAGTAAAGTGAGTGTATCACATTCCTTGGGCCCCTGGCATCTAGCATGCTGCTGCTGCTGCTGCTAAGTCATGTCAGTCGTGTCCGACTCTGTGTGACCCCATAGACGGAAGCCCACCAGGCTCCCCCATCCCTGGGATTCTCCAGGCAAGAATTGTAGGTTCTTAACAAAGTCTTGTGGAATTACTGCTATTTGTATAGGTCATTATTTATGCGGCTTCTCAGGTGGCTCAGCGGTAAAGATCTGCCTGCCAATGCAGGAGATGCAAGAGACTTGGGTTCCATCCCTGGCTGGGAAAGGTCCCCTGGAGAAGGCAATGGCAACCCACTCCAGTATTCTTGCCTGGAAAATCCCGTGGACGGAGGAGCCTGGTAGGCTATCATCCATGGGGTCCCAAGAGTCGGACACAACTGAGCACGCACAGCACAGTTCCTCATGGTACATGTGTAGTCTTTTTGTTCCGTCCTTGAATTGGTAAATTTTTTAATCTTCTGTCAGTGTGGATTCTTTCTTCTTGTTACTGTGTGTTTAGTCAAAAGTATGTTCCTGATTTCTTCCTTCCAGGCTTTGTGTATACTGTGTAATAGGGCAGACGCTTCCTTCCCCTCCATGCTGTGGAGCCCCTTTATCTTATACACCCTATTTTCTTTTTTTTTATTTAAAGAAAGCATTTATTAGATTCTACATACTATGTAATTATTAATAGAGGTTTCTTATTTATGCTCTGTCTTCCAGAATGAAGGCCCATGAAGACAGAGATAGTTGGCTTTTTTGTAATTACTCTCTTTGGATAATGCTTCTTGAATTTGCTGTCTTTGAACACTTTAGGAAATTGTCAGCCAGTTGCTTCAGCTGTTGCTTCTCTCTCATTCTTTCCTTTCCTTCAAGGAATTTAATTACACATACATTAAACCTTTCACTGTATTTTGTATTTCTCAAAGCCTCTTTTCTGTATTTCCGATTCTCTCAGAGCTTTGGTTTGAAAATTTCCTCCTGTCTTCTCATTCTCTCTTTTGGCTTTTGCTGTGTCCAATGTGCTGTCTATTGTATTCTTAGTTTCAGGTAGTTTTGAGTTTTGTAGAATTTCTATTTGATTTTTTAAATGGATTACTCCATTGAAATTCATAGTCATTTACTTTCTTAAGCATATTAATTATACTTATGTTAGAGAATGTGCCTGATAAATATCTGTTGTCAGTTTCTGTCGTCTTGTGTGTAGTCATCTGATCTTCTCTTTATTGACTGCTGAATGTCATATAAAGAATGTTAAGACTGTTTCCAAACTGTGTGCAAGCTCCAAACCAAAATCAGTCTAAAAACAATTTCATTCAAAAAATGATGGCAGAACAACTTGATATCTAAATGAATTAAAGTAAACTTTGACCCATTCCTTTTACCATTCACAAAAATATTTCCACATGGATTGTAGACCTAAACATAAAATTTAAAGCTATAAAATGTTTAGAAGATGGGAGAATATCTGTAATCTTGTGTGTAGGCAAATATTTCTTATCCAGGACACAGATAACATTGACCTTTCAAGAAAAATTTATTATCAAATTAGACTATCAAAATTAAAAAAGCTTCTGCCTATCAAAAGATACCAATAAGAAAATGGAAAAGGCAAGTCATAGACTGAAAATATTTACAACACATATACCTGACAAAGAATTTGCCTTAAAATATAAAAAGTGCTCCTGAAACTTAGTAACAAAAGACAATCTGGTAAAAAATTGGGCAGAAAAAAATCTGGTTTAGAAAGAAGATATATAAATGGCCAACACACATGGTAAAGTACTCAACATCATTAATCATTGAGAAAATGCAAATTAAAACAACTCCACTCTATGCTCCTTAGGATGGCTGTTACCAAAAAAGAGGAAAAAAATTGTTGGTAAGGCTGTGGAAAATTTGGAACCCTTGTACATTGCTGGTGAGAATGTGAAATGGTTCAGCTATTATGTAAAAAAAAAAAATGTCCTGCTAAACACAGAATATGACCAAGCAGCTCTACTCCTAGGCATGCGTGCGCCCTGGAGGGTTAAAAGCAAAAACCGAAACAGACGCTCGCATGCCAGTGTCCACTGAGGCACTATTCACAATAGCCAGAAGATGGAGACAGCTCAGGTGTCCATCAGCAGGCGAATGGCTGAAATGTCATATGCACATACAGTGGAATGCTGGGTAGCCATAAGGAGGAGTGAAGCACTGGTACATGCTATAGTGGGGGTGAGCCTTGAAAACATGCCAAGTGGGAGAAGCCAGACATAAAATGACAATGTTGTATGATTCCACTTCTGTGAAGAACTAAGAATAGGCAAATTCATAGACAGAAAGGAGATTAGAGGTTACCCGGGATGAGGGGAGGGAAGAGTTATTGTTTAATAGTTACCAAATTTGTTTGGGATACTAAATTTTTAGAATTAGTGGTGAGGTTTGTGCAACATTATGAATATAATTAAAGCCACCGAATTCTATACTAAAAAATGGTCAGAATGGAAAATTGTATATTATTGGTTGGTGGAAAAATAATTTGGTTTGGCATTGTTGAACTTTGCCGTTTGATATTGGAATACATTCTTAAATTGGTTGTATTATACATCATTTTAATGCACATTTCTCACTTTATTTTTTTTGCTAATGACATTCAGTTCAGTTCAATTCAGTCGCTCAGTCGTGTCCGACTCTTTGCGACCCCATGAATCACAGCACGCCAGGCCTCCCTGTCCATCACCAACTCCCGGAGTTCACTCAAACTCATGTCCACAGAGTCGGTGATGCCATCCAGCCATCTCATTCTCTGTCGTCCCCGTCTCCTCCCACCTCCAATCCCTCCCAGCATCAGAGTCTTTTCCAGTGAGTCAACTCGTCGCATGAGGTGGCCAAAGTATTGGAGTTTCAGCTTTAGCATCAGTCCTTCTAATGAACACCCAGGATTGATCTCCTTTAGAATGGACTGGTTGGATCTCCTTGCAGTCCAAGGGGCTCTCAAGAGTCTTCTCCAGCACCACAGTTCAAAAGCATCAATTCTTCGGCGATCAGTTTTCTTCACAGTCCAACTCTCACATCCATACATGACCACGGGAAAAACCATAGCCTTGACTAGGCTAATGACATTACTTGCTGTTTATTTTGTATTTATTTTAGACTGTGGAAATGATGTTAGAAAAAAAGCAAATTCAAGTGATTTTTTATTTTTTTAATTCGAGTTCAAAATGCGTCGTAAAGCAGTGGAGACAACTGGCAACATCAACAACACATTTGGTCCAGAAACTGCTACCCAACGTCCAGTACAGTGGTGGTTGGTTCAAGAAGTTTTGCAAAGGAGATGAGAGTCGTGAAGATGAGGAATGCAGTGACAGGCCGTTGGAAGGTGACAGCGACCAACTGAGAGCAGTCACTGAAGCTGGTCCTCTTACAGCTGCTCAGGAGGTTGCCAGAGAACGCAGCGGGGACCATTCTGTGGTCATTGGACACTTGAAGCAAATTGGAAAAGTGAAAAAGCTCACTAAGTGGGTGCCTCAGGAGCCGACTGAAAATCAAAAAAATGCCGTTTTGAAGTGTCATCTTCTCTTACTCTCTGCAGCGGCAACAAACCATTCTCAATCAGATTGTGATGTGATGACAAGTGGATTTTATAGGACAGCTGGTTACGACCAGCTCAGTGGCTGAACCAAGAAGAAGCTCCAGAGCACTTCCCAAAGCCAGACTTGCACCAGAAAAGGTCATGGTCACTGGTGGTCTGCTGCCTGTCTGATCCCCTACAGCTTTCTGAATCCCAGTGAAACCATTAAATCTGAGAAGTATGCTCAGTAAACTGATGAGAGGCACTGAAAACTCGATGCCTGCTTTGGCACTGGCCAGCAGAGTGGGCGCAGTTCTTCCCCATGACAGCGCCCGACCGCACATCGCACAGCCGATGCTTCAGAAGTTGAGTGGATCGGGCTACGAAGTTTTGCCTCATCCGTCGTCTTCACCTGAGCTTTTGCTAGTTGAGTATCTCTTCTTCACCCGACCTTTCGCCAGTTGACTACCACTTCTTCAAGCATCTTGACAACTTTCTGCAAGGAAAACACAACCACAGGAGGCAGAAAATGCTTTCCAAGAGTTCGTCGAATCCCAAAGTACAGATTTTTATTCTACAGGAATGAACAAACTTATTTCTCATTGCTAAAGATGTGTTGAATATAATGGTTCCTATTTTGATTAATAAAGATGTTTGAACCTAGTTACAATGACTTAAAATTCACAGTCTGAAACTGCTGTTACTTTTATTCCAACCTAATATATACATGCTACTGTCGCCAAGTTGCTTCAGTCATGTGCGACTCTTTGTGACTCTATGGGCTATAGCCCACCAGGCTCCTCTGTCCATGGACTTCTCCAGGCAGGCATACTGGAGTGGATTGCCATTACCTCCTCCAGGGGATCTTCCCTACCAGGGATCAAACCCGCATCTCTTAGGTCTCCTGCTTTGGCAGGCAGGTTCTTTACCACTAGCGCCACCTAGGAACACCTTAATACTTACGTATTTTACCACAATTAATGTAATATACCAAAATTGATAAAATTGTGTAGTTTAAGTGAATGAATTGCATGCTTTGTTTAATTATGTCTCAGTAAAGCTGTTATAAACTAGTAAAACCATAATGAGATACCTCTGCAGACTTGTTAGATTTGCTGGGATTGAAGCAACTGGCAGCTTTTGGTGAGGCTGTGGAGCAGCTGTGGGTCTCATCCACTGCTGGTGGGAACGTGGATGGTGCAACCGCTTTGGGAAACGCTTTGGCAGTTTTTTATAAAGTTAAACATACTCCTGCCCATAACCCTAGGTATTTATCTTAAAGAGTGCTTATAGCAGCTTTATTGATAATAGCCAAGTACTAGAACCTACTGAAATGTCTGTCAGTGGGCGGAGGACTAAACTGCCTGGTAACTGAACCACCAGTGTGCACAGCAGTGCGGATGGATCTCAGAATGCGGTGAATGAGAGAAGCCAGACGACGAGTAGTGCTCTGTGGCTCCATGGAGTTCTGCGAAGCTGACCTTCTCGTCTCGCTGATGGGAATGAAGGCATGGACAGCGGTTGTCACAGGAGGCTGGGGGCTGACTGGGAAGGAGCACGAGGGAATTTTCTGAAGTAAGGGAAACGGGCTCTATCCAGATGGGGGTATTGGTTGCCTGGATTTGACATACTCATGAAACACTAGCCATCTGTGTAATTCACTGTCCATTATATCTCAGTTTTCTGTGTGTAAAATTATTCTTCTTCCTGCCACACACAGAACTTACTTGAGCTGAATCTCAGCCAGCATGATGGAAGGACTTTGTAGAAATATCACTGGTCTTTTCTTCTTCCTATTTGAGAATTATCACTGGTAAAACAGTGTTTCTGAATTGTCAGATTTCCTCCAAGAAAAGAGGAGGGAACTGGACTCTGATGTTCTTAGTACACTCGGAGTGAGTCAGGTTTTGATCCACATGCCAGACAGTGCTCTCTGTTTCCAGAGCCTGAGATGAGCTGAGGTGACTGATACTCATGAAATGCTTGGAACCAAATCTAGGAAAAAAGGAAAGTAATCCTGGAAGGGTGCGGGCAGTAACGTGGCTCTGGAGAGTTCAGCTTCTTGTCCACTGAAGAGTGCAGTGGAAGGGCACTTTTGGAGTCTCGCTTCGCAGTGATGTCATGCTGCTGGTGTGGGGCTGAGATCTCCTCCCTCAGGGTGGGGTGGCAGAGGTGGTTTATTTGGGTAAGATGGAGTGGGTGTGCAGAGTGACTGAAATGGTTTTGTAAACTATGTGACTTTGGGAGCGTCTTCCCCACCCCCTTGAAATGTATTGGTATGACATACTGATACCTTCTAGGACTCAGTGGGTTTCAGGGAGAATAGGCTTTCGTAAGGCATAGAGAAGCGAAAGGCAAAGGAGAAAAGGAAAGATATACCCATTTGAATGCAGAGTTCCAAAGAATAGCAAGGAGAGATAAGAAAGCCTTCCTCAGTGATCAATGCAAAGAAATAGAAGAAAACAATAGTGTGGGAAAGACCAGAGATCTCTCCAAGAAAATTAGAGATACCAAGGGAACATTTCATGCAAAGATGAGCTTGATAAAGGACAGAAATGGTATGGGCCTAACAGAAGCAGAAGATATTAAGAAGAGATGGCAAAATACATGGAAGAACTGTACAAAAAAGATCTTCATGACCCAGATAATCATGATGGTGTGATCACTCACCTAGAGCCAGACATCCTGGAATGTGAAGTCAAGTGGGCCTTAGGAACCATCACTACGAACAAAGCTAGTGGAGGTGATGGAATTCCAGTTGAGCTATTTTCAAATCCTAAGAGATGATGCTGTGAAGGTGCTGCACTCAATATGCCAGCAAATTTGGAAAACTCAGCAGTGGCCACAGGAATGGAAAAGGTCAGTCTTCATTCCAATCCCAAAGAAAGGCAATGCCAAAGAATGCTCAAACTGCCGCACAATTGCACTCATCTCACATGCTAAAGTAATGCTCAAAATTCTCCAAACCAGGCTCCAACAGTATGTGAACTGTGAACTTCCAGATGTTCAAGCTGGTTTTAGTAAAGGCAGAGGAACCAGAGATCAAATTGCCAGCATCCGTTGAATCATCAGAAAAGCAAGAGAGTTCCAGAAAAGCATCTACTTCTGCTTTATTGACTATGCCAATGCTTTTGACTGGGTGGATCACAGCAAACTGTGGAAAATTCTTAGAGATGGGAATATCAGACCACCTTACCTGTCTCTTGAGAAATCTGTATGTGGGTCAGGAAGCATCAGTTAGAACTGGACATGGAAACAACAGACTGGTTCCAAATAGGAAAAGGAGTATGTCAAAGCTGTATATTGTCACCCTGTTTATTTAACTTATATGCAGAGTACATCATGAGAAATGCTGGGCTGGATGAGACACAAGCTGGAATTAAGATTGCCAGGAGAAATATCAATAACCTCAGATATGCAGATGACGCTACCCTTATGGCAGAAAACGAAGAGGAACTGAAGAGCCTCTTGATGAAAGAGGAGAGTGAACAAGTTGACTTAAAACTCAACATTCAGAAAACTAAGATCATGGCATCTGGTCCCATCACTTCGTGGCAAATAGATGGGTAAACAGTGGAAACAGTGACAGACTTAGTTTTTGGGGCTCCATAATCACTGCAGATGGTGACTGCAGCGATGAAATTAAAAGACGCTTACTCCTTGGAAGAAAACTTATGACCAACCTAGACAGCATATTAAAAAGCAGAGACATCACTTTGCCAACAAAGGTCCATCTAGTCAAAGCTATGGTTTTTCCAGTAGCCATGTATGAATGTGAGAGTTAGACTATAAAGAAAGCTGAGCACTGAAGAATTGATGCTTTTGAACTGTGGTGTTGGAGAAGACTGTTGAGAGTCCCTTGGACAGCATGGAGATCCAACCAGTCCATCTTAAAGGAAATCATTCCTGAATATTCATTGGATGGACTGATGCTGAAACTGAAACTCCAATACTTTGGCCACCTGATGCAAAGAGCTGACTCATTTGAGAAGACTCTGATGCTGGGAAAGATTGAAGGTGAGAGGAGAAGGGGACGACAGAGGATGAGATGGTTGGATGGCATCACCGACTCATTGGACATGAGTTTGGGTAGACTCTGGGAGTTGGTGATGGTCTGGGAGGCCTGGCGTGCTGCGGTTTGTGTGGTCACAAGGAGTCGGACATGACTGAACGACTGAACTGAACTGAGATGCGTGCAATATAGTGCAGCACTTTCACAGCATCATCTTTTAGGATCTGAAATAGCTCAGTTGAAATTCTATCACCTCTACTACTAGCTTTGTTCATAGTGATGCTTCCTAAGGCCCACTTGCCTTTGCATTCTAGGATGTCTGGTTCTAGGTGAGTGATCACACCATCATGGTTATCTGGGTCATGAAGATCTTTTTTGTACAGTTCTGTGTATTCTTGCTACCTCTTCTTAACATCTTCTGCTTCTGTTAGCAGGTCCATACCATTTCTGTCCTTTATTGTGCCCATCTTTGCAGTAAATGTTCCCTTGGTATGTCTAATTTTCTTGAAGAGATCTCTAGTCTTTCCCATTGTATTGTTTTCCTCTATTTTGCATTCATTACTGAGGAAGGCTTTCTTATGTCTCCTTGCTATTCTTGGGAACTCTGAATTCAAATAGGTGTATCTGCTTTTCTTGTTTGCTTCTCGCTTCTCTTTGTTTCACAGCTATTTGTAAGGCCTCCTCAGACAACCATTTTGCCTTTTTGCATTTCTTTTTCTTGGGGATGGTCTTGATCACTGCCTCCTGTACAATGTCACGAACCTCCGTCCATAGTTCTTCAGGCGCTCTGTCAGGTCTAATCCCTTGAATTTGTCACTTCCACTGTGTAATCATCAGGGATTTGATTTAGGTCATACCTGAATGGTCTAGTGGGTTTCCCTACTTTCTTCAATTTAAGTCTGAATTTGGCAATAAGGAGTTCATGATCAGGAGTCCCAGTCAGCTCCCGGTCTCGTTTTTGCTGATAGAGCTTCTCCATCTTTGGCTGCAAAGAATATAATCAGTCCGATTTCTGTATTGACCATCTGGTGATGTCCATGTGTAGAGTCTTCTCTTGTGTTGTTGGGAGAGGGTATATGCTCTGACCAGTGCGTTCTCTTAGCAGAACTCTATTAGCCTTTGCCCTGCTGACACAGAAGGGTGTGACCGCCCGGTGGTGGATGTGGTGTGTAGGGGCTCTTTGTTTCGCTTTCCAATCTCATTCCTCTCTCCCATCTACGTGTTTCGTGGTATGTTATATGCTGTATACTCTTCAGTTTGCATCTTTAATTTTGGCTCTGTTTTAGAGTGCTACCAGTTTTCATACATAGAGAGCTAGATCATTAACTTCAACTGTTGTAGAGTGTACAGTCATAAGCTTACATCATTGATCTACCTTTTCTTACTGTTGGGCATTTGGATTTGTCTTTAATTTTTGGTAACTGCAACAGCACTGTAGAGACCATCTTTATAACTGCCTCCTTGTATACCTGAGCAGTTGGGTTTTTTCTCCAAAGCAGAATTTGAGGTAGGAAGTTGGGTGAAGTAATTTAACGGTAGGCAAGCCCCAGCAATCAGAAGTGTGGGAGAGGGGAAGCTTGGTGTGGAAGGAGAGAGCTGATGTAAGGATGCCGTATTCAGTGGCGGCTGTTGGAGGCAGCTGGGGCTTAACCCGACCCGGGATCCCTGGGGGATGCATCTCTGAGTTATCTGAGCACAGGGGTTGTGAGAATTGCCCCTGGGGTCATTAACTAGATGGGCCAAGGGTGTGCGATGAGGGACACCATGAGCGTTTGCTACATAGATGGGTTCTGTCTATTCAGTTCTGTGGCTCCCTCCTAACATTGGAGGTGCACAGCTTTGCATGTGACCCACACATAGGGCTGCACTGCTTGTGTGCGTGGTAGGTCATGTCCGACTCTTTGCGACCCCATGGACTGCAACCCACCAGGCTCCTCTGTCCATGGGATTCTCCAGGCAAGCATACGGTAAAGGGTTGCCATTTCCTTCACCCAGGAGATCTTCCTGACCCAGGGATTGAACCCACGTCTCCCTCACCTCCTGAACTGGCAGGCAGATTGTTTACCACTGAGCCACCTGGGAAGCCCAAGGCTGCACTGAGTCCAGCTCTTTCCTGCTCTCTTCAGATGCAGGTCACCCTGTCCTGACACTGACTTTCCCATAGTGGCTCTGATCACCGCAAGGTGGAGGGGGGGCTTTGGTCTCCATTGTGCCACAGTTGAATTTCAATGACCTTAGACCTTCTGCCTTATACTCCCCTTACCTCTTGCAAAGAACTGCAACAGAGTATTATGACCACTTAATCACCTACCTGTCCACTAGAATGAGCCCAAACGTGAGGGCAGGCTTCTTACTTACCTCTGTGTCCTCAGGGCCTCCTTTAATACCTAGCACAGAATGAGCCCTTGGTTGTGTTTTTATTACTTCCTTAAATAGTTAATTTCCTGGAGTCAGCATAGAGGAAGGACTCTGGTAAGAGCGGTATAAAACATTGTCAGATATGACAGAGGATCGTGATTTCAAGAGGTCAGTAATGTTTTGGTGTCCCTTATTGCTTGCATCAAGACGTGGATTAACATTCATAGGGAAAGGGACTGTTGAGCCCTTGAGAGGCTGGCATAATGCAGAACTCGGAATAAACCGGTCATCTCTGTGTACACAGGCTCACATAGGTTTTCCCCAAACACAGCTGAGTCTCTGGCCAGAAAGTCTTTGGCTGCACCAAAGACAACAGCCGAACAGAACAAAACAAAACCCACAACACAAAACAGGCCCCCTTCAGACCCCCGTGAGTTGTCAGCTTAGTGAAGGGGCTGCATGCTGTCTTGACTCAACCGTGACTCATATCAGCTGTGCTGAGAGAGGACGTCAATTATGCAGCACTATAAACAGAACTGTGTAGAGTGTGGTGACAGTTGCCTTTATTTTTACCTGTGCCATGAGCTGGACTGCCACACGGAACCACTCGGTAAGGTGTTCTGACTCAGCTTCAAAATACAGATGTGGTCAGTGTGAGCCACCCCGCACATCCAATTATCTTAAATGGACAAAGCAGACAGGAAGACATTTGAGCCAGCAAATCAAAATAAATAAGGTTAGAATGGTGACCCACTGTGCCCTCAGAGGAGAGTTTCTCAGCTCTTTTCATCCTTCCAGTCTTTTGTAGTGGTCCCTGGACCAGAGGGTGTGGTCACTGGACTGTGGGCAAGGATACTCATTCAAAGGCAGAGGAACCTTGGGGCCCACTGCAGGCTGAGTCAACCTCTGACGGCCACAAGCCCAGAGAAGTCACATTAGAGCTAAGAGTGTAATGGAGCGTGGCTGGACGCAGACCTTAGCAGCGTTGCTGCTGTGCACGGTTAACCCGCACCCGCTTACCAGGAGCCGGTTACTATTGGTCCGCGCCGTGGTGGGGCCGCCCCTAAGCAGCCAGTTGTCAGTGAGCGACAGTTAGTGATCCTGGTTCCCTCTCAGCCATTGGCCGGTGCTGCAGTGAGCCCCTCCCACAAGCAACCAGCTCTCAGTGAGCGACTGTTAGTCTAAGGTCCTGGCTCCACTGGGGCGCCTTCTCTTAGCCAGGATCAGGACTTAGGGAGATGAAAGTTGTATCTTGGGACCTTGCCTTTTCTTGTCAGAACAGAGAATAGCATTCGTTTGGTAGGTTTACAGGAGCATCGCTCCTGACTGGGACCTGACACCAAGAAGCTTGCAACAACTGCCTGTGCCCCTCCCTCGCCTTCCCTGGAAAAGGGGTTTGCTGAAAACTTGGGGTTGTTAGGGCGTGAGCCGCCCGTCTTCGCTCATTGCCCTCAGTAAACCTCTCTGCCCCGAACAGTTTTGGTGTTGCCTGGCCTCTCTGTGCATTGAGCACAGACTTGCGTTTGGTAACAAGGACAGTTTGTAAGTGAGGGGTCCACTTAGGATGGCCATGGAGGAGTGTGTGTATGTAGTGCTTAGCAAGGTGCTGGGCATGACATGAGCACAGTTACATACAAGTGGCTGTCATCCTCACTGAGAATATTATAAAACTATCAAAAGAGATTAGATGGTTATACCATGATATGATAGGAAAACACAGTAACACAGAGACATCACTTCTCCCCAGGTTGACCTGTGGTTTCGGTGCCATTCAAAGTAAAATCTCAGCAGGGTTTTTGCTAGACATTTACAAGCTGATTTTCTAATATGGGAAACTACGTTTTCTGTTACTCACTGGTTCCCTTAAGGCTTTGTATGGATCCTTTTTGACTCAACTTTTAAAACCCTTCTCATGTGCAGGGGGCTTCCCTGGTGGCTCAGTAAAGAATCTGCCTGCAATGTAGAAGATTGTCTGCAATGCAGGAAACCTGGGTTCGATCCCTGGGTCAGGAAGATCCTCTGGAGTAGGAAATGGCAACCCACTCCAGTATTTTTGCCTGGAGAATCCCATGGACAGGGGAGCCTGGCATGCTACAGTCCATGGGGTTGCAAGAGTCAGACACAACTTAGTGACTAAACCACCACCATGTGCAAAATTTCCTGTGTCTTCAACTTCTCTGGACATTCCTATCATCTTCTTGATCTAGGTGAAATATGGCTCACTTCTAAGGACAAACCTTTCCCAGAAAGTCCTCCAAGTGGGCTGTTTTCTTCTATATCCTGTGTTTTGCTTAGCTTGAGGATGTGTAGGTGTGAAGGTAACTGTCATTGCTGCTTTCGGAACTTTTTCCTCCATGATCCCTGCAGCTTTCCATATCATGCCATCAGAGTATGTATAGCTCATAGATAATCTCTTTTACTGTTAAAAGTTCAGGTGGTCAGTCTGTCATTCCTTGAAGAATCTAACTTTGGTTCACCGTTAACTCTGCGTTACTTCTCCCGTCTCAAGTCTTGGTTATTTTAGTGTTTACCTAGATGATCCTTTCATTACCCTGACCTTTTTTCTTGACTTTGACCACCTCTCCCCTCCCCCACTTCCCCCATCTAACCACACATTGCCGTGTGCTGCCTAGGCCTTGTGATTAACCATGGCTGCATGCCCTCTGCAGTCTTGATTCCAAGAGTCCCACTCTGACTGCCTGTTCTGTCTTGTCTTTCTCTGGGTCCCCTACTCCACCAAATCTTGCACTCCCTGCTGGACACGCAGTCTGTTGATCCTACTCCTTCCTATTCTCTGTCCCTTTTGTTCTTTACAGTCACATATCCCTTAAATCCAGGTTAGACCTGTGGGTCAGTGACAAAGCATTTCCTTGTATACATTCTCAGTTCCCTTGCCTTTTCTCCTTTGTTATACTTTGCTGGTAAAACTCAAGCTCTAGTTAAGTCCAACTTGCTGTTGCTTTTCTACTTGCACCCAAACACCTGAACAAGGATAGAGAAAAACGTAACAACATACTGATTGGTCTTTCTGTAAACTGACAGTCACTGACCTTGTGTAGCGACCTAGTGCTCCCTGGCAGTGCTGCCATTGCCCTGGTCCGTTCGGTCCTTCCGCTGTGCTGGTTAGCTGATGTATGCATTGTGCGCTCCCTCATCCCCATTCTGTGTTCCCTGCGTCTCCAGGAGCCCCCGCTTTCCTCTCCGCACCGCTGCCTCTGTCTCCCCACAGTTCGCCTTCCCTCGGGTACTGTGGGTGAGCTGCCCGTCTCCAGGTGCCAGCCTCCCTGAGGTCTGCACATGTTCCTCTCCCTTCTGCATGCGTTGCTCCAACAATTCTCTTCCCTTCCCCCCTTTCTTAAGTCATCTGTTTTACCCTTTCTGTTGGGTTATTCTCATCAGTTGATAAATCTGCTATAATTTTTCCCATCCTAAGAAGACTCTCTGCCCCATTTCCCTCATTTTTTCCTCCCATTTATATAAACTTCTCTAAGGGTTTTTTATGTTCATCTACTGCAGTTTCCCTTTTCTCTGTCTTGAACCCGTTCCACATTGCCCAGGCCCCTTGGTCTTCGTCTAAAATCCTCATCTTCTCTGCTGGTTGATGTCGCTCATCACTTTCTTCCTGGAACGCTGTCTTCATTTGGCTCCTGGAACCCCACCCACCCCTTCTGGTTCTTCTCTCTTATTGGCTGTTCTCTCTGAGGTCCAGCGCTCAGTCCCTCAGAATTCTCCCCACCTATCTGTGCTGTCATGACAGTTGCCTTCATTCTTGAGGTTTTGTTAGAGTTGGTGATAGTTCTAACACTTCCTTCAGCTGGACTTTGCTGCTGATGTTCAGACACGTATGTTCATCTGCCTGTTCCACATTTCTGCTTGTGTTTCTAATAGGCATGTCAGATGCAGCAAATCTCAGACTGAACTCCTGGTATCCCCCCTCCCCCAGTATCTTTACAGCAGTCTCCTCCAGTTCAGTAAATAGCAGATACATCCGTCCATTTATTGCCCAGGCCAGAGTTGGGTCAGAGTTTGGCACCATCCTCACCTCTGCTTTTTCAGATACCGCTCATAATAATTTCTCATTAAATCTCATTGAGTCCATCTTCAGAATATACTCAGAGTCTGATCTCTGCTTATTATGTCTGCCGCTGTCCCATCCTCTCCCAACCGCACGGTGAAGAGTGTCCTAACTGATCTCCATATATTTTTTCTTTCTTTTGCTGTGATCCGTTCTTTACGGAATAGCAGAGGGATCCTTTAAAAGTGAAAGCAGGTGACGTCACTCTGATCAGAACCCTCCCTGGCTTCTCATCAGGCAGGTGGTCCTTTCTGTGGCTTGCAGAGCCTGTGTCTAACATATATTCCTCAATCCAAATGGAGTTACTTTTTACCTAAGGCTCCGATTCTGTTTTTCCCCATATGACTGATAGTTGTCCAGCACCTCTTCTAGAACAGTCTGGCCTTCTCCCTGGGCCTTTAGTGCCAGCTCTGCCGCCCGCCAGGTTCCTCTCCAGCACCTCTTCTAGAATAGTCTGGCCTTCTCCCTGGGCCTTTAGTGCTAGCTCTGACGCCTGCCAGGTTCCTCTGTGCTCACGGTTCTTCCTGGACACCCTGCCTACTTCTGTGCGTCCCACCTTCTCTGTGCTTGCTTTCCTTGGTGTGATGCACTTGAGAGTCTGTGTTCTGATGAGAGATGCATTTTGAGTATGGTGAGGACATTGCAGTAGAAGGAGACAGGATTTTTTGGGGGGATGAGGAGAGGACATTTATTTGAAACCCTTCAGAGCTGGGGTCAGAGCCAGATTTCGATCTGTGGGCCAAAACTGACCCACCACCTGTTTTTTTTTTTGTTGTTGTTGTTAATAGTTTTTGAGTTAAGATTGATTTTTACATTTTTAATGGTAGGGGAAAACAAATGATTAGAATTCCATGATACATGAAGATGATGTGAGCTTTAAATCCCAGCGTCCATAGGAAGAGTTTCACTAGAACACAGCTGTGTGTGTGTGTGTTTGTTTGGATGCTGTCTCTGACTGCCCTAACCCTGCAGCAGCGGAGCAGTTGGGACAGAGTTAACAGGTCCTCACAGCCTGAAATATTTACTCTTTGGCCCTTTTCAGAAAAAGTTTGCCAGCCCTGCAGCTCTGTCTCAGGGACAGCTTGAGAGTCCTCATTGTGACAGAAGAGGGGAAGACAGTGTATAAGGGAGAGGTTTGAGGTCTGCAAAAGTGAGTTTCAGACTTTTGTGCAGACTGTTTCTGACAGGAGCTTGAGATGTTTTTAATTTCTGTTTTGGTGCTCCCTAACGCAGTCTGGAAAATTTCCTGCTCTTGCCTGGGAAATCCCATGGATGGAGGAGCCTGGTGGGCTGCAGTCCATGGGCTCCCTAAGAGTTGGGCATGACTGAGCGACTTCCCTTTCACTTTGCACTTTCGTGCATTGGAGAAGGAAATGGCAACCCACTCCAGTGTTCTTGCCTGGAGAATCCCAGGGACGGGGGAGCCTGCTGGGCTGCCGTCTCTGGGGTCGCACAGAGTCGGACATGACTGACGCGACTTAGCAGCAACAGCAGCAGCAACGCAGTCAGATCAGTAAGAGGTTTATGGTTTTAAATAACAACCAGTGGTGGTTATTTTAATCTCTGAACTTGTGTGTGTTCTAATAGTTTTCCTCAGTGACAGCGGTTAAACTACTCTAAAGCAGGTGTGCCAATTTTTAATTAAATCTCCGGTATTAGAATAAATCTTTTAACAAGGATGAAATTCTTTAGTTGTAGTGTTACAGTGACAAGCAGTTAGTTTCCTTTTCAGTAGGAGGTCCCACTGATGAATTAAGTGTAAGATGTGTGTACAGATAGTATGTTAGGCCTCTCTAACCTGCTACACATAATCACCGGTAGTTTTCTTTAATTTTACTCAGATGGGACTTGCCAAGATTAAACCTACAGATCTGTTCAAACTTGAAGGAAATGAAATTCTACCGTTTGTATAGTTCAGAGGCTGTTTTTGTTCTGTAATGTAGCATTTCATTTCTAAGTTGTCTTCAGGGTATGCATTCCTATCTAAAAGGAATGTCTATCGGTTGGATTTTAATTGTCCTTCTAAGCACTTTCGGCTTTCTGTGAATGAAGTGGCTAAGCTTTTTAAAGTCTTTGCGAATATTTTGTGTTAGTTTGATTGAAGCAGAAGTGACAGCAGGTTTTATTATAAATAACATTTGTAACGTACGAACGATTGACTGATGTTCACTGGTTATTTCACTGTCGTTAATCATCACACACACTTAGCCGTGCTGTCTTGACAGTGAATATGGAGTTTGCAGACAGAGTACATTAGGACTGCTCTGCATCTGTGCTGCCGATAGCCTCCATTCACGGTCGTGGAGAAGGTCGAGTCACATGCTTTCCTCCTGGTTACTGTGAGTGGAGAGCTTTCTTTGTCCTCATCTGATGAAAGTTGTGTATTAAAATGTGGTGAGTAAGATCTGTAGCTATTTATTATATGTCTCTGGAGGAAAAGGGTTTTTTCCCCCCTTTCACCCTGTATAGAGGGATGCAGACATCTGAGAAACAGTTCCTGCTTTCAGGAAATGTAAACTGTAGCTCGTCGGGTTACAGCGCCTCTCCTCTCCCTCCCCCTTTAAGCTTGCCCACTGTATCATTTAGTAGGGAAGAAGAAATTAGATGTTTCTTAAATACCAATTATAAGATGTCTACATCTTAAGATATGGCCCTTTGTTTTCAGAGTTTTGGGTCCAGGGTGTGCATTTCTTAATGGATGAGTTGAAATGGTTCCTGGGTGTTTCACCTGGTTCTGGTTGCTGCTGCAAAGTACACCGACAGCCCTGGTCCTGTCAGGCCTGGCGCCTGACTGCGGGCTCAGAGCACACGCACAGTAAGTGTTTGGGTTCCATGGCGAGCCTGTGAAGCTGCGAGATGCCGCCCTGAAGATGTGACTAGTCTTGTCTCTGTTTTAAATTTGAACAAATGCAAATTAGTTAGTACAGGTCTGGGCCCTAGAGGTACGAAAAAATAAGGTCTTCTCTTTTTCTGGGATCTGTAGTCCAGCTGGGGTGGTGGACCGGATCAGTGAATGTAGTCCGATGTCCAGAAGTGTTACTCCATGCTGTGGACTGAATTCCAGGGGAGCACATAGTACTCTGAGGAGTTCCACCAGGAGCCCCCAGGTTCTTTCTTCCAGGCAGAGGGTGGGGTGGCGGTGGTATGAGGAGGGATTCTGGTGGAGGGTGCGGGCATGAATAAACGCAGAGGAGGGCCAGTGCCTGCTGCCCTCAGGAGTCCACGTGATCACAGTCCCCATTGATTTTCTCTTTGTATCAAAAATGTAAACTTTTGTGTGTGGAATAGAAGCTGCCAGGATTACTCTTGAGGAGCTATTAACAGTTACTTGTGTGTCAGGAGTCTTTTGATTGACTTTAGTTCAGTTAAACATTTTTCTTTTGCCTGAAAGTGTAATAGAGGCATATGTATGACACACAAAAAATGTGTAGCATTGGAAGTTGTTTATTCGGGGAAGTTCCTGAACTTACGGATTGTGCTATGCTTGGACTGTCAGTTACCCAGTTTTCCTAAGAGCAGTGCTTTTATTTAGTGTAGTCTGTTATTTGCTGTTGCTCACTTGCTGAGTTGGGTCCGACTCTGTGGCCCCATGGACTGCAGCATGCCAGACTTCCCTGTTTTTCACTATCTCTCAGAGTTTGCTCAGACTCATGTCCATTAAGTCAGTGATGCCACCCAACCATCTCATCCTCTGTCTCCGTCTCCCCCTACTCCTGCCCTCAATCTTTCCCAGCTTCAGGGTCTTTTTTTCCAGTAAGTTGGCTCTTCACATCATGTGGCCAAAGTATTGGAGCTTCAGCATCAGTCCTTCCAATGAATGTTTAGTTTGATTTCCTTTAGGATTGACTGGTTTGATCTCCTTGCATTATAGTTTGATTTCAAAGCTTCTGTTGTGCTTGATAGCAGTTTTAAGTAAAATAGATGTTAAAAAGAGTGACACCAGAGAAGACCATTCACAGTAGGGAAGTGGTACCTGTATGAGAGGCAGCTTGCGAAGGACTGGCTTCTTTCTCGAGTCTTAGTCATCATAGTAGAAAAAAAGAGGCTTTATTGTAGCAAATTATTGAAGTTGTAGAGCTCTACTTTTATTTGACCTGAAGATTAAGTAATAAATGTCTTCAAAACTTTGTGCAGATGGAGCAGATAGAAGTAATTAGGTTTATTCTTTGTTGTAGAAATCTTGATCACTCTTGGCATTCTTTAGAATGCTTTAAACCCTTGGGTATTTTCTTTGTGTAATAAAGGCAATGGCAAGCCACTCCAGTACTCTTGTCTAGAAAATCCCATGGATGGAGCAGCCTGGTAGGCTGCAGTCCGTGGGGTCGCTAAGGGTCGGACACGACTGAGCAACTTCACTTTCACTTTTCACTTTAACACATTGGAGAAGGAAATGGCAACCCACTCCAGTGTTCTTGCCTGGAGAATCCCAGGGATGGGGGAGCCTGGTGGGCTTCCATCTATGGGGTCACACAGAGTCAGACACGACTGAAGTGACTTAGCAGTAGCAGCAGCTCTATATTTAGTACTATTGGAGCCCAGAGCATGCCTCCTCAAATAAGCCTCAATGGCATGTTGAGTTTTTTGAATTAAAGTTTCTTAAGAAAGAGCTGATACAGAAGGGACCCTCTGACCCTCCTGTCTGTGTCTGAAAGCAGGCAGTAAATCTCCCTGTGAGAGGTACCCTCCCTGACTCCCGAGGCAGAAGGCCGCTATCCCCAGAGGCGGATTCAGGGCCCAGAAGGCTGTATGAACAAACCTGGTATCTTCTTGAATTTACTGCCCAAGTGCAGACTCTGGTTAGGTTCTTCCCTAACTAAGCACCCCAGCCTGTTTCTTTGTTCTGTCAAATCCTCACAAATGTATCGTTTCCTTGTCTGAAAAGTATAAAAGCTGCCTCTTCTGGCCCACTTTCTTGGTCCTGTTTCTAGGAGACCTCCATGCACACAAATTAAAATTTCTGTTTCTCTTGTTTCTCTGTCGATTTTATTGTTAGTCCAGCCTGGAGTAGTCAAGATGGGTAAAATGGGAAATTTACTGCCCCCCCAGCAGTGCTCTTTAGAGCTGTCTTGATGGAGTTAGTGAATGTTATTGTCTGTGAAAGTGGTTTATACACTTCATTGTTTTACATGGTTTCTGAGGCTGGACTAATGCTGCAGCTCTGAACTTTGACCTTTTTAGTTGGTTACTCAGTCACTGAGACTGGGAGTCAAAGCTTCATGACCCTTGCTTAGAGAGGGCCGATGGCGGAGAGAGGGGAAAATACTTTGTAGCTCAACAGAAGTAACCCATTCACACCCCATTGAAGTTTGGAGCACACAGATCAAGAACTGGGAACTGTGCTTGCTTTTTTTTTTTTGTGCCCACAAAGTGTTTTTTACATTATTGAAATAGGTGCCAATGTTTAGAAATCAGATTTAACATGAAAATCTAGCTTGTCTTTTAAAATAGGTGGGTGTGTCCCCTTTCCCCAAGCCTGTACCAGCCATAGGCTGGAGCAGAAATGATAGGACTTAGGCTTCTTGCTTTCCACAACCCACACTTGGCCCAGCTTGCCACTCAGGGTACTTACTCCACGACCTCAGACATTGAGTAACTCTGAAGAGATTTGCTAAACTTGAACTATAATTTTTGTGTGCAAATTTTGTGTAGTCTAACTATATAAATTGGGGGGAAATGTAATACTATTGATATCTGTAATGAAATCAAGTTACCAATCCAAAATAAATAAATACAGCTAGATAAAATAAAAGGTAAGGGAGGAAGCTGGAGGGGAGGGAAAAGCCAGGTAGGAAAAATACGGTTATCTCTCAGAAGTAACACTGAGGGGTTTGTAGTGTTAAATATGGGTGGTGGCTTTGACTCCATGCTTCTTAAAGACAAAGACGGGCAAGAGGACATGATGAATAATGTGATTTATTCTGTCCATTCTTAAGGTGAAAAGACGACACTTGGAGTACAAGTGTTTATGGCTCTGAAGCTCCCAGAGGGGGTGTCTCTGGCTTGGCGCGCTTCAGTGGTGGTGGTTCTGTGGAAATGCACTTCACCTGCCACCCCCAACCCCCACCGTGGTCTGGCTTCATTCAGGGGTGAAGTGTTCCCCTTCACTCCGCACAGCACAGGGAGAAACCCCATGTGGTCAGAACTGATCTGTGAGCATCTCTTCAATTGTCTAACAGCAATCTTCCACCATTCAAGTAGATTCTTGTTTCTCTAGGGGATTCATGGAATGAGGAAATTGGCTGGCATTTAGATGCCATGTTGCACACAAAAATTCCTCTCCTCATAACTCAGAGATGATAGCCAGTGCGGGCAGTGCCCCTGGCAGGAGAGGCGGTGGGAGCCAGGTGCAGGCTGCGGGGAGGGAACCGCGCAGGCCCTGGCCTCCTGCAGGCGCGTGCTGTCCCGGGGAGGGCGCTCAGCCCGGCTGCTCTCAGCTCGTCCTCTGTGTCTCCCTCTGCTTCTGTCTCTTTCCCTCCTTCCCACTCACTGGGCCCATCTCTGGTCGCACGTGTGTCAGCTCAGAGGCCTGCTGTTGGCTTGCTGTATCTGAGAATGGATAGTGTCTTGTCCCCCCAGGCAATCCTTCATGAGTTTTTTTTCCTCATAATTTAGGTACAGATCCGTCTAGTCAAGGCAGTGGTTTTTCCCGTGGTCATGTATGGATGTGAGAGTTGGACTGTGAAGAAAGCTGATCGCCGAAGAATCGATGCTTTTGAACTGTGGTGTTGGAGAAGACTCTTGAGAGTCTCTTATACTGCAAGGAGATCCAACCAGTCCATTCTAAAGGAGATCAATCTTGGGTGTTCATTGGAAGGACTGATGCTAAAGCTGAAACTGCAATACTTTGGCCACCTCATGTGACGAGTTGACTCACTGGAAAAGACTCTGATGCTGGGAAAGGTTGGGGGCGGGAGGAGAAGGGGACGACAGAGAATGAGATGGCTGGATGGCATCACCGACTCTGTGGACATGAGTTTGAGTGTACTCTGGGAGTTGGTGATGGACAGGGAGGCCTGGTGTGCTGTGATTCATGGGGTCGCGGAGAGTCGGACACGACTGAGCGACTGATCTGATCTGATCTGACTGGGTGACAAAGGACGTGGTTATACTCTCTGTCCAGAACAGGAGATGCAGAGCTTCTGTTTTGAGAGCAAATCTGTAACCCTCATACTCAACAAAAGAATCCGAAATGCATTACTTGGGTGCAGTCTCAAAAACCAACAGAACTGACCATAAACAGTCACTGTAAATGGGGATTTGGGTTGTCATGGGGCGTGGAAGTCAAAACAGTTTCAGTTGGGACTGTGGCTCCGAGGGTTGTGAGCCTAGTGGCAAGGGCAGGTTACTCAGACTTCCGTTCAGTTATCTTATCTTTAAAACAGCGAGGACAGTGTTGGCTTCAAGAGGTTAATGCAAAGCTTCAGTGAGATAATACAGGGAGTGATTGATGAATCGCTTAGTCTCTTTAGCCCCTTTGTGTCATGAATCAAGGAGCTGAAACAGACAGGCCTAACCTATCTCTCCACAAAATTAAGTTATCAATACAGGCAGTGTTCTGAAAATGACGTTTGGAAATTAGTCTTTTTTTAAACTGATGTGCAACAATTTTATCATTTTTCAGAGAAACAGCACCCAGGACTATCTTCCAGAGAGTCTTGGATATCTTAAAGAAATCTTCTCATGCTGTTGAACTGGCCTGCAGAGATCCATCCCAAGTGGAGCATCTGGCTTCCAATCTGCAGCTGATAACGGAATGCTTCCGGTGTCTCCGGAATGCCTGTATTGAGTGTTCTGTGAACCAGAATTCAATCAGGTACTGTTCTTTCTAGTTACATACGTGCCTTTGATTATATGGGCTTCCCAGCTGGCACCAGTGGTAAAGAGCCTTCCTGCCAATGCAGGAGATACAAGAGATGCAAGAGATGTGGGTTCAATCCCTGGGTCGGGAAGATCCCCTGGAGGAGGGCCTGGCAATCCACTCCAGTATTCTTGCCTGGAGAATCCCATGGACAGAGGAGCCTGGTGGGCTAGTCCATGGGATTACAAAGAGTCAGACACGACTGAAGCTACCTAGCACGCATGCATGCTTTGATTGTATTTCTTTGTGTCTGTGCATGCTGGTTCTGCCGTATTAACTTATCCAGTAGAAATGATTTTGGCATCACAGCTGCCTGTTTTTATTCAGACTCTCTCTCCACATCTTGGGGACAAGTGCTCTGCAGGACTTGCCGTGGGAGACTCTTAGATGAGTATATAAAGGGACACCATGTTTAACTTTAAGGTTGCTTCCATTTCTTACTTGTATTTATAAGTTTAGAGGTATTTGGTTTTCTACATAAAAGTGATTTGAACTTATCTTTGATCCTTTGATTCTGCCTGCCTAAAGGCATATGCAGTTCTAGACTTCACTTATTAGTTGTAAATATTTTAATTAGTTTCCGTGTTTTAATTAGTTGCTTTTGTCTTTCTCAGCTTTCCTTAAGATCCTGTAAACTTGCCAGCTTTACTTCCACCTAACTTACAATGTACAACTAAAATGTAATTACAGAGACGAGCGAGAGAATTGCCCTGCGCTGTTCTTGTTCTTTTACACGTTATATTTTGCTCCGAGAACTGAGCACCTTTCCTCTTTGGTTTAATGGAATCTTCTTTTTATTAAAAGTTTTTACTTGAGGTGAAGTCAGAAGTCATAGAGCATGCACACCTTTATTTCCTGGACTTGAGTCTAGACAGAGCCCAGGGGCCTCTCTGTCAACTGCCAGGATGAGTGAAGTCAAGCTGGTGCAGAAGCCAATAGAGGGATTCCCTTCACTGCCTGGACTGTCTTACACCTGAGGCTTGGATATGATTAATGAGATTCTTTAGATCAAAGGAGAGGGCAGGGGGGAAAGCGAGGGTTTAACTTCAGCACAGAATTGAATATGGCATCCTATGCAGATAAATGGACAGACACAGTAATAATCTTGGAAGTAATAGTTAACATTGAGAAAGTGTAACTAGTTATATGCTAGATGCAGCAGGCCAGAACCGAGTTTATTTTGTCACTTTCCAGGCAGGGAGGCCTATAGTGTGACAGGAGAGGGAAAGAGAGCCCTGAATGGAAATTCTAACCATTTGGGGCATCAGCTCCTGGAAGAACCATTCCTCTAGTCAGAAATACAAGAGAGATTCTGGTCAGCTTCAACTAAAGCTGATGTTGCCAAGCCTGTCAAGGATCAGATCTCAAGCAAAATGTATTTTTCTGATGTTTTTAGTTATTAAAGAATTAATTAAAAAGTAGGATGCTGTTAGGGCCTAGGTCTTTTTATATCCTTTGTCTGAAAATTGCACTTTGTGTGGACTGGAATTATTTTTTCCCAAGGCTGTATGGAACATGGGATTTAATACAGCAGAGCAAACAATCTAAGTCATATGAAATTTCAGGAAGTACTCAGAGAAGACTGTTAAAAGCAGTTAGCCCTGCCTGTAAATATGACCCCTGTTGCTGGGGTTGCTGTGCTGTTACTGCAGAGAGCCAGATGAATAGTTCAGGCTCTGTGGTCTCTGTCAGAATGGCTCAGTTCTCCAACTGTAGTGTGAAAGCAGCCATACATTGTACGTGAACAAACGCACATGCTGTGTTCCAATAAAACCTCATTTGTGAGCATCGAAATTTGAGTTTCATAGAATTCGCATGTCATGAAGCTGCATTTATCTCCTCCCCCGAAATTTGGCCAACAGAAGTAGGCAGTGCGCCCAGTCGCCTGACAGCTGTTTGTATGTGTCAAGCCTAGGGCAGAAAGGGGGAACAGCTTCTTCTCTTGCAAGGCAGGCGCTGAGCTGCGTTTCCCTCCAGTCCCGTGTTTGAATAAAGAAGAAAAGGGGCAGTGCCGTCTGCCCACCTGGGCGTGGGGAGGGGAGAGAGGGTCCTAGCCTTTGCATGCTCACCCTGACCCTCGTCTTTAGCAGTGAATGTCTTGGCCTAATTCTGATTCAGGTTGAGAAGGAGTGAAGAATGTAGGGAGCTATATGAGTTTCTTTTGCTGTTGTAACAAATTACTGCAAATACGGTAACTTAAACCAACAGAAATTTATTATCTGACACTTTTAGAGTTCAGAAGTCCAAAACCCTTTTTTCTGACCTCAAGTTAAAGTGTCAGCAGAGCTGGCTCCTTCTGAGTCTCTAGCAGAGAATCCATTCTCTTGCTTATCTGTTAGTAGCTTCTAGAGTCTGCCTGCTTTCCTTACTCATGGCTCCGTCTTCCCATCTTCAAAGCAACACTGTAACATCTTCCAGTCTTTCGACTCTGACCGTCTGGTGTCCCTTGATAAGGACCATTATAGTTATATAAGGCCCACCTAGTAATTCAAGATAATCTTCCCATCTTCAAATCGTTAATTTAATCATACCTAGAAAGGTCTCTTGTACTTCTGACCAGTTCTTACTCTCCGAAACCAGCCGGGAGTCCAAGAATTCAAACCCTTTCTGACCCTAACTACCTCACGTTAGTGCTGTCAGATTCCGTAACTTCGTGACTCAATCTCACTTGATGCCGGGTGCAAATGGGGTCCCCAGGCTACATTTCTGCCCAGCCGACTGCGAACTCAGGGCTTTCCAGGGTACCCCTCAGGTTTGATAATTCAGTAGAACGACTCAGGGAACTCAGGGAAGCACTTTACATTCTATTACAAGTGTCCTGGAAAGGGACAGTCACATGGAAGGGATACTCAGGATGGGGCAGGGCACAGAACTTCCAGGCCTTTTCTAGGCCTGCCATCTTCTAGACACTTTGGTGTGTTCATCAGCCCATTTGAAACCTTTCCAAACTCATTGTTTAGGATTATTCATGAAAGTTCTGTCACATAGGCACGATTGATTGGATCATTGGCCAGTGGTAATTGAACTCAGTCTCCAGCTGTCTTCCCTTCCTCCGAGATGGGAGGTTGGGGTTGAAAGTTTCGCCTGTCTGATCTGATCGCGTGGTTGGCTCCTGTGGCAGCAGCCCCTCCTGAAGGCGTCTGCAGGCCCAGTGATAGTCACCTCATATATCAGCATAAACTGAAGAGGGTTGAAGGGGCTCAACGAGAGCCCTTCCTGTCACACAGGGACTTCAAGGATATCAGGAGCTCTGTGCCAGAAACCTGACACAAAGATTAAATATATATTTATTATATCACACCTCTTTTGCCATGTGAGGTAACAGTCAAAGTTTCAAGTTTAGTATGTGGACATTTTTCAGTACCATTATTTCGCCTAGCACAGTCTACCCTTTGGCCCCTAAAGATTCATGTCCATACTATGTGTGAAATACATTCATCTCATCCTGAGATCCCTCAAATTCTTGAACTGATACAGCACCAACTCAAGTCCAAAATCTTATATCAGTCTCATTAGCGTCCCAAATCTTACCATCTGAATTACATATGGTTGAGATTCTGGGTATGATTCACTCTGGGGCAGAATTTCTTTTTATCTTTGGGCTCGTGGAACTGGACAGCAGGTTGTCTGCTCCCAAAATACAATGGAGGGACAGGTATAGGGTAATCGTTTTAGACATTATCCTCTAAAAAAGGAGAAAATTGAGGGAAAAGAGGAGTCATTGGTCCCAAACAATTTCAAAATCCACTTGGGCAAACTCAGGTTTTGAGGCTTGGGAATAATCCTCTGCGACTTGAGGCTCTGCCCTTGCTCCTACCCTCAGAGTCATCCTTCCTTTTTCTTGAAAGGCACGGGTAACACATGTTTTCACCCAAATAGTTTTATCAGTCTTCTTTCATTCTTTCTCTGTGCATTTCATCCACGTTGGCAGGGTTTCTACTGGTATAACATTCTTAAACACCTTGTGGGTCTCACGAGTGTGTCGTGGGGATTTATGCACCAGTGGGCAGTATAGAATGTGCTGTCGAACTTTCTCATATAATCCATCTCTATTCCTGATTTCTGCCGAGATGACCGAAGGGGATGAGGAACATGTCTGATCTCCTTAAAGAACTCTTTAGGTGACTGAACACTCACCTTTGAGTTCTTCCAAGTCATTAGCAAAAGGTTGTCCAGCCACACCCTCAGCTTTCTCTCCAGAGCACACTTTCCTAACAGTGAATATTCTGGTTTTCAGTGTCTTTTGCTATCTGGATGGACTAAGAGTTTCCCAGATTATACCTGGCTCCCTTTTAGTCTGCTTTATCTCTCCTTGCATTTTTACCACGTGCAGCAAGAGGGAATCAGGCCATACCGTCAGTATGTTGCTTGGAAATCAGCTCAGCTAAATATCCAATTTCATCTTTTGCTAAGCTTCTGCCACGTTAGGAAAAGGATTGCCTTTCTTCCAGTTTTCACTCCCATGTTCCTCACTTCCTTCTGGGATCTCACCAGCGGTGCCTTCAGTGTCCACGTTTATACCATTGATTTGTTCAAGGCATCTTGGCTTTTCCTGTCATGCTTCTCAAAAGTCTTCCAGCCTCTGCTTGTTGCCGAAGTCCAAAACCGCTTCCATGTATTTTTCATCTGTTACAGCAGCGCCCCGTTTCTGCTACCCAAGTCAGTGTCTGGTTGCTACTGTGACAAATTACTAAAGCTTAGTGGTTTAGCACAGCACAGATCTATTATCTCACAGTTGTGGGGTTCAGAAGTCTACAGTGGGTCAGCATGGCTGAGTCCCTTCTGGAGGCTAAGAAGAGTCTTTTCCTGGCCTTTTGAAGCTTCTTGAGGCTCCTGCATTTCTTGGCTCATGGCCACCTTCTCTGATTCTTATAAGACCCGTGTGATATACTGGGGCCACCTGGTTAATCTGGGATAGTCTTTTCATCTCAAGGTCCTTAATTTACTCACGACTGCAGAAGTCCCCTTTGCCACGTAAAGTGACACAGTGACACGTTTAGGATATTAAGATGTGGGTACCTTGGAGGGCCATAAATCTGCCCAACATAGGAACTGTTAGCCAGTGGTCTGTGTATTTTTGGGATCATCATTCAAAGTGCAGGTTTAAGAACAGGAATGTGTCTGACTTTGTCTTTTTTGAACACCTTATACAGGAACTTGGGTACAATTGGCGTTGCTGTTGACTTGATTCTTCTTTTTCGTGAACTGCGAGTGGAACAGGACTCTCTGTTGACAGGTAACTGACAGCATGAATCGTGGATTATTTATCTTTGACAAGGATTTAAGTACCACTGCTCTGAGTCTTACATTAGAGCAAAGGTTCTGCATATTGTGAAACAGAAACTTCATTAGTGATATTCAGGAGTGGTCATAACAGAAAGTTGTAGTACCTTCCTGTCCTCCGTTGTCGGCTGTGTCCCCTCCCTCCCACGTTCATGACGAAGTCCTTGCCCTCGGTGCACTTCTGCATGTGAGTACCTGCAGAGCCAGGGCCTTCACAGAGATGATTAAGATGAAGTGCGGTTACAGGGGTGGGCCCTAATCTGGCGAGACCGGGTCCTTCCAGGAAGGGGGGATTGAGACACAGACAGGTGCAGGGGCTGAGCACGTGAGAACACAGAAGATGGCCATCTGCAAACCGAGGAGAGAGGACTCAGAGGAAGCCAGGCCTTCTGACCGGAAGAAAACAAATTCCTGTTCAAGCCCCTCAGTCTGTGGTGCTTTGTGAAGGCAGCCCTGGCAGAGGGGGTGTCTTCTAACACATGTGGTGTGTCAGGCCCTCTCCTAGGTGTTGGGTGTGATCTGATCAGTGACCATAGCACACAGACATGTCTCTCTTCAGGGTGCTTACGTTCCAGTGAGGTCAACCTTGCATTACATATATTAAATAAGTCAAATATATAGCATGACAGAGAAGGAAGTTAGCTCTGATTGTTAATAGCTGCTGATGTGGGATTAAGAGGAAACCATGCTTCTTAATATGAAGACAGGAACCCCTTCCAGGCTTTGGGATGCTTTTGATTCTTGGGCTACTTGCATCAACACGACTCCTTTGGACACCCATTATCATAACATTATATTTTAAAAAACAGTTTTAACATGATCTCTTTACCCAAAGAATTGAAATCCTTGTTGGTAAACCTGTCATTTAATAAGAATATTTCAAATGTATTAAATATCCAGTTTATAAAATGTACTAGATTGGAGGTGAAGAAAATTCTTTTTTAGTAATAATTCAATGAATCATTACTTTTAAATGAGAAGTCTCCAGCTGTATTTAAATTATGATTTGATTTGTAAGTTAATTTATACAGAGTTCTTAATGCCTGTGCTTACATAAAGTGAAGCGTACTTCTGTGAGTGTTAGTGGGACGCTACTGTGAGAAGGTAGAGAAAGAATTTGAGCTGATTGTTTTCCTTCACAGGCCTGGAAACTGAGGCCTACGGGAAACAGGCTAAGTGAGCTGTTGGAGGTGCTGCCTGGCTTGGTTTAATTCTCATCCTCCTGTGATTTCTTAGTATTTTCATTTAAGACGCATTTGTTAAGATTCCTGCATCATTCTGTTTGATTTAGAATTCTTCCTCTGGGATGTTGTTTGTAATTATTTACTTATTTGTTTTTTATTTTATTTATGTTTTTTAAAGTTTTTGGGGAGTGGCCCACACCACATGGCATGTGGGATCTTAGTTCCCTGACCAGGGATCAGACTGGCACCCCCTGCATTGGAAGGTCGGAGTCTTGCCTTAACCCCTGGACCACCAGAAAAGGCCTTGTAATTATTTTTTGAACTAATTAAATCATGCAAAAATTTGCACACAAAGTGTTTGCTCTAAGTTTTTTGAAACAGCAGTAATTTCTTGAGTATTCTCAATTTGGTAGGGTGTAGGATTGGGCTGCCGTCTATGGGGTCACACACAGTCGGACACGACTGAAATGACTTAGCAGCAGCAACAGCAGGATTAGGTTGTAAAGTGTTTTAAAATGTTATGTATTGTTTTCGTAGCTCCATTTTATGATAAAACAAAAGCCTCAGAGCTCAAATTAGAGAATTAAAGATCAGCAATAAGATACAGATTTCTCTCCCTTGCCTGGAAAGGCAGTTATTTTTGAAGTCTCACTGCGGTGTGGTAATTCAGACAGGGAGTTCAGAATGTACTACGTTTTGTTATTGCTGTGAAGTACGATGTGGTGGGTAGTGTGTCCCTGACAGAACTGAGGAACTGGGGTGGGCAGGAGTAGGCTTCTGTCATAATGATGGATTCCTCAGTCAGACGCCCAGAGGAAGCGGCACCAGCGCTGTGTTGAATGACTGCCAGTGCGGGGCCGGCCTCCTCCCCTGCGCTAGGACCCCCTCCTCTCAGCACTTTCTGCTCTCTGCTCCGCTGTCCGTCAGCGCGCAATAGGGCGTGCCCTCCTATTCTCCATCTGCTCCCCTGACTCTGTCCCCCGCGATCACCGTCCCTGTTCTCGGCCCCTCAGTGGCTGTGGAAGATCGGTTACTTGGTGTTTGCAATATAGGATGAAAGATGATTCCATCCCTTCTCAGGATCAGTTTTCTGTTCCCTGAAGCAAATAGATGATCTAACAGAGAAATCTGAGGAGCCAGTTTCCAAAACTGTTAATGAACTAGTTTGTGATTGATGAATAAGTTAGTCGTTTGGTTGGTGGCTTGGCTGTTCATTGATATTTACCAGTCAGAGAGAGTAGATCTTCATAGACCTGTTTTATGTAAGATGCTTTGAGAGTTGTTCACAGTCTAAGTAGTTGGGGTTGTATCAGTTAATTAATGTATTTCTTGCTGCTAGGACATTCACATAATGTAATTCACCACGTTCAAGTGAATAGTCGGGTAGCGTTTAGTGCATTGACAGTGTTGTTCAGCCACCACCTCTGTCTGACTGAAGCGTTCTCATCACCCCAGAGACAAAGCCCGTGCCCCCTGAGAAACTGCTTCCCACTTCCCACTCCTGGCCACCACCATTCTGTGTTTTGTCACTATGGTTTTGCCAAGTCTGGATTTTTCATATAAATGGACTCGTAGAATTATGTGACCTTTTTGTCTGGCTTTTTTCACTTAGCATAATGTTTTCTGAGGTTCATCCACATTGAGCATGTGTCAGTGCTTCGTTTATTTTTGTGACTGAGTGATACTCCGTTGTGTGCACAGACCACATTTTTGTTCATCTGTTCATTCAGTGTTTCCATGGTTTGACTCTTGGGCCACTCTTTGGCTATTTAGAATAGTGCTGCCATGAACATGCGCGTATGTGTATTTATCTGAGTATCCGTTTTTTTCAGTTCTTTTGAGTATATACCTAGGAGTGGAATTGATACATCAATTTTATATTTAAATTTTTAAGAAACTGCCAAACTTTTCCATAGCAGCTGATGCTTTTATATTTTCACCAACAAGGTTCCAGTTTCTCCACATCCTTGCTGACATTTGTTTTCCTTTCTTTGGATTATAGTCATCCTTGTGGGTGTGAAGTGGTATCTCATTGTGGTTTTGATTTGTGTTTCCCTAATGACTAACAGTGTTGAACATCTTCTCATGTGCTTTTTGGTTATTTATAAATCTTTGGGGAACTGTCTATTCAAATTCTTTGCCCAATTTTTAATTGGGCTGTTAAATTTCGTTGTCAGGTAGTGAGAGCTATTTATTTATTGTGGATACTAGGAGTTATGTTGAATCTGTAGACCCACTTGGGGAGAATTGCCATCTTAATGATGCTGAGTGTTCTGGTCCATGAGTGTGGGACATCTCTCCCATTTATTTAGGTCTCCTTTAGTTGTTCAGTTGTGTCAATTTCAAGTAGATGACATGTTTATTAATGGAGTTGAAAGGGTATTACTGAGGCGGGGAGGAGAATGGAAGTGATGTTTCTCATGCCTTCTTGAAAGAGGCAGCCAGTGATGTTAATGAATCTTATTTGGAATTCAAGAATGAAACTTTGGTGCCACGATGAAACGTAAAAACATTTTATAGTGCATTAGTTCAAACCTAATACAAATCTTTTTTTAAAAAGTGTTCTAGCTCGTAATGCAGCGCCTGTACTATCTTTTGATTCTTTTTCTGTGAGAACCTTATTCTTCATAGATTTTTAGTTGAGTATTGGTGCCAGAGTTTTGTTACCGCTCTTGAGGTAAGAACTATAATTACGTTGTCAAAATAATATTTAGAGTATTATTTTCAGAGAATAATTGCAGTGGTGTGACGAATATCTTATGCTCATCAAATTTTATGTAAACATAGGCATGAGTTATTTTAATTGAGTTATTGGTGTTGTTTTTGGCCTTTGTTCTTCCCTAATCTATAAAAATAATGTTGGGCTTTTTGAGGGGCTTTGTAACATTTGCAATATTTACATAAAGATCAGTTGATAAGCTGTTTGGTAAAAGTAAACTGTCATTTGTACTTGCCTTGAGTTTTCTTTTCTTGTTTCTAGGATGTCTTTAAACCTTTTCCTTCCCAGAATTGTGTTCTGATTCAGACAGCTAATTTTTAGTTGCCTGATGAGTTGTTGGGTTTGTTGGCTTTCAGACTAACTTATATTGTTGGCCCTTCTTGTGTGTGTTAAAATTTTACAAGGATTTCAGTGTTAATATTCTGAAATATTCAGAGAAAATATTAATGTCATTTTAAACTATGACAAGATTAAAATGAAGATTTTTTTATTATGAACATTTTATAAAATTTTATTATAGAGTAATTTTTTTAAAAAATAAATTTTTAAAAAGGTCTTAATATGCATCTCTGGAGTTATCATCAAAACAATTTTTCATCTGATTCCAAAGAGGATTAGGCAAAAAAAAAAAATCAGGGAAACAGGATTTACTCCTTAGCTCATCCCTCTGTCCAGTAATTTCTCCGTATTTAATTTCTATAATAATTTATCTTTTTGTCCAAATCTGACAACTAATGTATGCCAGCGCCCTTTTTCCATCCCATGGCAGGTCATGAGTCAGTCAGGCACTCTTCTTGGCGGACTTACAGAGTGAGTTCTAAAAGCTCAGAAAAGTGAGAAGAATAACTGTCGTTGTCTGTGCCAGCTGCGTTAGACACTGTTCTGCAGTCATCTGCAGTGTCTGTGTGTAAGGGTGCGAGCGTGTGCTTGCAGTCTTGCATCCTGCTTTATTTTAGATTAAATGTTAACTTAATTCAGTTTTGAGGGTCTTGCTTCAGCATTTTGTTTGCATAGTTTTTTATCAGTGTTGCTTTTTGGCCACAGTTTCGCAACTCTCCTTTGAGCAGCCAGTTGTCGCGTTACTCTGAATAAGTGACTAGCACGGACTGCTCACACGCCTCAGCCTTCTCCATTTTCACAGCTGCTCTGCCTCTGAGGTGCTGGAGCAGCAGTGACGGGCTTTGAGGGGGGCCTCGGTTTCGGGAGCCTGTGGACAGAGCCCCCGCGTGCCCAGCAGAGCAGGGTCTAGGAGGGTGGAGGCCTGCAAGTCCTCTGCCCTTGAAAACGTCCCCTGGTTGCTGCTTGGCGGGATTTCCTGTAAGGGAGCAGGGCCTTGGTTTCATCTCAGCTTCTCCTGTGGCTCCTTCCTGACGAGCTGGTCCTAGTCCCTGGGAAGAGCTGCAGCTTCTTTTCACCCATCCTGCTCATGCCATTTGCAGGCTTGGTGGCCCGGGCTGGTGACCCGACCTTCCGAGCTCTGGTGGCTGTGCACGGGGGGATAATGTGACCCCCAAGTCTGTGAGGGTGTTGTGGGGTTCGATGAGATGATGCAGACAGAATGCGGTGTCTGCTCTTAGGAAACACCACATGCCTGTTAGCACTGTCGCCTCTGACCTCCCGCCCAGGTTCTCGAGGCTGTGTTCATGCTGGTGTCTGTTCCTCAGACATGTCCCACTATCTCCACTCAGGGTCTTGACCCTCCACTCTGTCTGTGTGGGCCACCCTGGTCCCACTTGAGAACAGCACACAGGAGGGTGTGGGCGCTGACCCTTCAGCGTGGGTGCCGGCCGGGCGGAGCTGGGGCCTGAGAGGCACTGGCCTGCGGTCTCAGGTGTGCGCTGAGGAGGCGCTGGCGCAGGAGTGGGCGCACAGGCGTCCCCGCAGTGTCTGTGACCAGGACTACACACCAGGATCGGGTGCCCGTGGGAAGTGGCTGGCTGGCTGCCCGCGGTGTGTGGCCCGGGGCGGCAGTCAGTGTGGACCAGGGCCACGTGCTTGACCACTGTGCCTCCATGTCTTCACCCGTAAAATGGAGACGACGCTACCTGCCGTGGAAGTTATAATAAATGAGAATCTGTGTAAAATAAAGCACTTAGAACGCTGCGAGTTGCATTAGCAATTGTCCAGTGTTAGGCGTTGCTCTGGTTCCGAGGCTGTCATTATGCAGCTTTGCTTAGCCATCTGTGCCGTTCAGTGTTGCTGGGGTAAGCGGTGTCCACAAACTCGTGTCTTCTCCATGTTCTGTGAGGTTCAGCCAGCGGAGGTTCTTGTGGGTGAGTGGAAGCAGCAGGAAGGAGAGCGACTGCTCCCCACTCATGTCTCCCTTGAACCGCCACCTTTCCAGCTCATTTCCCCTGGGAGCCTTTTGGTTTCCCTCTGAGACACCTGTCAGCCAGCCTGGCCCTTGCTGAGGCCCAGCGCTCAGGGAGGTCTGGGCCCCTCTGCAGAATCCCCAGGCTCCTGGGTGCTCAGAGCCTCACCCCTTCCCCTTGGGCCTCCAGTTTTAAGGGTGGTGAGTGGTGGTTTCCTGTAGCCTTAACCTCCATGTTACCTCAGTCTTGCCTTTTTAGTTTAACTGATGGCCACATATTAAATTTTCTTTGTTGAAGGATAGTTTGGCTTCTTCATCTGATGACACGGTTCTGGCGGGTTGAGCTGTGTGTGTTTTCCAAGGGTGTGCCTGACAACACCTTTTCTTGCTCCCCTTTCCCTTCCTCCCTGCTGCCCTGGCCCGTCTCGCCATCTCTGCATCAGCTGGGGTGCAACTCGGAGACGGAAACCACACTGCAATCTGAATGGGGAAAATTTAAAAGAAAGAATTACTAACTATAACAGAGGCTTGAAATAACGGGGGATTGACTACTAAGAAGTAAAGTGAATGCCAAAGAACACAGGAATTGCACATAGGAGGAGCGGCCAGGGCCCCAGGGCTGAGATGAGTGTCTCAGGAAGAGGCTCCCCGCTCCCTGCTGAGGTCGGAGATCCAGGCCTCCTTGGGGAGGGTGCGGTGGTGCTGAAGTCGCTGAGGGCTGATGTTGGTGGAACCTGCTGGACACCTACCCTCTGGGGTGCAGGGGGACGTCGTCCACAGGTTGCTTCCAGGACATGGAACTGGCTTCGAAGCGTCCTGAGGAAGCTCCTGCTGCTGGACACTGCTGGTTGTCCCACTGTGCGGGAGCGCGTCTCTGGAGAAGCTGTTCCTGCAGGAGGTGAGCCCAGAGAAGCAGGAGAAGCCTGGCCAGAGGACGACCCCAGAACCAGAGGGGAACTCTCCCTTCCCCACAGGGTGGGCCGGGCCCGCTGATGGAGTAGGCGTCTGAGGACCCGCCTTTATGTCTGCAGAACAGGCTGAGAAGCTAAGAGGCGGCAGTTGGTAGCTAGTTCTCAGGCACAAGTAATTCAAATGTGCCTTGTTGACTGATGTAATGGACTTCAGAGAACCTTTAGTTCCTAGGGCATTGCGTTCTCATGAACACTTTGTTATTTTCTAACTGAAATTTTTGCCAGTCTGGTGTGTGTGTAGTGCAATCTTGTGGTTTTCCCATGGGCTTGAGTGCTTTTTCTTATATACGTATGTGTATGTAGACACATGGACATCCCTGGTGGCTCAGCGGTAAAGAATCTGCCTGCCAAGCAGGAGATGTGGATTTGATGATCCCCTGGAGAAGGAAATGGCAGCCCACTCCAATATTCTTGCCTGGGCAATCCCATGGGCAGAGGAGCCTGGCGGGCTGCAGTCCATGGGGTTGTAAAGAGTTGGACACAACTTAGCGCCTGAACAGCAGTAACATGTATACACATATATGTTCTATGGATTTGGACAAATGTGTAGCACATGTGTCCATCATTGTAACATCATGCAGAGAAGCTTCACGGCCCTGAAAACCCTCTGTGCTCCACCTTTTCACACCCCCTCCCGTCCCATAACCCCTGGCGACCACTCGTCTTCTTACTGTCGCCATAGTTTTGCCTTCTCCACCCACAATGTCATAGAGTTGGACTCATGCAGTGTGTAGCCTTTTCAGATTGGCTTCTCATTTGGTAATATGTGTTTAATGTGCCTTTTCATAGCTTGGTCACCCATTTCTTTCTAGTGCTGAATAACACTCCATTGTCTGGATGGACCTCAGTTTATTTATCCATTCGCCTACTGAAGGGACATCTTGGCTGCTTCCAGGTGTTGGCAGTTAGGAGTACAGTTGCTATAAACATTCATGTGCAGGGTTTTGTATGGGCATAAATTTTCATTTACTTTGGGTAAATACCACGGAGTGCGATTGTCGAGTTGTATGCTAAGAGTATGTTTGGGTTTGTAAGGAACCACCAGACTGTCTCACGAAGTGGCTACGTGAGCCTCATTACCACCCGCAGTGAACCAGAGTTCCTGCCACTCCACGTCCTCACCTGCACTTGACAGCATGCTGGGTTTTGTCCAGAATTCTGCAGTTTATTTGTTGAAATAGTCTAAATATGTCAACTAGGTTGTTATTAAATCTTACTCAAATCTTCTAAATATGCTGATCGTTTTGTCTGCTTGTTTTATAATTACTGGGAAAAGTATATTGTTATTGCTGAATTTAGCTGAATTTTTCTCTTTGCTCTATATTTTTATCCATTTTTCTTTTATATATATTTGAGACCATATTATTAGGTGATTCCAATTTAAAATTATGCCTTTCTGATAAATTAATTCTGAAATGACTTTTTAAGAAACCTTCCAATAATGCTTTTTGCCGTGAAATTTATGATGTCTGATTTTAAGTGGTGTATGACTACCTTTGTAGGCTAGTATTTGCCTTGTGTATCTTTTCACCATTTTCTAACCGTCAGTACTTCTGTAGCTTTGTATTTTACGTGTGTGTTTTAAATCCAGTCTAAGTATAACTGTTTCAAGTGGAACACATATTCCAGTGATATTTAATGTGATTACAGGTAAATTTGTGCCTACAGTTACAGTCTTTTAAAAAAGTTAATTAATTTTGTATAAGAATATTGTTTTGGTGAGGGCTTTCCTGGTGGCTCAGTGGTAAAGAAGCCACCTGGCAATGAAGGAGATTCGGATTTGATCCCTGGGTCAGGAAGATCCCCTGGAGAAGGAAATGGCAACCCACTCCAGTATTCTTGCCTGGGAAATCCCATGGACAGGGGAGCCTGGTGGGCTACAGTCTGTGGGATCGCAAAGAGTCAGGCATGACATAGCAACTGAACAACAGCAGCATGCACTGTTTTGGTAAGGTATTTTAATATTAACGTCATGCCCAAAGTGTCACTGTGGTGAGAGACTTTCATAGTTGGGAGAAGCTAACAGAAGCTTCTTGTTGAGTAATATGAGGAATATTTCTTTTTAGGATATATTTTAGTGAGTTAAGACTCATTTCGTCACAAATCTGTTTTGCTCTTGTCAACCCTCAGCATTTCGCTGTGGCCTGCAGTTTCTAGGCAACATCGCCTCACGGAATGAAGACTCCCAGTCTATTGTTTGGATGCATGCATTCCCAGAGCTCTTCTTGTGAGTATATTGATAAGAATTTTTCTGACTTCTGAAAAGGTTGTAGTTATATCACTCCACTTACGTGAAGTTCCAAAACAGGAAGAGCTAACCTTGGTAATAGAGCTCAGGGCGGTAGTTGCTCTTGGTGGGTGGTGGCGGGTTCGGTAACTGCTGGGAGAAGGCATGAGGGCGTCTCCTGGGTTGAATGTTCAGTATCTTGATCTGGGTGGTGGCCACATAGGTGTATGCTCATCTAGTCATTTATTGGGCTGTACACTTAAGATTTGTGCCCTTCATTGTGTGTCAGTTTTTACTTGATGTGAATGAAAGTTTTGGTTAAAGACTGTTAAGGACATTTTTTAATAAGGAAAAAATGTAAAAGAAAACATTATGAAGCACTGAAGTATGGGGATGAATTTTCACGTATTCATTGACTGACCGTTTCCTATGTACTTAGCACAGTGCTGTGCGTTCTGGTCGATATGGACAAGTGTGAGATGTTGGAAAATCAGTGTTTGTCTCAGTTGGTTCATGGTATTGTTTCTGGTGATTTACTACTTTGCGTTGATCAGCTGTGTTAGTGCATACGAAACGGAGCCTTGAGATGAAACGTGGCCGGGTGATGGCCATGGGAAAGGCCTGTCCAGGAGCAGGAGGCCTGCCTCTGATCCGGGGTCTGCTCCAACTAGGGGGTGTCTTTGGTGGTGGCCACAGTGTAAGCACCAGAGCAGCTGTGTTCAGATGCCCTGAGCTGGTGTTTACTGTCTATTTCCCGTCCTGTATAATATCCCTCTGCTTCCTTGGTGGCTCAGTGGTAAAGAATCCGCCTGCAATGCAGGAGACACAGATTTGATCCCTGGGTGGGGAAGATCCCCTCGAGAAGGAAATGGCAGCCCACTCCATTTGGCTGGAGAATCCCATGGACGGAGGGCAGCCTCCATAGCCTAGTGACTAAACTACAGCAGCAACGTACCTGCAGGGCGAGTGGTGCTGTCCCCGTCTGGACAGATGGCGCAGCTGATGCTGATCGGCGATAAATGGCGCAGCTGCAGCGGGGGCCCTGTGCTGCCCTTGGGATGCTGCCCTCGGGATCCCAGCCTACGCTGCTTAAATACCAGCTGCCCGAACTCTGGGCCGTGAGTGTGTAGGTTTTCTGGCTCATCTGTTCAGAGTTAGGATGAGGTAAATGCTCATGTTATCTGTAGCTCACTGCGCTGGTAACTGGTTCTCAGACTCCTGTCGATACTAGAGTTGAAGGCAAAAAATCTTTATGGTTAGTAATAATTGAGCTTAGGGTGGGAGGAAGAGTTGCGGAATTCAAGCTATAGAAATAAACACCGCTCGCTTTTGAGAATTTGTTCCTTTAAAACTGTCTGAGCACCTCATATCTGCCAAGCTCTGAACTAGCTGATTGGAGGAAGGGTAACTTAGGTATATCCACTACTCCCCGAAGCCCATGCTGGAGGTGTGTCATTGTGTAAGAAGGGATGTGACTCAGAGGAAGCCAGATGTCATAGGAACACAGGAGAGGTCCTGAAGAGGGCAGCCGGACTTTACCTGGTGGTTTTACATTCGTTTCACACCTGGTGCTCACAGAAGCCAAGGAGGTCTTGCTATCGTATTCCATTTTTGTGTCAAAAAACACACTGAAAGAAGTTATGTGACTTCATTCTCTCTGCGTTTGTGAGACAGATACAGCCAGGTTTGAACTCAGCTTTGGCAGGTATTGGCTTTGTGCCCTTGGGCAAGTAAAGTCAACACATTCTTCATCTGTGAAAAAGGGTACTACCTCCTCCAGAAGAGTATTATGAGGTTTAAATGAACAGAAGTCCTGCCGTAGTGCATGACTGTAATAGAATTGACAGTTGATAATATAGTGACCTTTTAAGGTCACACAACTGATAAATGGAGGAACCAGGAGTTATCCTGAGGCTTTTGGCTCCCAAGTTCTCCATATATCACCTTTCCCTGGCACATTCTGTCCCTCACACTGTTAAAGAAATGCCTATAGTCTTGGAAGTATATGCTTTTGCCTTTTGATTTTTCTTTCTAATAAGAATGAGTGTTTCAGTGCTTTATAAATGTAATCAGTTATTTTTTCTTTAAGCAGATGTTATTTGCTTTTGCTTCTGAGTCAACTGCAGCTTTCATATCGGATACTTTGTTTTGTGATTAATTTTATATCTGCTATTTTTGCCAGAAATAATGTTTCAAAGTTGTGATTCTTCGTTAAATCCTTAGAAATGTCAGCGTATACTGAATTTGTTAGCTGAATTATTGTCATTTATGAGTTGTCATATTTTATCATTGGGCTAACACCCTGATTTCTTTATTTGTTAAGATCTTGCCTAAATCATCCAGACAGAAAAATTGTTGCCTATTCGTCAATGATTTTGTTCACATCGCTGAATTCTGAAAGAATGAAGGAACTGGAAGAAAACCTCAATATTGCGATTGATGTCGTAGAAGCTCACCAGAAGCAACCTGAGTCGGAATGGCCGTAAGTGTCTTGTTAGACATGCGACTGCAGACGTCACTTTACTGGTAAAGGTTCTGAATAAGAGCTCGAATTACAACAACTGAACAATAAGTTAAAGTTTTAGCATATGCTGAAAAAACAAGAAAAGCCTTAGGAATGGATCCCATTTCTAGCCCTTTTTGTTTGTAAAGTAAGTATGTCTTTCTCTGATGCCCTTTCTACTTGGACTTCTGCTTTGGATGGAGTATATTTTTGATCCTCTCCCAAGGTAATTTGTTCTGTTTTTCTATAAAGTTGGAGTATTACTTACAAGCTGTAAAATGTCTCTGTGGCATTTTATGTTTCAGATTAGTGGGACTCCACCTCCCTCATAAAATATTACCACAAAATTTTTGCATTTACAGAAATAGTAATTCTATAAAAGAATATAATCACAAATTTGAATTTTGTCACTTAGAAAATGACGATTGGATCTCTTCTGGTTATGAAGGTCTTTATCTTTGGTTCTTCCCTGGAGCAGATATTGGGTAAGAAAGTCAGTATGATGAAATTTGAGTGAAAGTTGAGAATTTACATGTAACTTTGTGCAGCACCCTAGAACAGAGAGTAATATTATATTTAGAAAAACAGGCCCAGCAGCTAACATAATAAAACCTTAGCAGGTCATTGACAACTATTTAAATGGCCACTTTTGAGTTGTAAGGAAAAACCACCTCGCGCTGGCATTCCAGCTTCATTGCTTTGTGTGTATAGTATTTGCAGTCAGGATCATGACAGTCAGTGTTATGCCGTAAGGTAATGTAGCAAAGAATTCCAGTTGTCTGTATGGGTGTCCAGACAGAATACTTCTTTTCTGCCTGTATTTGCATTGATAAATTATGAGTGACAGTTATTATCCTTCAAATAGTTTCCCCGATGGCTCAGTGGTAGAATAATCTGCCTGTGATTCAGGAGACATGGGTTTGATGCCTAGGTTGGAAGATCCCCTGGAGGAGGAGATGGCAACTCACTCCAGTGTTCTTGCCTGGAGAATCCAATGGACAGAGGGGCCTGGCGGGCTACAGTCCATGGGGTCGCAGAGTCGGACACGACTGAGCAACTCAACAGCAAGAGCACACTGCTCTTCTTTCCTGCATGCTGCCTTTTCAAGTCCTTTGTGTCGCCTCTGATTTAAACACTCTTCCTTCCCTCTTCAACTAGGGATTCATCGACCCTTGATTTCCCTGCCCCATCCATCACCCCTCTCCCCACCTCCCCCCTACCCTCTCGTTAGATATACTCTGCTATTTCTGTAATCCATGATGTGTGTCTGTATGTTACACTGAAGACATTTTTCTCTGATTTCCTATCTGTGCATGTGTCTTTCTTCACTGTTAGAGTTTGGAATTGGGGCTGGGACCTAGCCCCTTACACACAGTATTTGGAACATTGCATTTTTGAATGAAAGTTCTTGAGGGAAGATGTTTTGAGCTCCAAGTAGGTGGTTTATGAATGAACTTCAGGATCACAATTTTGTATACCTGGCTTGATAGGCTGAACTTCCATTGTCACACTTAGATGACCTACCTAAGTTGATGTGAAAATTGAGAATCTTGAATATTACTCATTATTGTTAGAAATATTTTACATCAGTGTTGTTCAGTTATTTGAAAGGTTATGGGAGAAATAGGATATGTGTTTCGGTTTTATTTTTATATGAAGTGACGCTATGTAATGGTAGTTAATATGTTTCATTTGAATATCATACTTAAAAGGTATACTTTTATTATGTTATTTACTAAGAAGTGATTAAACTGCGTTTGTCAATATAGTTAATGCTTTACTGTCATGCTTAGTACTAACCTTGGTTATGAGCAGTATATTCCTTAGTTCTTAAGTCTTCAGATAACCCTCTGGTAAATATGATTCAGAGTTAATTAATAGTACTACTCAATCTTTTTAGTTGTCACAGTAGTACTTTGAAGAAGTATGCTTATAATCTTTGCCTCAGGGCTTCCCCAAGTTGATCTCTGAGTTTCGATGAGTGCATTGCTTGACAGTGAAGATATTTTCGTGGTAACTTGAGAGTGCTTAAGGAGTAGACAGTCAAGCCAGTATTCATGACTGTTGGCGGCATATGTTTCAGTGAAAAGTAGGACATATCTGCTTCCCTGGTTAATCTTAACACTACACTTTTGACTAAAACAATTTAATGTGTTTTGTTATACCCAAGCTTGTAGCTAAATTTCATTTTATCATTTAAACTATAGTGAACTTTTTCCTTTCGTAACTTAGGTATTAGTAAAAACTATTGTAGGCCCTTTCCTTGAATAAATTTGAATCACTGTGATAAATTTTTTAGAAATAAAATTGGAGAAAGATATTTTGAGGGTTTTTATTTTCTTTTCACTGCTAATGGAAAAATAGTATGTGACCCTCTTAAAACATTTGAAGATTAATTGAAGCTAATCAAAAATTCAACAGGAGTACTTTATGTATAAACTATGCCTATAAAGTAGATAAGGCCTTGTCTGTTTTACTGTGTTTCTATTAACCTAACCCTTTCCTCCTTTTCTCTTAGGTTCTTGATTATTACAGACCATTTTCTGAAGAGCCCGGAATTGGTTAAAGCCATGTATGCCAAAATGAGCAATCAAGAAAGGTAACCCCAAAAACCAGTGTGGTTTTGAGTATTTAGCATTCCATATAGAGTATCCTGTACACATGACTGAAAAACTGTGTGGTTTCTTAGTTGGCACAAAATCCCTAAATACATGTTTCTGTGTCGGTAATGGTTTTAAATTGGTTGGTTAACATTACAGCTCAGCCACAACAGCAGCGATTTACCGAGCGTTGCAGAATCCAGGTTGGCGCCATTATTCAGTAAAGCCATATCGAAAAACGTTAAGAACAAAATGTTAGGCTTGTCCTTCGCGTTTATAAAAGTAATTCCTGCATCTGCATATTCGAGCTTTATAGATGGAATGTGCTTATGTGTTCACATCCCTCTTATCAGGATTCGGGATCCACTTTGTAGATTTGCAGTTTCCCAGTGTGTGCTTTAGAATGAAAGAAAATCAATGCATGTCCTCGGCTTTCACTGCCGTGTAGTGGGAGGGGCTGTGCCCTTGGAGCCCAGAGGCCGTGGCGCCTTGGCCCTGCGCCCTGTTGTCTGGGTGACCTCGGCCAGGTCTTTCACCTTGGTTTCATTTTCCTGGCCTGTACAATCAGAGGAGTGAGTAAAATGATCTGGGACTCTGTCCATCCCCAAAGCATATGTTTTTCCTAACCTGATTGGAAATGTTGCCTTAGGAAGATAAAACTTATTCAGAAATCACAGATCTAATGATCGAAAACCTTAAAAAATGTTAATCTTTTAATTATAGTCACAATATTTATAATTACTGTGGTTTTGAAATTCTTTCAGTGCATTTGGGTTCCAACAGTTAATCTTTATGTACTTCTTTGTAGTCTTGTTAAATAGTGTTTTTTTGTTCTTTAATATCTTTAACAAAAAGGAAAAGTTCATGCTTTTAAAATTCATTTAAATGCCATATTTAAAAATCCAGTACCCCTACCACCACCACATATGCGTACTTCTCCTGCAGAAAAAGAATTAAAATAAGTAATATGAAGAACAGTACTGTTAATTAGTACATTGCTTTGCAGTGAGGAACATCCCAAAACAAGAACACACAGTTTTATTGTATTTCAATATCCAAGCTTGTTTTTCATATGTTCCTATCAAATGATCTTTTGTTAACTGATCCATTTCCTAACCCAGTGAAGATGATGGACTAAACATTTCCCATTTTTATTATAGAAACTGCAGCCACTGTGTCGCAGTGTCATACAGATTTCTTGTTCAGATGTCACCTCTCCTGCCCCATTATTTTTCTTCCAAAGGAGAAATACTTCTGTTTCTCACACACTTGCTGGCTAGTGTGTGTCAGTAGCATTGGATTGTCAGTGTGAGGGCCAGGATTTGGTCTTTTTTATTCTGTGCTGTCCGTGTCTCCTAACCAGTGCTTGGCACTTGATAGGTACTAAAAAAAGTTTTTGAATGAAAGCTTGTGTGACTGAGTAGATTTTCTCACTAGTATATTTATTACTGTAACATCACCTACTGGGTTGGAAACCTCAGTGCTTCCCCCCGCCGCCTCCTCCACTCCTCAGTTCCCCTTAGTCAGTAAGCCTTACCACCTAGACCTTCTCAGTATGTGGCGAATTCACTCCTGTCACATCTCTGGTTTACAAACCACCTTTGACTAGACGTGGGCTTTAGTGTATTTAAAAGCTGTGATAAAATACACTTAATACAGATGTTACCATTGTAACCTTTTAAAAATGTGCAGTTCAGTAGTTTTAAGTGTAGTCATGTTGTTGTGCAGCCAGTCTCCAGAACTGTTTCCTTGTGTACCATTGAAACTGTACCCATTGGGAACTTCCTTGGGGGCCTGGTGTTCAGAATCAGCCTTGCAATGCTGGGGACACAGGTTCGATCGCTGGTTGGGGAACTAAGATCTCTTGTGCTGCAGGGCAACCTGAGAGCCTGCACGCTGCAAGGAAGAACCCGAATACAGCTAAGGCCTGATGCAGCCAAAAATTAAAGAAAGGAAAGCCTCCCCATGAAACAGCTGCCCACTTCCCCCCCAAGTCCCTGGGGGCCGCCGTGCTGCTCTCTGTTGCTGTGAATTGGACTCCTCTAAGTACGGGTGAACTCCCAGATGTTCAAGCTGGTTTTAGAAAAGGCAGAGGCACCAGAGATCAAATTGCCAACATCCGCTGGATCATGGAGAAAGCAAGAGAGTTCCAGAAAAACATCTATTTCTGCTTCATTGACTATGCCAAAGCCTTTGACTGTGTGGATCACAGTAAACTGTGGAACATTCTGAAAGAGATGGGAATCCCAGACCACCTGACCTGCCTGTTGAGAAACCTGTATGCAAGTCAGGAAGCAACAGTCAGAACTGTACATGGAACAACAGACTGGTTCCAAATAGGAAAAGAAGTACGTCAAGGCTGTGTATTGTCACCTTGTTTATTTAATTTATATGCAGAGTACATCATGAGGAACGCTGAGCTGGAAGAATCACAAGCTGGAATCAAGATTGCCGGGAGAAATATCAATAACCTCAGATATGCAGATGACACTACCCTTATGGCAGAAAGTGAAGAGGAACTCAAAAGCCTCTTGATGAAAGTGAAAGAGGAGAGTGAAAAGGTTGGCTTCAAGCTCAACATTCAGAAAACAAAGATCATGGCATCTGGTCCCATCACTTCATGGGAAATAGATGGAAAAACAGTGGAAACAGTGTCAGATTTTATTTTGGGGGGCTCCAAAATCACTGCAGATGCTGATTGCAGCCATGAAATTAAAAGACGCTTACTCCTTGGAAGGAAAGTTATGACCCACCTTCATAGTATATTAAAAAGCAGAGACATTACTTTGCCAACAAAGGTCCGTCTAGTCAAGGCTATGGTTTTTCCCGTGGTCATGTATGGATGTGAGAGTTGGACTGTGAAGAAAGCTGATCGCCGAAGAATTGATGCTTTTGAACTGTGGTGTTGGAGAAGACTCTTGAGAGTCCCTTGTACTGCAAGGAGATCTAACCAGTCCATTCTAAAGGAAACCAGTCCTGGATGTTCATTGGAAGGACTGATGCTAAAGCTGAAACTGCAATACTTTGGCCACCTCATGCGACGAGTTGACTCACTGGAAAAGACTCTGATGCTGGGAAAGGTTGGGGGCGGGAGGAGAAGGGGACGACAGAGAATGAGATGGCTGGATGGCATCACCGACTCTGTGGACATGAGTTTGAGTGAACTCTGGGAGTTGGTGATGGACAGGGAGGCGTGGTGTGCTGTGATTCATGGGGTCACAGAGAGTCAGACACGACTGAGTGACTGAACTGAACTGAACTGAAGTACGGGTGACGCTTGAACAACTCGAGGATTTAGCAGCGCCGACCAGCCGCGCAGTGGGAAACTGGAGTGTAACTTACAGCCAGTCTCTGCATCTGAGGGTCCTCTGCATCCTCAGATTCAACCGCCTGCAGATAGTGTCGTGCTTTGTTGCCTGTTTACTGAAAAATTCCATGTCCATGTGGGCCTTTGCAGATACTGCCTGTGTTCCCTTGGCTCTCCTGAGTTGTCTGGGCAAAGTTATTTGCTTCCTCACCTGTGCATGTATCATGATTATTTGCTTTTCTGCTGGAATATGTATTCTTCAAAGGTAAAGATTGAATCTTGTGAGTTCTCTATTCTTAACACCTGCCAGAATCAGTACTGGAACATTACCGGAATGGGAAACTCTACTGATACCAAATACTTACTGGAGCATCTCTTCAGGATGCCAACTCTGTCGATACTGTGGACCACAGATGACCCCATATGCCAAGAGGACATGGTTTGCTGCCAGGGGCCTGGCGTGGCTCGGCCAGTTCGGGTGAAGCTCGCTGCGGGAACTGCTGGGCCTGGTGGCTTGTCTTTGCTCAGTGGCAGGAGGAGGGGATGGGGCCTTTGCAAGAGCGATCAGAGGTCTGTGGAGAAGTGGAGGCTGCTGGGTTCCCTGGTGACTTGTTTTGGGCAATGATGGATGATTCTTCAGAGTGCCATGCTGACACACCAACAGAACTGAAAAGACATGGTTTTCTCAGTGGCGACGTCTGGTGAAATTAACTTCGCCCCTTACCCACGCCATCCTGTGAGAACTGAGAAGACAGGACACCTTCCTGAGAACTGTGAAGACAGGACACATTCCGTGTTCCGGGGTTCAGATGAGGGACTGCACTGGAGATTTATGGGGCACTTGTGTGTCAGTTGGGGACACACAACAGAGTCTACTGAGGAATGCCCAGGCTGTGGCCCCGAGCTGCTGAACTAGAGAATCCAGTCGGGTTGGGGGCTGTTAGATTAAAAAACACTGGGGACTCAGTCAGTAAAACAGGCATGGTATTCATTAGGCCCCTGCTCGTGGCCCCTAGGGCCTGAAGGTGAACGGTGCCCCCTCCCTGCCCCTGGCGCGGGTGTATAAGCAGGGAAGCAAAGCTTTCTTGTGCTGGTTCTACTGGTTGTCATGGTGAGTTGACTCCTTCACCCTGGTAGTTTATTTGGGCTGATTACTGGGTGAAGATACTTTGGATACAGGGTTAAAATCAAATCACATAGTGTGATTGTGCAGAAATGAGTGCCTGCGTATATACGACTTTCTCGTCCCCCTTCCCAGTGGATTGGAGTGATACTGAGTTAAGCTAGCTGCTCCTAGAAACCAGCTTGTGTAGTTACCAGGTTTATAATCTGTGTCGTGTTGTTCAGTTGCTAAGTTGTGTCTGACTCTTTGCGACCCCATGGACTGCAGCATGCCAGGCTTCCCTGTCCTTCACCGTCTCCCGGAGTTTGCTTAGATTCATGTCCATTGAGTCAGTGATTCTATCCAACCATCTCATTCTCTGCCACCCTCTTCTCCTTTTGCCTTCAATCTTCCCCAACATCAGGGTCTTTTCCAATGAGTCAGCTCTTTGCATCATGTGACCAAAGTATTGGAGCTTCAGCAAAGCTGTCTGCAGAGTTATAATCTATATAGCATAGGATATAAGAGCTGAGGCTAGTTGTGCAAGTTATGTCATGCTCTGCTTTGGATAAGTTACCTATTGGAACCCTGTTTCGTCTGTAAAATGGGGATAGTGCTGGTAGGCACTCCGTGAAGTCGTCGTGGTTACTAACTGAAATCTGTCTGAAGCTCTCGGCGCTGGCGTGCAGTCATTGCTCAGTGAAAGTGCGTCGGTGTGTCTGCTCGCGAATCTCTGTTATTACTGCTGCTCTAGTGAGCTTGACTTTCCTCCCGGTAGCGTCATTGTTATGTATGGAGGCAGCATACAGCCAGTGTCCTTTAACCCTCAGAGAGACCCTCTGAAATAGTTTTATTCTTGCCATTTTTTCACATCAGGTGTCTGAGACTTTCAAGGTTAAGGTGTTTGCCCTGGGTTACAAAGGTAGCTGAGGTAGCATTTGAACTCAGTATGTCTGATGCCAGAGTCATTGATCATTTTCCCTGCAATGCACTAGCTTCTCATATATGTAATTTATGACGGGATTAATGAGATCCAGCAGCAGCCTATATCTTGGTTAGCCTGTTGTCCAGGTTAATGAAAGTTTTGGCCTTTGTGGCATGCCATTCAGCAAATCATACAAGTGGAGTAGTTCAAATATATAATTGAATTTGTTGGAGATGTCAGTCTTTGAGTTACAGCTATTTTATTTCCAGAATTGTAAGGTGTTATTTCCTCCCCTAGAATGCTCGTAAAACTCCCTCTCTCATTTTTTCCCCTCACCCTTTGCCCCGTCGCTCCAGTCCTCTCATAACCTACCCATTTTAGGACAGTGCAAGCATGGCTCTTGAGATTGTAGACTGCATCAATTGAAGCATAACTTTAAAGTATGAATCTTGCTGTAGACTTTTTCCGTAAAATTGTTCCCGTGTACATAGCTATCAGTTTTTTTATGAAACAGGACTCGTCATTTTGAGGACAGAGTATGTAACTATCAGAAGTGAATTAGAAGTAGACTGCTCATGATAGCCAGTGATTAAGGAATGAGTTGAGGGGTGTGTCTGGGGGGGCCCGAGGCAGCTCCCGTGATGATTTCCGGGTTGAAGGAAGTGAGACTGAGGTGTTGTGGTAGCTTTGGACAGCTGGTCTCTGACCTCTGACTGGGTCTTTCTGGTTTTGCAACCTTCACTCCTGGGTGAATGGATCTCTTAGACCACTCGTGCTCCATTATGTTTTCAAGGAAGTGTTTAGTGTGGTTCCCCTGAGACTGCAAGAAGTCAGACATTCCCCATTATGTCCCATTTCCCCTGACTCTGCAGTACTTATCAACACACACACGTTTTCTGGCATAGAGGTGGGGCTGGCAAATGCAGTGCACAATCAAAATAAATGCCCCTGAAAAAAAAATTCCTACTCAAGTTCTGTGTCCTGTGTGTAATTCCTTTATTTTATGAGAAAGATGGGTTTGTTTTTTTTTTAGTTTTTTTGTTTGTCTGTTTGTTTTTTGTTTTTCTTGGCTGCACCATGTGGCTTGTGGGATCTTAGTTCCTCGATCAGGGTTTGTACCCAGGCTCTTGGCAGTGAAAGCGGGGAGTCCTAACCACTGGACCGCCAGAAAATCCCTGAGAAGGATGATTTGGATTGTGGCTAGAAGCAGAGGGAGTTAGAGAGTTTGGTGGGGACTCCGGGTGGGAGGACCCCATCTTCCAGACTAAAGTTTTTAGACCCACTCCCCGACAGTGGGAGCCCTTAAAAGTTTTTGTTGCTAGATAACTTAATATAAGGAGGATCATTTAATGAAGTATAATTTATTCCCAGGTACTTTTCAAGCTTGGTATGTATCTTTTTATATTTTAAAGATTCATCCCTGATGTTTTTCGTTCGGAATCACTCCCTTCCTGTCTCTTAGCTCTCTCATCTCAGGATCACCTAATAGAGTGGAGAGGCGCCTCTCCTGAGCAGAGGAGACGCCCGGGGGCAGCACTGCCTCGGCCGCTGTGTAAGGCAGCCAGCAAGCCTGCGCTTACCTGCCTCCTAGGGCAGCCCTCCTCGGCGGGGCTCCTGGGACCCCAGGGCCTTCCTGTGGCTGATGGGCCCCACCGCCCTGTGGCCCGCCTCTGTGCTGACCCCACCTGGCTCTTCCGGACCTGCTTCCCCCTCATTCAGCGTCTGCGTGGTGTTGGTCCTTGCCCCCAGTTAGGACCTGTCTGTTTGTTCCTCGTTCCTCTTTGCCCTGTTCTGGGTGATCGCCCGCTGGGTGCTCAGTTCCCTAAAGCTCGGGGTCATGTCTTCTTAGACCCGGTAATACCTGACACATTATCCCAACTTACAGGGAATATCTTTAGGGCAGACCTTCAAGTTCCTCTTGAATCACACATCCTACGTGGCCCCTTCACTGGCCTCTTGGAGGTCCTCCTGCTCAGGGAAGGTGGGAGGCCTGGCTTTGTGGCTGGAGCACCCTGTTGTCTTCAAGGATTATATGTGAATAAGGGAAAACAGATGTATCTGAGTGAATACTGAACTATTCATTGTTCTTCTGTGCTCAGTTGAGGGGATTATTTGTTTTATTTTGGATTAATAACTGCTGTAAGAAATGTGAAGTTTTAGTAGTTTTGAAAATCGCTAAGCGTGGGTGATTTTCACAGACTAATGATCTTTCTGAAGAGGCCTTACAAATAGCTGTGAAAAGAAGAGAAGCGAAAAGCAAAGGAGAAAAGGAAAGATATACCCATGTGAATGCAGAGTTCCAAAGAATAGCAAGGAGAGATAAGAAGGCTTCCTCAGCGATCAATGAAAAGAAATAGAAGGAAATAATAGAATGGGAAAGACTTTCAGAGATCTCTTCAAGAAAATTTAAGATACCAAGGGAACATTTCATGCAGAGATGGACTCAATATAGGACAGAAATGGTATGGGCCTAACAGAAGCAGAAGATATTAAGAAGAGGTGGCAAGAATACACAGAAGAACTATACAAAAAAGGTCTTAACGACCCAGGTAATCATGATGGTGTCATCAGTCTCCTAGAGCCAGTCATCCTGGAATGTGAAGTCAAGTGGGCCTTACGAAGCATCACTGCGAACAAAGCTTAGTGGAGGTGATGGAATTCCAGTTGAGCTCTTTCAAATCCTGAAAGATGATGCTGTGAAAGTGCTGCACTCAATATGCCAGCAAATTTGGAAAACTCAGCAGTGGCCACAGGACTGGAAAAGGTCAGTTTTCATTCCAATTCCAAAGAAAGGCAATGCCAAAGAATGCTCAGACTACCGCACAATTGCATTCATCTCACACGCTAGTAAAATCATGCTCAAATTCTCCAAGCCAGGCTTCAGCAATACATGAACTGTGAAATTCCAGATGTTCAAGTTGGTTTTAGAAAAGGCAGAGGCACCAGAGATCAAATTGCCAATATCCGCTGGATCATCGAAAAAGCAGGAGAGTTCCAGAAAAGCATCTATTTCTGCTTTATTGACTATGCCAAAGCCTTTGACTGTGTGGATCAACAACAAACTGTGGAAAATTCTGAAAGAGATGGGAATACCAGACCACCTGACCTGCCTCCTGAGGAACCTGTATGCAGGTCAGGAAGCAACAATTAGAACTGGACATGGAACAACAGACTGGTTGCAAATGGGGAAAGGAGTACGTCAAGGTTGTATATTGTCACCCTGCTTATTTAACTTATATGCAGAGTACATCATGAGAAACGCTGGGCTGGAGTAAGCACAAGCTGGATTCAAGATTGCCGGGAGAAATATCAATAACCTCAGATATGCAGATGACACCACCCCTAAGGCAGACAGTGAAGAAGAACTAAAGAGCTCCTGATGAAAGTGAAAGAGGAGAGTAAAAAGGTTGGCTTTAAGCACAACATTCAGAAAACTAAGATTATGGCATCTAGTCCCATCACTTCATGGGAAATAGATGGGGAAACAGTGGCTGACTTTATTTTTGGGGCCCCAAAATGACTGCAGATGGTGATTGCAGCCATGAAATTAAAAGATGCTTACTCCTTGGAAGGAAAGTTACGACCAACCTGGACAGCATTTTAAAAAGCAGAGACATTACTTTGTCAACAAAGGTCCTTCTAGTCAAGGCTGTGGTTTTTCCAGTAGTCATGTATGGATGTGAGAGTTGGACTATAAAGAAAGCTGGGTGCGGAAGAATTGATGCTTTTGAACTGTGGTGTTAGAGAAGACTCTTGAGAGTCCCTTGGACTGCCAGGAGATCCAGCCAGTCCATCCTAAAGGAGATCAGTCCTGAGTGTTCATTGGAAGGACTGATATTGAAGCTGAAACTATAGTACTTTGGCTAACTGATGCGAAGAGCTGACTCATTTGAAAAGACCCTGATGCTGGGAAAGATTGAGGGCAGGAAGAGAAGGGGACAACAGAGGATGAGATGGTTGGATGGCATCACTGACTCATTGGACATGAGTTTGGGTAAACTCTGGGAGCTGGTGATGGACAGGGAAGCCTGGCGTGCTGTGGTTCATGGGGTTGCAGAGTCAGACATGACTGAACGACTGAACTGAACTGAATGATCTTTCCCTGCATTTGGACAAAATACAGGGAGAGTTCATCAGGTTCTATTTTCTACTTGAAACAGTAAATAATTTTTTTTTCTCTTGGTGGGACATGCTCCCTACCTAATGCAAGTGTATTTTCCCCCATTTGCTAAGCATTTTAGATCTTTGTATCATTTCTGATACAGGAATAAGTGAGAAGTATGCGTTACTAGAAATAATCTGAACTTGAATACACTTTTGAGAAACTTTCTAATGATTTATGCTGGATAGAGTGCTGTGTGTGTGACTTGTTTTTCCTGGGTGAAGGGAAGACATTGTTGAATAGAAATATTTACCTGATAGTTTAAATATTGAAGCAAAAATGGCATTGGTTTGGTCTTCAGATTTGTGTTTTCGTGAAGTGAAATAATGACACAAACTAAAAAGCCAGCCTTCACAAGGAAGTTAGTTAAATGAGTGGCTAAAGGGTTAGCCCAGGAGGCAGATGCTGACTCCCGTGCTTTGATCCAGACAGATGTGGCCATCGGTGCCGTTGGCGCTGGGCAAGTAGATTGGTTAATCTTACTGAGCCTTGTTTGCCCCGTTGTTACCGTGGGGGCCAGTGACAGGACCTGCCTCTGAAGTCTCCGTGCAGATGAAAGGATAAAATGCATGCGAAATGGTATTAGCTCAGTAGTAAGTAGTGACTAAAAGTTGGCCCACTTAACTTTGCTGTTGTTACAGTAGATGTTGTATAACTTAACTTTGACAGCATTATTGAAATGTGCAATTTTATTTCCTGGCTCAAAGTAATGGCTATAACAGGGTGCTTATTTCTGTAGCTAAATCACAGCAAAGAAATCAAGATTTTGAAAAATAGGTAATTGATGAATTGTATTCACAAAAAAGTTTTCCCTAAGTAGACATTATAAATAAGTTAGGAATTTAAGAATGAAAGTACTCTCTTAAAATGGTCTCTATAAATACTCTTAGTATTCTACAATTTTAGTATTACATATTCATGTAAAAATCTTCTCTGTTTTACAGGGTTACATTGTTAGACCTTATGATCGCCAAAATAGTGGGTGATGAGCCACTGACCAAGGATGACGCCCCTGTGTTTTTGAGCCATGCTGAGTTGATTGCGAGCACTTTTGTGGATCAGTGCAAGATTGTATTGAAACTGACCTCTGAACAGCATGCTGACGATGAGGTGAGTGAACAGAGAGGTTTTCTGTCTCAGCCAGGTCCTTGGTCCTTATTTAACTAATATACCTGCTGGGGACTGAATGTTTGTGGCTGGACTTCCTCTGGAGTTCCTGGTCAGAACCTGGTGCCCAGGGTGATGGTGTCAGAAGTAGGGCCTTTGGGAGGCAGTTGGGTCATGAGGGCCTCAGAGATGAGGTTGTAAAAGCTACCCTGGAAAGTGTCCATGCCCCTTCCACTACGTGAGGCCACAGCAAGAAGTCGGCCCTCTGCAGCCTGGAAGAGGGCCCTCCCCAGAATCCAGCCGGACTGACACCATGATCTTGAACTTCCAGAACTAAGAGAAATAAATGTTGTTTATGAGCTACCCTGTCTGGTGTTTTGTTACAGCTGCCCAAGCTAAGACAATACTATTTTAGAACAGTTACCAGAATACAGATTAGTGAAAGGAGTGCCCTTATTCTTACCATCCTGAGTTAATGACTTAAGAAACTGTAATGAATATATCTTCTAGGCAGACAACATCCAATAGGTGCATGCATGCATACACACACACACAGGTGTGCATAGGGAAATCATTTTACGCTGCCTGTTTGTAAGTTCCTGTTTTTCCTTCTCCTGAGTGTGAAAAAGCTGCATGAGGGCAGGAGTTTTGACGGTAATGTTCCTAGAACTATGCACAGAGAAGGCACTTAGTGAGTATCTGCTGGATGCATAAAGAATACATAGTGAAGTTCTTAAAATGCTGGTATAGCGCTCTGTGTAAAGAATTTGTCATAATTGGACATTTGAGTTGTCCTTACTTCTGTTCATTACAATTAGTGCTGTCGTCCACTCGCTGTATCTGGATGGGAAGGTGGGAAGGTAGACCCCAACCCACAGCCTTATCTTGAGGGCTGTGTGTGGGGCTGTGAACCTGTTCACTCCCACAGTGAATATCAACTGTGATTGTGCCCCTTCTGCTGTGCAAGTGCATTTCCTTCTTTGTGAAAATACCTTTTTCAGAATTGCTTTGCTGTGGACTTGCTGTGCTGTGTTGCACAGGCCATGTTGGGTCTCGCTGATAAGGTCAACTTCTTACTCTTATGTCTGTGACAGAAGAGAGGGAAGTCTTACTCCTGGGCTGCTTTCCTTTCTGGAGAAAGATTCGCTCCTGTTTCCAGCAGGAGGAGCAGTGAGCTATGCTTCAAGGAAGTTTTAAAAATGAATTTTCCAAGAGACAGAAAATGAAGTAAAACTTAGTACTTCTTACATCACAGCTTTAAACTTTTTCAAGGAACGTACATTTGTAGTATAGATGACGTCAGTGTTGTAATAAGACATTCCCTGATGTAACTTTTTATGTTTAGGAAAAGCTGTATCTTTTATACTTTTTTCTTTAACAGTGGAAGGAATTATTATGTATTAATAGCTAGAAAACTGTAGGTTTTTTTGGGAAAACCCAGATAGTCCACTTTTTGAAAATCCATTGATCTATACACTCAAATTGCCAACATCCATTGGATCATAGAAAAAGCAAGAGAATTCCAGAAAAACATCTACTTCTGCTTTATTGACCACACTAAAGCCTTTGACTGTGTGGATCAAAAGAAACTCTGGAAAATTCTTTAGGAGATGGGAATACCAGATCACCTTGTCTGCCTCCTGAGAAATCTGTATGCAGGTCAAGAAGCAACAGTTAGAACCAGACATGGAACAATGAACTAGTTCCAAATTGGGAAAGGAGTATATCAAGACTGTGTATTGTCATCCTGCTTATTTAGTTTACACATAGATTACATCATGCGAAATGCTGGGCTGGATGAAGCACAAGCTGGAATCAGGATTGCCAAGAGAAATATCAATAACCTTAGATATGCAGATGACACCACCCTTTTGACAGAAAGCGAAGAAGAACTAAAGAGCCTCTTATGAAAGAGGAGAATGAAAAAGCTGGCTTAAAATTCAACATTCAAAAATCGAAGATCATGGCATACAGTCCCATCTCTTCATGCCAAATAGATGAGGAAGCAGTGGAAACAGTGAGAGACTTTCTTTTCTTGGGCTCCAGAATCACTGCAGATGGTGACAGCAGCCATGAAACTAAAAGACGCTTGCTCCTTGGAAGAAAAGCTATGACCAACCTAGACAGCATATTAAAAAGCAGAGATGTTCCTTTGCCGACAAAGGTCTGTCTAGTCAGGCCTATCCGTTTTTCCAGTAGTCATGTATGGATGTGAGAGTTGGACCGTAAAGAAAGCTGAGCACTGAAGAATTGATGCTTTTGAACTGTGGTGTTGGAGAAGATTCTTGAGAGTCCTTTGGACTGCAAGGAGATCCAGCCAGTCCATCCTAAAGGAAATCAGTCCTGAATATTCATTGGAAGGATTGATGTGGAAACTGAAGCTCCAATACTTTGGCCACCTGATGCAAAGAATTGACTCATTGGAAAAGACTCTGATGCTGGAAAAGATCAAAGGCAGGAGGAGAAGGGGACGACAGAGGATGAGTTGGTTGGATGGCATCACTGACTTGATGGATATGAGTTTGAGCAAGCTCTGGGAGTTGGTGATGGACAGGGAAGCCTGGCGTGCTGCAGTCCATGGGCTTGCAAAGAGTCGGACATGATTGAGCAACTGAACTGAACTGATATGCTCATGACTTGTGCATGTTAATATATATATGTTATCCTTTAAGTTAGAAGTTTTTTAAAAAAGCATTAATAGTTTTTAGGGAGACCCATACCTCAGTATTTAATATATCATAAACCCCGTGGTGTATTGGAGCTGTCCTGTATCAACTTCTGAGAGTCAGTTATTATTAAATATTCAGTAATTTGTGAGCTGGTTGTTAAACTCTTGGTAGTTTCAAGTCAGCCACGGTGGAAGTATTTATACCAAGTCCTTACACCTTGGAAAGCAGCCTATGTTTACCAGTCGACTTTCCACTGTCAGTTTGCAAGCAGGCCACTGCATTTACTCACCTGTGATATTTTGAGGACAAGACGTCCAGTAAAGTTCTCATGATGCTGTGACCTAAAAATCAGAGTGAAAACAGATGTTTTTGTAGCATCTAGGCTTCCCTGGTGCTCAGACAGTGAAGAGTCTGCCTGCAGTGAGGGAGGCCTGAGTTCCATCCCTGGGCTGGGAAGGTCCCGGGAGGAGGGCATGGCAACACACCCCAGGATTCTTGCCTGGAGAATCCCCATGGACGAAGGAGCCTGTCACCCTACAGGCCATGGAGTGGCAAAGAGTTGGACACGACCGAGTGACTAAGCACACAGCACACATTTTTAAATTTATATAATTGCGTGGCTTTAAAATTCTGATGTTTTATTCATATATTCTTTTATACAAATAATCCTAGGCTCTCATATTAACGTACAAGTTTCTGTACTTTGGCATATTTTGGTATACTACTTGTTTCCAGTATGTGGTATATTTTTGTCAGTTCTGATATGCTTATTTTTTTAAGATTTGCTTTATCTTAAGTTTCAGTCTTGTCACTTGTTGTAGTGAAACTTGCCTTTCTTACAACATAATATTTCCTTTGTTGTAAGAAAAAGTAACTCAAGCCAAAGGCAGTGAAGCAAAGTTAAGGACTCTTCTTTTTCACCCAGGCCCCATCTATTTTCTATAAACTTATCAGCATATACTTTTTCACTTCCAGAGGTTTTATTGTGTATATACACACGTGTATATTTTTGTTACTTCTTAAAACACAATAATGTATATTCTGTTCTGTAACTTTCTTTTTCCACTTACTCTGATCTATCTTACCCTTGGGCACATGTATCCATCTCATTCTGTTTAATAGTTGAATAGTATTGCACTATAGAGAGCCATCAGCATTTATTTCATTTGTTCCCATAGATGTGCATATGAGCTGCTTCCACATTTTTTTTTTTAAACCTTTACAAATATTACAACAGTGAAAAATCCTTATGAAAATACCTTTGCAGTTTTGGGCAGGTCGATCTGGAATTATAAGTTCCTGCTAATTGAATTGCTGAGTCACAGAGAATGTGTTTATTTAAAATTTGTAAGTTGTTTCTAAATAGCACACCTCAGTGCACAAGAGCGTATGGGTCTGCAGCCTTTCACTGATCTAATTATCATTTCCCTCTCACTTTTCATGGACCTGTATGTTAGTTTGTGAAATCAGGTTACCTTTTAAGATACTCTTTTTAGTGAGCATTTTCAGAAAGTTAAATGTTTTGTCACAAATAGAAGAAAGATTTTTTGCCCACAGTTTTATTTATGGCAGTCTTAGCCTTTTGGGAGTTTGTTCTAATTCAGTTAGGTTTGTCAGTTTTATCTTTATGACTTCTGAATTTCTTTTCAGATTTAGTAAAATCACCTTCACTTCGATTGTGGAAACAGACACCTGTGTAGTCCAGTTCTTTCAGTGCACTGTTCGCATTCTTAATGGACCTGGGATTTATTTTGTGTGAGAAGTGTAGCGCAGATTCAAATGAATGGCTTTTGTCTTTTAACTCTGCAAGATTATATAATCTTTGGTAGAAGACAGCTGGGTTTGAACCTGGATTTCTTCTGTTTCTGGTGTGTGATCTTGGAAGTTACCTACTCTCTTTGCCCCAGTTTCTTTACCTGTAAAATGAGTTGTATTTTAATATAAGCACTTAGTATACTGATTGGTACCTAGCTAGTATTCCCTAAATGTTGTCTCTTAATTATAGTATCCGTCCCATTTGGTGAATAATCTCATCCTTTCTGCTGATTTTAATGCCACCCAAATCATATGTTAAATTCTTAATATAATTTTGCATACATTTCTGTATTTCCAACCTTTTACAGTAGAAACTGTTAAGATACGAACCACTGTTAAAGAATTCAAAGAGCCACGTGTTTATGTGTGATAAAGGAATGCTGAAATGAACTTACTAAGAGCTGCAGAAACTGGTCAATGAACAAGGCAGTGATTAATTGCATTCCAACCAGACAGAAGTAATCTGCATTTCTGTAGACAAGAATACTTTGCATTATTATCAGTTATCTGCAACTGACAGTGTTGTAAAATAGCTCAGAGACACAGAATGGTAAAGTGAACCCAGACAGATGATCTAGAAAAACAATCTGTTTTTCTGTTTTATTCATTTCAAAATCATATTCCTTTGCTTTGCCTACATCTTTTTCCTCCCTACTAGTGCTTGACTTAATATACATAATTTTACAGTATTTATAAATATTGGAATGGCATCTCACTTATTTCTCTTGTTTTTTTAAGAGAATTTTTTTTCCTGGCGGTTATTTCAGTATTAGTGCCCAAATACTCGTTAGAAGCATTTCATTAGTGAAAGCATTCTGATGATTAAAATTGAAAATTTGTTAGGTGAGGATAGATGAATTTTCTTTTTGGTTTATTTCAGATAATAATATAGAAATGAGGAGTTGAAAGGAAACTTTCAGATCGTCTCTTCCCACCCCCTAATTTTATATCTTTTTATCATGAAAATTTTCAAACAGACTAAGAGAAAAAATGTTGTTAAACCCCATCACCCAGCTCCAGAACTTATCAGTTCCTCAGGGTTCTTGTTTCATCCACAGTCCTAGCCATTCTTAGATACCCCAGATTCACATAGGGTCCCACGTAGTTCATCAGTTAACAGTTTATACATGTCTCTGAAAGATAAGGAGACTTATATTAATACATAAGTGAAATACAGGTAACACATCTGAAAACTTAACAACATTTAAATATCAGATGAACAGTGTTGAACTGTCCCCCATTGTCTAATATTTTTTTTCAAGTTTATTTCTTTGAATCAGAATATAAGTAAGAGCCGTACAATTTGTTGCTGTGTCTTAAATCTCCTTTAAATAGCCTTCTAGAACTGGTTTTGTGAAATCATACAAAGACGATGAGTTGTTTAGTTTTGCTTTAATCATTTTGAAGTCGTGACTTGCAAACCATTGGGTTTGTTTTCAGTCCGTTTTAGCCGTGATTCTTCCTGATGGTCTCCTGTGCTGGCCAGGGGAGCCTCTTCCAGTTGCTTCTGATTTCTTCCGACATGACTGAGGAGTTTCTTGATAGCTGCCTTGCTCTCTGGTATGACAGGGTGTCAAGGGCAATCTCATATGTGCTCTGTCCTGACCTACAGCCAGGCAGCCTTTTCTTGAAGGAGAAATGGTGTCTAAAGATGCCAGCCTGGGCAGCTACTTATTTAATAAAAGAGGATGCCAGCACCATGCTAATAAGTTGATGGGTTTGCTCGAGTCTTTTAAACAGGCTTAGTGCCTGGATATTTTCTCCTAACTTTTAAACTAGGACATAAAAGCTGTTAAAGCTACCAAAAATGTATGTTTCTTGTTATATCAGATTTCAGAATACTATATTAAAATATAGTTTACTAATTGGAGAATAATAAATACATATTTAGAAGTTTTAAAAGGAAGTAACTTGTTTTTCTTTTGAAGAATATTATCTGAGATAATAAAGGGTTAAATTTACATTATTTACCACATTGTTTCAAATAATGTAAAAATGAAGTAAAAAAAAATCTGCAAAAGTTGCATTTGAAAAGTGGACTACCTAATGCCGTGCAGTTGGTAGTTTCTTGATTATGTAGTTTATTTTATATAAATTATTTGTTGTGTGAACATTTTCAAATAATATCTTTTCCAACTATTAACATAGCATATAGGTTTGTATTTACCCAGAAATAATCCAAGTTACTGCAGTCATAGTTCTTTAACCACAGCATTTTACAGGATTCCTGTGGACAAGAAATTAATGTATTTCATGGGTTACTTACTAGAACTTGCTTGCTGGGAATTCTTTAAAAAGAAAGTATTTGCATAAGTGTTATGTACATAGCTAGTCATTTTGAACATTTATTCCAGTGTTGGAAGGTATTTTTGCTTGAATAAGAACTTTTCTGACCTGATGGCAAATCTGTTGTTAGTGAAAACGATGATTCCTGTATGTATTTAATACTTCTGTTTTGTTCTTGATAGTTCTGGTTGTCTCTTTAGATGTCTTTACAAGCATTGTCTCTTGGCTGTTTTTTGTAACATTTTGTTCTCCTACAGTTATTTGTGACAGTCACATCATTTAGCTCGTCTTGAAAGTCATGTTTTCTTTCTTTTTTTTTTTTTTTCCATGTTTTCTTTTCTTTTTAGGAGGCACTGGCTACAATAAGACTTCTTGATGTCCTTTGCGAGATGACTGCTAATACTGACCTGCTCGGCTATCTGCAGGTTTTTCCTGGCTTGCTGGAGAGAGTGATTGGTGAGTGAAATATCACACATAGTTTTGTTTTTAATCAAAAAATCTTTGACTGTCATACTATAGTATAAACACAGATCCTTAATTTTCAGTGTGTTGGTCTTCTTTTAAGGATTTTTGGAATATTTCTTGAAAGGACTCGTTGTGTTTTGGTGGCAGCTCTGGGTTTTGCCTGTACCCGCTGTTTGTAACGCCTGCTCAGTGGCTGAGCTTGTCCTTTTGCGCAGGGTGCCCACAGTGGCGTCCCATCTGCAGTGGCTGTGATGATGGTGGTGGGGTGGGGGAGGGTTATGAGAATGATGGGAGGGTTCAATGATGATGGTGATGTTTATACTACTGTCATTTTACCAGTCTTGTTAGTAAATTTTCCCAGCGTCACTTAGGGAACTTGAAGAATATTGCCTTACCCATAGTAATTACGTATCCCATTCTTAGAAGAAGATTGTTTTAAACGGGAAGCTATTGTTTGAAATATTATCATATTTGCTAAAAAGCTGGTTGCAAAATAAGTTCACTTATTTTGTAAGTAGTAAGTAATAAGTTCACTCACAACCTGTTGCTTGTGGTTCGCCATGCTTATGGTTGCTGTTCACTGTTGGCTTTTCTTTCCCCTTTATTAAGAGAGTACACTTATTCTGGAGACCCATCTTCCAAGAAAGATGAATTGGTGTCTAGATGGGTAGAGGAGTTAGCAGTGAACTTTAGAAGATATTTAGAATCTCATATCAGTGTTTTTATTTTGAATGCAGTGCTTTCAGTGATAGTTAAGACATCACAAAACTGAGAGACTGAATTATTTCAGGAAAAGCACGCATTTAGAGCCTGAGCAAACGTGGGTTATCAGCCCAACTGCCAGGTTACTAACTTCTCTGAACCTGGTTTCTTCATTGTAATGTCAGGAAAATGACCTGCCTTTAATGACTTTGTTGAGAGTGGTAAATGAAATAATGTGGAAACAGTTTATAAAGCTTCTGGAAGATTGTCTACTTTCACAGACTGCCTATAAGCATTTCATAGAGTATAATACTGTTAAGGTATTTCTTCTGAGTGTACCCAAAATAGATTAATAGAGAACTTGTGCTGCCTTCTGATTATCTGAACAATGGAAAAAAACATATCAGCATGCTTCTTGATTTCTATCATATGGCTCCTTGCAGATAGGTATTGAAGTTTAGGGTCATCCATGGTGGCTTAAATGGTAAAGAATCTGCCTGCAATGCAGGAGACATAGGTTCAATCCCTGGGTCGGGAAGATCACCTGGAGGGAGAAATGGCAACCCACCCTAGTATTCTTGCCTGGGAAATCCCATAGACAGAGGAGCCTGGCGGGCTACAGTCCATGGGTTGGCTGAGTTGGACACGACTGAAGTGACTTAGCACACACTGCAGTTTGGACTTAACTGACTGTAGTTATCACATGAGCGCCTTCATAAAGAAGTTGGATTTGGAAACCTTGTACTAGGAAAGATGGAAGAAAACTTTTAGCTGCCTTTTCTGTGTGGATAAGTAAAAAGTCCAGGTTGGGGTAATCATTTTGCCTTATCACCCCCCAAATCAGAGTTATGGTAAATTCTAAGGCAAGCTTTCAGTATTCTGTGCATGGATGTGTACTAATTCCCTTCAGTCTTGTCTGACTCGTTGCAAGCCCATGGACTGTAGCTTGCCAGGATCCTTTGTCCATGGGATTCTCCAGGCAAAAATACTATACCTGTATTTTAATCCATTAAAATAAATTGCATTTATTTATGAGAATATAGTACAAAACAAGGGACTCTTAAGAGTCCCTTGGACTGCAAGGAGATCCAGCCAGTCAATCCTACAGGAAATAAGTCTTGAATATTCTTTGGAAGGACTGATGCTGAAGCTGAAACTTCAATACTTTGGCCACCTGATGTGAAGAACTGACTCATTGGAAAAGACCCTGATGCTGGGAAAGATTGAAGGCGGGAGGAGAAAAGGGGACGACAGAGGATGAGATGGTTGGATGGCATCACCGACTCGATGGACATGAGTTTGAGTGAACTCCAGGTGTTGATGATCAACAGGGAAGCCTGGCATGCCACAGTCCATGGGGTCACAGAAGAGTTGGACACGACTGACCAACTGAACTGAACTGAGTACAAAACAAACATTTTCCTGTGGAAAACAGTTTATCCTTTCTGTTGTAGATCTTCTACGCCTGATTCACGTGGCCGGCAATGACTCCACAAACATCTTCAGCGCCTGTGCTTCCATTAAAGCAGAAGGTGATGTCTCCAACATGGCTGAGGGCTTCAAGTCTCACCTCATTCGCCTGATTGGGAACCTGTGCTACAAGAATAAAGATAACCAAGACAAGGTAAGGTTCTTAGTATGCTTCATACATGTACGGCTTTATTTAGAACATAGTATTTAGGACTTCGAATCTATTCATTTTCTGGAAATGAAGCTTTGAAGTGCTTTGAGAGTAGCTTGAGGTATATGCATACGTGTGTATTTCCACAGCTTGATGTAATGTGTCATATTTGTTTGTATTAGGGTTTCTGTTTTTTGTAATTTTTGCATTATATTTGCTCTGTGTGTGTTTGAACCAGTCTCTTTTGCATTAAACAGTCACTGCTTGTCCTAAGCCTGTGTGTTTGAACACGCTGCTTATTATATGGAGCAGGTGAGTGAAAAATAGTACCTAGAAAGTTTCAAGCACATGATGCACATTTAATAAACAGAATTTCTTTTGGACCGTTATCTTAAGAAACAAGCAGATCTTAACTTACATCTGTGCCCTTGCCCTGCATTTATGCATCATAAGCATTTCTTCCAGATACTCTGACGTGGACATAATGTTTAAGTCTAAGTCTCTGAAAACTCACCAGACTGCCGCTGGAGACCTTTTGTGCTGAACAGCTGAGGGGTAATTGTAGCGCTAGTATGGGAGGGTGATAGAAAGATAGCAGGCGGGTTGGACTGCATGCTTCCCTTTGAACAGCCTGCCTGTGTCTTTCCAGAGTTTTGCTTTTGTTTGGTGGCGCTTGTTTTGCTTTGTCAGATACTGAACATATGTGGGGCAGATTATATTTTTCCAAGATGGCTGCAAAAATATCTATCATTCTGTATGTATTCCTGCAATGTGACTTTGCCACTTCCCCGTCACAGGTTGGATTTATTTCTCCATCCTCTTGAATCTCAATGACTAAGGCCTGTGACTGCTTTAAATTATAAAATATGGTGGGAAGGATCCAGTACCACTTCTGGTCTAGCTCTTGACTGGATGGGTAGATTCCCTGTCTAGCCTCTTAGAGGCCAGTCATCATGTAAGAAGTGCAGATTCCCTGAGGTTACCACATCCACATGGAGAAGCCCTGGAGCGTGAGATGCAGTGAGGAGAGAGAAAGGGGCTGGTGAATTAACCGCAGGGCACCAGGCATGGATGTGAGAGGCTGTCTTGGAACGTTTTAGGTCATTGCCCAGTTTCTTTGTTCCAAGTGCAGTTCCTCAGTTGCCCAGCTGATGCATGAGTCAGGGACAGCCTGCCTGGCAAAGCCCTTTCTGAATTTGTGACCTACAGCATTGTGAGTAAAAGTAAAAGTTTTGGGGAAAAAATAGTTGTGTAGGTTCTGCCTCTGTTAATGGCCCTGTAGGCTACTATTGGACTGATCCTCCTGTAAGTAGTAAGCTCTGGACAAAAGACAGGAATGTGAAGACATTCAAATTTGATATAGTTAGATTTTAGAGTCGAGATGACACTTGGATGAAGGGCACAACAGAGTATGCCATGTGGGGCAGTTAAAACTGATAGAACATCTATAGTTCTTTTAGCTTAAAGAGTCAAAGGGCAGTTTGGAGCAGCCACAGCTTTTGGAAAGTGAAAGTGGAAATCCTGGAAAGAAGATAGTAAGCCCTCCATATTACATACCAGCCACCTGAATCTCTGCTGGTGCCTGAATCCAAGACACAGCGTCAGGCTCCGAGCAGCTAAGCTAGGGAAAAAATAATTACACTGAGATTTGAGCCACCAACTTAAAGAGTCTCGGTTTAAGTCCAACCAAGATAATTAACCTACTGAAACAAATAAGATACCAATATTCTGTAGAGGAATATAATAGAACCTAGAGTTTTCCGTACCATGACATTCACAATGTCTAACATAACTTACAACCCAAACTTAGAGAAAACACAGGAAGATATAACCCATTATCAAGACAAAAAAGATAGTGGAGATAGACTGTGTCATGACACGGATGTGGGTTTTAAAGCAGTTGTAACTCTGCTCAAGGATGCAAAGGAAAACATGCTTTGAGTAAATGAGAAGATCACTTTTCTCAGCAGCGAAATAGAAACTATATAAAAGAACCAAACAGAAATCTTAGAACTGAAAAATACAGTATCCAAATAAAATATAAAAATTTTACCGAATGAAGTTAACAATTGCATAGAGAGGACAGAGAAAACAGTCAGTGAACTGGGAGACAGAGCAGCAGAAGTCATCCAGTCTAAAGAACAGCGGCGAGAAAAGACTGAAAATGAAGTGGTCACCCTAAGATGCTCAATCTTGGGGTAGTATGTTGTGCATCATTTGGTAACTGGAATCATTCCTACAGGACGTGGCATAGACATGTTGGACAGTTTGCTCTTTTATTATACACGTGTGCTATTTCAGTGACTCCTCATCTGTAAACAGGTACGAGTGGAAGACTACTGATCCACCCTTGGAAAATTACTGGACTGATTTTTATGAGAGAAAGTTGATAGAGAATAAAACACTTTACCTTTTTAATGACCAAGACTGCCTTTCTTTGGGAGCACAAAAGAGGTGGTTTTCTTGTGTTTATTCTTTTGTTGCTAATTTGGATTGCCTTCTTAAAGGAACAAAATGTAGTAACCCTTAAAAGGCTTATGAAATAACTGACTGAGGTCGGATCAGATTGCAGCGTAAGTAAATACAGAGTGTGCCCCAGGGCTGCTCCGGAGAGGTCGTGGGACTCACAGGAAGTCAGTGGTGTGTTCTTCACGTGTGCAGTTGCTGATAGCTCTGCTGACTTCTGAGCAAACACTCTCGAAGGTATGAAAGCGTTCGTTCTTTGACCGTAAGAATGCCTCTGTTTCTCCTACATTTTTTACCTACACCAACAAAAAGCTTAGCCTGAAAACATTGCTTGTGGGATTTTATTCTCCTTCCAAAGAGGCTATCACAGCATCACAACCCTGACTCACTGGGTGTTAGCCCTGCTCATCGATGCCACAGAGGGTGGAGTTCGTTCTGGAGGAGCAGGTGCTTATCACCTTGCTGTTGATTTTTGTTATAGCATCTGGATTATCTCACTTCTCTGCGGATCAGGGCCTAGAAGGACATTTGGCTTTTTCTCCATGACTGAAGATATGTATTAGGGGGATTTTATATCATCAGGCTTAATGAAGTTAACCCTTCACCCAGAGGGGAAACAGGGCTAATGGTTTGTTTAGTGTCTCCTTTGTCCATCGTTGTGCTTATGAACATGTATTATCCTCTTTCATCTTTGCATCAGTCCTGGAGTCAGGTTCTGCCAGCCACCCTGTAGGGAGAGGCCATCAGTTAGTGATCTGCAGAGTCCAGAGCAGAGTTTAGGTTTGTCTGAGTGCCTGGTCCTGTGCTCTCTCCCCTCTACCACGGAGCTTCTCATTTGGAAGCTTTCCAGGGGTTTGGGGAAGATGTCTTAAATAGACTTCCTGAGTGACCTGAAACCGAAGATTCTGGAGGCTAAGCAGGCTCTTGGTTTAAGTCAGCCACCCTTTTGCAGCTCACGTCTCTGTCTTTGAGTCATCCATTCATCAATTGTGGGTGGCCCTAGCCTTGGGGACCCTTAGATGGATAAGGCAGGCCGGAGTCTCCTCCTGTGCAGCTTCCCCTCTTGGAGCACGGAGGGACCGTCCTTGCTTGTTGAACCAGAATCCCAGAGTTATTGACACACCTTTCCTGCAATCCTCATGCACTGCTGATTGCTCTCAGGTTTGGTCAGAAGTCATTTAAGCCCAGCTAGGTCTCTGCTTATCTGTGTAATAACTTCGTTCATTGCATTGAGTGTGGTGCCCACCTGCAGAATGGCTCCCCCTGTGATTAGTTCTGTGACCCTTCCTCTGTTACAAAGGTCATTTCCTCTGCATTAGTTCTTGGGAACGTTTTGACACCTCTGTGGCAGGGCTGAAAAGATACTGTCATCATTTTCTAAATGAAGAAACCGAGGCTCAGAGGGACTAGATGTGGTTTAATTCAGCTGGCATGTGTGGAATGGACCCTGCTGTGTGCTGCGTGTTCACCTTAGTAGGGAGGTGTGCAGGGGCGCCCGCAGCTCCAGCCAGAGTCCGTGATTTGAGGGGAGGGCACAGTGGGGAAGGAGCAGCCTGCACCACAGGGACAGGAAGGGCGGTAATTTTCTTTTCCGTTTGTGTCCCTGGGCAGTTTTTAGGAGGGTCAGGCTGCCTGGTCTGCGATTGAAAATGTGCTCAGAAATTTATCTTCCCCAGTTTTCTGTGAGTCTTAGGTCTGTACGCAAGGTGGAGTGTAGTATTTCCTGAATTGTAAAGGAATTTTCTAGACTTCCCTTTACCAAGTCATCGTGGGGAAATGCTCTTAAATACGATACCTGATGACTTCTGCTCGCACCTTGTGTTTGTGCTCGGCTCACACGGTGTTTTGTTGCCGCCTCTGTGGTGGTTCGTTTGCTTGTGGGCCTTTGTGGGCCTGAGGTGGAGATTGTGTTCTGGTCTCTGTTGTGAGCAGCACATGGGCATCGGCGATGAAGGCATGGCGAGAGCACTCTCCAGCGTCTTCTGTGTTAGAGTCAGGAGGCTTCGGGTTACTCTGCCTCTTCCTCATTCTTCTTCTCTTTAAGTGGGTGTTTTATTATTGAGTAGAAGAAAAACTGAACACAGTGTGTGTCTTCTTCATAAAGCTGAATGCATTCTTCAAAATGGATGAGCAGGTGATCCAGTTTCTCTTACCTTCTCCCCGACACCACCCGCTCCCCACCCCGCAAAGAAATCATAGTGACTAAGGTGGGCTGTCCCCTGTTGTGGCTGGATTCATTCTGCTGAAGGTTTTGTGGAAGTGCTGTTCAGTGTCTTCTCTTAGCCCTTCTGCTCCTGATTGAAAGATTGCAAGCTTTCACACATATATTTGATCCCATGTGTTGAAACATATGCACCCATAAAGCTTTCATTACAGGCATGACTTCATTTTAAAAATAAGTCTGTTCTGTATGGAAAAGTTCACCGTGTAAAGACAATAAACTGTTTGGCCACTCCAGTTTGGAATTGTCTTTTGTGCCGGCAGGTTTCATTTCTATATCTTTGTGATGCATTTTCCAGTAAAATGTTTTACCCACTGTGTGACCCCCAACATCTAAATTGTACCTGCCACATATAAACATTCAGTAAATTTTTCTTGAATGAGAATTTATTTTAAAACATCTGCCAAGTGTCCACTACATACTGAGCACAGTTGTTGATGCTGAAAATATAAAGCAAGTAAGACACACTCTTCTTCAAGGAACCTACATTTTACTATAGAATTTTCTGACCGTGTTTGCAAACAAAGGCAGTTAAAATAACTTTTTCAAACAAAAATGAATGTTCTGCTAAATGCTGGCTTTTGTGATTATTTGTAGTCTGCCTGATTTTTATTTGATTTGTCCATAGCCACATTTTAGACTGTAAGGACATGTGTTAATATATAGCATAAATTTTCCAGTTATTAAAAATTTTAATTCAAAGTTTAAGCTTTGTAGCTCTGATTGCACTTTTTTCATTAAAGTTTTAGACTAAATAATGATTGTTAAGCATTCCTAAGAGGACTGTTTTTACCTCTCTTTTTTGAGGGGGAGGGGTACCTTTCACATCCATATGGGAAGAACCACAAACAGGCAAACCGTTATATCCTTTTTCAGAATGATTTCTTTCTATTTGAAATGTTCCCAAGCAGCATATTTGCCTGTTAAATCTTGAAACTTAAAAAATGTCTGTTACTCTTCCCTGATTACTTTCTTTAGGTTGTTGCTCTCGGCGGGGAGCAGTCCTTGTTTTGCACATGACTTACTGCACGTGCTGGCCTACGAGTTACCTCGACAGTCGGCCGGGTTACTCGTCTGTCGCAGCCGCAGAGGGGCCGCCGCTGACAAGCGTGTGCTAGTGTTCTCCTTTGTGCTGCTCCAGTACTCTTACCTAGAAAATCCCATGGATGGAGGAGCCTGGTGGGCTGCAGTCCGTGGGGTCGCTATGGGTTGGACACGACTGAGCGACTTCACTTTCACTTTTCACTTTCACACATTGGAGAAGGAAATGGCAACCCACTCCAGTGTTCTTGCCTGGAGAATCCCAGGGACGGGGGAGCCTGGTGGGCTTCCATCTATGGGGTCACACAGAGTCGGACACGACTGAAGTGACCTAGCAGCAGCAGCAGCAGCAGTGGGTTTGGGGGCCCCAGGTGGCTCAGTGTTAAAGAATCCGCCTGCCATTGCAGCAGACATGGCTTCAATCCCTGGGTGGGGAGGATCCTCTGAAGGAGGAAAGGGCAGCCCACTCCAGTACTCTTGCCTGGAGAATCCTGTGGACAGAGGAACCTGGCGGGCAGCCATCCATGGGGTCACAGAGTTGGACACGACTGAGCATGCCCGCGTGCAGGTCAGGTGGGTTAGGGTGGCAGTGCCCTTGATGCTCAGTCCTCACGCAGGCAGGCATCTGCCTTTTTGGCCTGTGCTCGCCCCATGTGGACGTCCCAGCCTGCACTCATCCCACTGCCCTTAGTTTAGCCCTCAGAGCTGAGGGTCACAGGATGCTTTCTCTGCAAAACCACCTGAGGCCGGCGCGCGGACGCTTTCCACTCAGTGCTCCCCTCTGCCTGTCTGTCTGCTTCTCCTCACTGTTGTTCCATTGCTCAGTCCTGTGTGACCTCATGGACGGCAGCACGGCAGGCCTCCCTGTCCACTCCAGCTCCCAGAGCTTGCTCCAGTGTGTGTCCATCGAGTCGGTGATGCCATCCGACCATCTCATCCTCTGTCATCCCCTTCTCCTCCTGCCTTCATCTTTCCCAGCAGTGATAACCTCTGACTTTTTAATACACTGTCTAGGTTTGTTGTAGCTTTTCATCCAAGGAGCAAGCGTCTTTTAATGCCATGGCTGCAGTCGCTGTCCACAGTGACGTGGGAGCCCAAGAAAAGAAAATCTGTTACTGTTTCCACTTTCCCCCATCTATTTGCCATGCAGTGATCTGACTGTGATCTTAGTTTTTGAATGGTGACTTTTAAGGCAGCTCTTTCACTCTCATCAAGAGGCTGTTTAGCTCCTCTTCGTTTTCTGCTATTAGAGTGGTGTCATTTGCATATCTGAGGTTGTTATTTCTCCCAGCAGTCTTTATTCCAGCTTGTGCTTCATCCAGCCCAGCATTTCTCATGATGTCCTCTGCATGTGAGTTAAATAAGCAGGATGACAGTATTTAGCCTTGGCATACTGCTTTCCCAACTTGGAACCAGTCCGTTGTTCCATGTCTGGTTCTAACTGTTGCTTCTTGACCTGCATACAGGTTTCTCAGGAGGCAGGTAAGATGGTCTGGTATTCCCAACTCTTGAAGAGTTTTCCACAGTTTGTTGTGATCCACACAGTCAAAGGCTTTAGCATAGTCAGTGAAGCAGAAGTAGATGTTTTTCTGGAATTCCCTTGCTCTTCCTGTAATCCAACGGATCTTGGCAATTTGATCTCTGGTTCCTCTGGTTTTTCTAAATGCAGCTTGAACCTCTGGAAGTTCTTGGTTCATGTACTGCTAAAGCCTAGCTTGAAGGAATTTGAGCATAACCCTGCTAGCACATGAACTGAGCGCAGTTGTGCAGTAGTTTGAACATTCTTAAACGTTGCCCAACTCCCCTGCTTTCTACATCCTGCCCCATACCCCCAGTTTCTGTGCGTAAATACAGTGTCAGCTTTTGTTTCCAGTGCACATCACTGCACTCGTGTGTTGCTGTTTCTGCTGAAGACATCAGTGTGATGTGCATAAACTGACCACCGGCAGAACCGTGACACCCAGATTTTGATCTGAGTGTCACTCAAGGTTCACTTTAGCTAGTCAAAGCAATTTCTTCCTAGTCACCCACAGCCATCACCACCTTTCTTTGCTTTTCCCTTGAGGACTACTCCCTTGTGAAAACCTTGCCCTAGATCTTCCTGGATGATAATGGTTAATCCACCCTATTTCCCAGATACATATTTTTCCGTTTTTACAGGAAGCTTTAATACCATAACTCTACGCCTGACTAATTGGGGAATTCCAGGTAGGCTATTGAAAGTGTCCTGGCATTGAGTCCTCCTGGCACTGGCTCTTCTCTCTTCCCTTGGCTTGTAACATTTGGCTCCATAAATATGAGTGATGTATGCAGGGAAACCTTACAACAAACAGAAAGCTCGGGATAGTGCGGAGAATCCAGACAAGGCTTAGAGAAGCCTACATTACCTCTTAATTTCACCACCTTTTAGCTGTATAGTATAAATTTGGACAAGTGACTTAACCTCTCTGAATCTCAGCTTCTTCTAAAATGGAAACTGTTACACCTGCCTTATGGGGTTGTGATCACTTACGTATAAAGCATTTGACAGTGTGTCTGGTGTCACTTACCACCTCCTCCTTTCCCCTGACACCCCACCACCTCGGGCCCCACTGTGAGTGAGTAGATGTAGTTCATTTCAGCGTCCCCCATTATGGTTATTTAAGTAGACATTTGTACACCGCATCTCACAGGTGTTTAAAGGCTACTCCACATTCTGCGCTTTGTTGTTTTCGTTCAGTTGCTGAGCTGTGTCCAACTCTTTGTGACCCCTTGGACTGTAGCCTGCCAGGCTCTTCTCTCCATGGCATTGCTCATGGAGGGATGCTGGAGTGGGTTGCCATTTCTTTCTCCAGGAGGTCTTCCCAACCCAGGGATCAAGCTCACATCTCCTGCCTTGGCAGGTGGATTCTTTACCACTGTGCCACCAGGGAAGTCCCATTCTGTGTTTATTACTTTTTTAATAAATGGGACTTTGGGGAGGAAGCAGAGTGAAAGCAAAGCATGCAAATCTTTTTTTTTTTTTACTTTTTAGTTTGACTACCAACACTTTCTCAGTTGAATTTCCCTTTTGTTATTGTCGAGTAGAGAGCTGAAGGGTTTTCTGTGTGGATTCCAGAATTGGTTCTAGCTCAGTCCTGAGAGTGTCTGAATCACAGGTTTATGGCCCATCTCAGTTAGACTGTGTGTTTTCCTCTGTCGGAAACAGTTGCACAGAATCCCAGCTTATTGATTTGAAGATTGAGTGTATAGACAAGAGCTGGCTTGCTTAGAATTCCACATCTTTGTAATGTAATCCGAGTTCAAGAAATATGTCAAAATTTATAAATCAAACCGTCACTGTTCGTTTCCTGAACTTATAGTTCCTGCTGCAGTAAATGAAATTAAAATTCCTAGCTAGAGGACACGTACCATGGTTGAGTGTGTTGCAGCTATCTGTATCTTGTAGCGTGATGAGCTCCTCTTCTGCAGAAAAGGTATAACATTATTTCAAAGGAAGAGTCATGCTAAATACAGAAATACAGTGCAACTCACTGTTGTCTATTTCATACTAACCAGGCTCCAGCCCATGCCAGGCTCTTCCATGCTGTGCTTTCTCCTGTGGTTCCTGCTTTGTAGGCAGGACACACCGGGTCTGGTTTAGCACCTGCCATACCACCGAAGTGCAGTGTGAATAGCAGTGAGCAGAGGGTGAGAGCCCTGTTTTACTGGTTAGTCAGAGCTTGGGGAGTTGAGTTACTTACTTGGAGCAATAGTAACAGGCTGACCTCTGACCTCCAGACCCAAACTCTGCTGTGCTCCACTATGTTCACATTTACTGGAGAAAGAGACATTTGAAATCTTGGACCAACATGTAGGAGTCCTTAAGGAGGGGCATCTTTTGTAAAACAGTGCATATGGGACTGACTTTGTTCTTGGCGATGATCGTATTTCTTTATTCCTGTTGAACTGTTTTCAGTAGTCTATAGCCTTCAGATTAGTGTAGAAAACTGCGTTTCAGGGATATGCATATTTCTCAGAAGCATCATTTACACGTCTCTTAGATACCAAAAGAAAGAGTGTGAAAGTCATTGCCTGGGGTGACTCAGCAGTTTGTAAAAGCCTGGTGAAAAATTCAGTTTTCTTTGCTAGGCCAAGTGGTCAGTTTCTAAGCAATAAGGGTTTTAAATGGATTTCTGTTCAATAGTAAAAACCATTATTTTGCAGTATCCAAAACAAGAGGTATCTGAGACTTAGGTGAGGGGAAAAGCAGCTGCGTTCCTAGATAAAAATATGGAATATTGTAAAGATACTTGTTTTTAGACTCATTGTTTGTTAACTGTTCAGCCAATTACAATCCCCTGTTGGGGGGGGGGACTCAGAATTTTGAGAAAACGTGAAAATAATGGAGGAATTAACGGTATTAAAATACACTTTAAAGTTAAAATAACAGTATACAGAAATGTGTTGTTTAGTGGAAGCGAGCGTAGAAGCGGACACCTGAGAAGTTACAGGAAGTGAGCATGTGACAAGGAAAGCCCAGAAACCCAGAGAGAAAAGGGAAGCTTAGTGTGAGTGTGAACTAGGGATGATTGATTAACTAGCTGGAGAAAGATCCAGCTTCACCCATAACAAACACCAGAATAAATCTGAAATTCATTCAAGTGTTAAAGATAGAACTGTAGACATACAGATAGTATTTAGTTGGTATTTTAGATTAAGCAAGGACATTTTATGGATTAGAAATAGTGAAGATTATTCTGGATTTCACTATAAGTGAATGAGACACTCCCGCTCAAACCAGCCTAACTAGGTTTAAACCTGGGTTCTGCTCAATCATAGCTGGGGACCCTGAGCAGAGTTTTCAGCCCCTTTGCAACTTTGTACTCATTTTATGGCAGGGCGGCTGTGAGGGGTAGATTAGCTCGTCCATGTAAAACATTGGATAAGCGCTGCATCACGGTCAGCGGTATTTACGCGTATGCCGACTTCAGTGTTGTAGATGATACTAGAAACAGTCTCCTTTTCCATCCACTGGGGCTGATTGGCTCAATTATGCTGCTGCTGCTGCTAAGTCACTTCAGTCGTGTCCGACTCTGTGTGACCCCACAGACGGAAGCCCACCAGGCTCCCCGTCCCTGGGATTCTCCAGGCAAGAACACTGGAGTGGGTTGCCATTTCCTTCTCCAATGTGTGAAAGTGAAAAGTGAAAGTGAGGTCGCTCAGTCGTGTCCGACCCGACCCTTAGCATCCCCACGGACTGTAGCCCACCAGGCTCCTCCATCCATGGGATTTTCTAGGCAAGAGTACTGGAGTGGGGTGCCACTGCCTTCTCCGTGCTCAATTCTGGTAATACGATATACAGCTAGTACAGTCATGTTTTTAAACAGCAGGTGCGGTGTTGGTATAGTGCTTGCGATATCCGTGTCAGTGGGAATTTGAAGTAGGGTGCAACACTGTGTCCATGAGCACCTACTTTTTATGTTTCTGTGTCTGTTACATGCATATCTATGCAAATACACACATGCATAGACAAATGACCCCAGAGAAACACACTGCAACACTAATAGCAGTTATCTCTGGCTGGTAAAATGAAGGAGTGATTTCCTTTTCCCATAGACTTCTCATAGTCATCTCTCAAGAGCACTTGGCATTCATGCCTGCTAAGTTGCTCAGTCGTGTCGGACTCTTTGCGATTCTATGAACTGCAGCCCACCAGGTTTGTCTGTCTGTGGGATTCTCCAGGCAAGGATGCTATTTCCTCCTCCAGGGGATCTTCCCAACCCAGGGATCGAACCCATCTCTCTTATGTCTCCTGCATTGGCAGATGGGTTCTTTACCACTAGTGCCTCCTGGGAAGCCCATAGTCATATACAGTGTACATGAATCATTTTAATAATAAGAAGAAAATACTATTAACAAAGGAAACAGGCCTGAACTTAGACTTGGTTTTCCTCTGTGACAAGAGTGTGTACTGAGTTCATTAGCAACCAAGGTTAATCTTTTCTTTGTTGTACTTCAGAGTAGGACACCATCCTGACCCCTCCAACCAAGGTCTGAAGGCTTTAATAATTGCAGTTTAAATTTATTTTTAGTGGAAGGATTTGAAAAAATAAAACATGAGCCTAGGATCTGGATGATTTTGCCAAAAAATAATAGCTGGGTTGGAGTAGTACATGGGCTGTGTGTAGGAAACAGAGAGGAGAGAAAGTAATAAAACTTATTCTTCCAAGGTGTGGAACGCTAAGAGGAATAGGAATTAAGATTTGGCCTTTATTGTCAGGACCTCTGATTTGGGTACATTAGCTTTTTCATTCAGCATCAGTTTCCAAGATTTCTGTTACATATCTCCACTTAATAAAATCGGAGTGCTTGTGATATTGTGAAATTTCTTTGTATCTCCCCAGGCTTCATTTCTTTGGCTAAATGAGAAAAGTGCTCTTATTTCAAATGTTAGAGAGTTCTCTCCTTTTCTAAAAAAAAAAAAATGGAGCCGTCTGTCACAGATCTAAAACAGTTTTGATCTTTAGCATATTTCGTGTTTTGTTGTTTTTTTTTCCCCTCCTGGCTGCAGCTGAAAATTAAGAGGATCAAAGTCACGTTCATATAAAAAGCCTTTTTAAAAAAAAAACAAAACATCAATACTTGAAGTCCCTATTGGACTGCTTGCCTCTCCTGCTTTTAAAAGCCTGTTGCTTGTCTCATCCTGATAGAATTTAATTTCAGACCTCTCACATTCTAGTGGACCGAGAATGATATTTAGTCTCAAACTGGAATTTAGTTGAATTTGAATCTGTTGCTGTGTTGCCGTTAAGAGTAAAATCAGGAATAATTTTGACTCCAAATATGAACGAATGTGCTATTTGGCATCGCGAGAGCTTTTAGTTCATTTCAACAAATCTGTGTCTGCCGTCTGCTGTGTGGCAGCAAGGACTGCAGGCGCTGGGCTGCAGAGATGGGTTTGGCCCAGTGCTTACTCTCAGGGAATTCACACTTGAAGGGGGAGACAGGTGTGAACATAGGGTAGTAAGTGGTGTGTGCAAAGTCCTCAGAATGAATAGTAGAAACTTTCTAAGTGCTTCATACAAAGGGTTCACCTCGGAGCTTCAGCAGGAGCTCTGGGATCTAGGCCTTCGGGGATGAACTGAGCAAGAGCCTGGCAGGCAGAATGGCTCCTGTGAGCACGTGTGTGGGGCCACGTGCTGTGTGCTGGACTTCACTGGGACCCAGGGGTGGGAGGTAGGGTGGTGGGGGACGAGGGAGGGGGCTGGAGTGGAGGGCTGGCCAGCTAGGCCGAGCAGGCCTTTGTTTGCCATGCTGACGGACTCTGAACTCCATGGGAGACAGTCTCTGTCTTGGTAGAATCATTGAAATATCTTTTGTTTCTGGAAACGATCTGTTCTTTTTTCAGACCCTCTTCTCCCCTCATCGTGTGCCCCAGCCTCCAGGAGCTTAGTCCTGGTTGGATCCCAGAGCCCTCCACTCCTTTTCTGCTGTGGCTTTTCTTTCTTGGCACCACATGTGGTGCAGAGTCTTCCCAGTGGCAGGATGTGCCCCAGGCCCCCAGGGCCTTCCCGGGATAACTCCACCCCACAGCGGGGCTGGCAGGGAGCCCAGGTGGACATTTGCTGCATGAGCCTCCCCTGGACTCCCTGCTTCTGGTGTTTTCACAGTTACCTTCAGTACAGTGTATGGGGATTTTTTGATTTGGGGAAAAAGTTTAAATTCCATTTTTGTTTACTTACTAAGAAGGCAAGCTTGGTACACTTCTCAGAGTCCCAGCTTCTGGATCTGTAAAATGAGATACCATTACTGACTTCATACGTTTGTTCTGAGATTAAATTATTTTTTGTGATGATAACTGCTCTTTATGCGTGCCTCCTCTGTGTTCCTCAGTGGGCTGTCTAGAGGGGTGTTCTGTCTCTCCCATCTGTGCCGAGGCCCGTGTTCCACCACATTGCCCGCCTCTCTGAACAGAGTGTTGGAGGGGCCTGGCTCCCAGAGCGGCCATCATCCCCAGGGGTGGCGTGTCCTCCTTGTGGCTCTCGGCGCAGGCTCCTGGGGGGCAGCACCACGAGCAGGCGCTGAAGAGGGAGAAGGCTGGGCCCTGCCGGTCCCTCCTCTTCCTGGGAGCTGCCAAATGGTCGCCGCCGTCCCTCAGCACGAGGCCTGGCTGACTTTCTCTTGGAGGCAGCATCCTGGAGCCGGGGCCTGGGCAGTGAGCCCTCCCAGGGAGGCGCGTGCCCCGTGCCGTGCTTAGGCGTCTGGGGGGCCGCCCTGGGGGCGGGGAGCCCTGGCTCTCCCCGTGGGCGGCGTCACGCTGTGAGTTCCGTCGTCAGCCTTGTATTTCCTTCAGCTCAGGCGTGTGGACGATGCACACACAGCTTGGAGAGGAAACACTTCAAGCCCTCGTCAGGTTTTCACATATTTGTGTGATGTGTTTCCGTCTGGTCCCAAGAGCAAACTCGGAAACGTGGTTGGGAGCAGCCAAGGCTCTCCTCACTGAGCCTGAAGCCTGAGGTCGGTCGCTGCAGTCTGTTGCTTTGTTGTTGTTTAGTCGTTGAATCGTGTCCTGCTCCTGGCAGCCCCACCCATGCACCACAGCCCACCAGGCTTCTCACCCATGGGATTTCCCAGGCAAGAATACGGGAGGGGGTTGCCGTTTACTCCACTCGGGGATCTTCCCGACCCAGGGATCAAACCTGTGGCTCTTGCATTGGCAGGCAGATTACAGCACATGAGGGACAACAAAGGGATCACAGTGATCGAAGCAAACGATGCACAGCGCACACACGCCAGCGCACACACGCCAGTGTGTTTGCCCTCGGGTGTTTCCTGGCGGGCTGCAGTCCATGGTGTCGAAAAGAATCGGACACAGCTGAGCGACTGAACAGCAACAGTTCCCTCGAGTGGGTGATACTATCCTCATCATACAAACCTGTAAACTGAGGCCCATTAGGGTTAAACAACTTGCCGAAGGTCACACACGCAGTCCGTAGTGGAGCCACATGAGAACCCAGGCGGCCTGGCTCCACAGCCTCCCGATGACTTGCTGCTTGGCATTGTTCTGGGCCCAGACACACTGCTGGCCAAGTCTCTGTGGGGGTAGTCTGCGGAGGACATCGTTAGCCCCAGACGTGGTGCTTCCCGTCTCTTTTCTTCCCGTGGTCTTTTCTCCTTATGATCACAGATTCTATTTCTGGTTGTAAATGAATGCATGCAGAATATCCATGCATATCAATCTTTCAGGTTAAGAGTAAAAATGATTATCTCTGCTTATCCAGACTATGTTTAAGTAGTTAGTATTCTGAGTACAGTCTCAGAAAACTGACATTTCCAAAAAGATACTTTTGTTAAAATTTTACCTACTAATATATACTATACACACACACGCACACACACACACACACACACACATTTCCTGGAAAATTCCATGGACAGAGGAGCCTGGCGAGCTATAGTCCTTGGGGTCATAGAGAGTCAGACACAACTGAGCACACACATCTCTATACATCCCTAAGCAGAGAGGATGTGTGTTCTGTGATCATTTAGAGACAATGAACTATTGGCATTTAAAGAAAACAGGTCAATAGCTGTGATGAACTTCTTAATGGATATTTCTAGTTTGTGTTTGACTAAAATTTTCTGCAAGGGCCATTTGACATCATTTCAGCCCCCTCTGCTGAGAATTGCAGGAAACCTTGTTCCCCCTTGTGAGCTTGCCTGTTGGGTGGGTGGCTGGGGTGTGATTGTCCTTTTCGGGTTGGACCGTTTATATTATTGTACATCTTATGTTACAAATCCTTCCCCAAGCGACAGTTAGCTCAAGTTACTCTCAGACATTTGAATAATTGGTTTAATGTGAGACTAATTTCTGGGAATGACTCATCACTGTTTACGTGGTATGAGTTAGTTCAATGTTGAATTTACCCACTGGAAAACTCCAACAGGAAACCTTAAAAATAAGTCCCTTCCACGCCGAGTTGGGACAGGAGTGGGCCTGGAGTTGAAATTGCATCTTTGGAGGCCCACGCAGGCAGTGCCTGAATATGGAAGAAGAGATGACTTGAGGATCATAGGTGAGCTAGACGAGAATACATTTTCAAATGTTTTCTGAAACAGATCACACCCTGCCCCTTTTTGTGGCAAGGAGTGACTTGGGTCTGCACCTGCAGCTCTGGAAGGACAGCCTGGGGCCTGGGGGTGTGGAGGAGGCTGGGCTGGGAAGTCTGAGCTGGGCGGCGCGGGGTGGGGGCGTTGACAGAAAAATCCGACTGGGAGCAGGGAGGGGGAAGGCGTTGTCCCTGGCCTGCTGGAATTTCAGCCCTGGCAGCTCTCAGCTAAATCTTCCTCTCTCCCCCAGCCCAACCCAAACCAAACAAAAATGTCTCAGAGCTTCAGTGCAGAGAGGGGCAGTACCAGCTGATGGGCAGCCCTCCACCCCCACCCCCACCCCAGGCCCCAGTGGAGGAGCGGCCTCTGTTTCCAGCAGCTCCGGCAGCAAGGCCAGTCAGGGGAGGCCCAAGACAGGGGCCCACACACTTATCTTAGTCAGGTTTAGAATTCTGCTGTTTCCCCTCCAGGGCTCCAGGAGAACGTGTTCCTGAAGGAGGGGGGATGTTTCATTGAGCATTTTGAAGAAAGAAAGAAATCAGTCCTTTCTGTAATGCCTTTAAGATGGACTTGTTTTTAATCATGGAATATAATTTCTAGCAGTTTTAGAAGAAGAAGATTTTTATAGCATTGGTAAATTTGGGTAGGATTTTTAAAAACCCTTTTCACAGGCACATAGAATTCAAAGAATTTTTAGTATTCTGACTTTATGTCAGATTGTTTTGAAATTTTAGTTAATGTCTAGAATTGTGGCTAGAATTCCCATGCAAATTAATGGACATTCTGTTCTCTTTTAAGTATTATTCTCTTGTATAGTTTTTATAAACAGTTGAGCTTACCCTTATTAGAAAATTAAGCCTGATACACTTTTTCAGTCCATTGGGCTCATTCAGGGTTCATTTATTAAATTGGTGTTTATTAGACTTCTTTGTTTCTAAAGGGGAAGAAAACACAAGCTCAGCTTCTGTGCTAAGGTGCAGAAAATTCAAACTATAGTTGATACGTCAAATTTGAACTGCAGAGAGGGGCTTAAATATTTGTCACTAGAACGCTGCTATCAGAAAGGCCCCCCCACAGGGTTAGGGGTCCCAGCCCGAGTCAGCCTCTCACCCCGACCCTACCCACGTCATCTGGCGCCTCCAGCTTCCTGCCTGACACCTTTGGCTCAGGGTTGTCCAACCTACTCCCCTCCGTCATGTGCAGTCTGCTTAGTAGGGTTGTTGGAGTGTTACCTGAGCCACAGGGTGTGGAGCACAGGCGTACAGAACTGTCAGTGTCTCCATGTAGTATTGCAACTTTCTAGCCATTTCAAATTCATGTAAAAGCTCAGAAAAGCCAGTTTTACTTTTATAAAATTGCAATTCATGGCTGGAGATGCTCCCCCTTCAGTGCTGTACGTTATGATCTAGGTTCAAAACATCCGATTCAAAGCTGTTGTTAGTCACTAAATCGTACCCAACTCTTTGTGACCCCATGGACTTCAACAAGCCAGGCTCCTCTGTCCTCCATTATCTCCTGGAGTTTGCTCAGATGCATGTTCATTGAGATGGTGATGCTATCTAAGCATCTCATCCTCTGCCTCCCCCTTCTCCTTTATTTCCAAGTATCAATCTTGAAAAACTGACGTTTCTTACAGAATATCACACCCAGTTTCCAGGTTGCTTTGGATATGTTACTGTGCCCATTCACAACCTTAGACATTCTCGGTTAGTGCAGTGTTTCATGCTCTGACAATTATCTCTAAGATGTTGTCTTTAGGTTGCCAGGTGTTAATTTAAACACACCGCAGCCTGTGTGCTTGCGCGTGCATGCATGCCTCCACACTCCCTCCGCAGTGCCAGGAGCTGTGATTTAAAGTGGAATTGATAGAGCAGTGGGTAATGTTTTATATTTAGGGCAAGCTCCTGATGTACAGCTTCGTGTGACATCTCGTTTTTTTAAAAGCCTGAGGCATCAGTAATCTTCACAGCAAGAATGCTCATGCTTTTATGCATTCCAGGCTTACTGTCTGTTCTGCCCAATGAATATATGGCTTTTATGGACTTATAAATCATGACAGTAGGATTCATACATATCCAAAAAAGAAGAGATTTAAATCTTTACCGAGTTCTCAAGATTTAACGTAGTTTAGCCATTATTCTTACTTAGAAGTAACCTTCTTATCTAAAGGCAGTATATTTCATATCTTTGACGGTAACCTTAAAAACGTATTGCAGAGAAACAAATATTTATTAAGAGCATCCTGTGTGCCAGCCCTCTGCTAAGTGCAGCAGAGAAGGCAGTGGAAGAAATGGCCCCAGTCCTTAAGAAACTCAGAGCCCAGAGGAAGACGCTAAAAGGTGAAAGATGGTGGCATCTGGGAAGTCCTCTTTGGGATGGAGGAGGAAGTCATGCCTTGTGATGGGGCGGGGGAGGGCAGAGCGTCCCCCTCTGCACGGGGCTCTGAGCAGGAGGAGGGGCTTAGCCCTTCAGGATCGTAGTATTTAATGATGTCCTCAGCAGAGGCCAGGGTCACCTGCATGGTGGACGGGCCCCCTCCCTGCTCAGCTCTAGCTGGGGAGGCTCAGAGCTGAGGAGCCACCGTTGGTGGTGTGCGGAGCCCGCTCCTCGCTGACTTTCCGGTTTGTGGTGGTTCAGTTGCTGAATCGTGTCTGACTCTCTGCGACCCCACGGACTGCAGCATGCCAGGCTCCCCTGTTCTTCACTATCTCCCGGAGTTTGCTCACTCTGTCCATTGAGTCAGTGATGCTATTTGACCATCTGTGCTCTGCCGCCCCCTTCTCCTTTTGCCCTCAATATTTCCCAGCATCAGGGATGAGTTGGCTCTTCGCATCAGGTGACCAAAGTATTGGAGCTTCAACATCAGTACTTCCAATGAATGTTCAAGGTTCATTTCCTTTAATATTAACTAGTTTGATCTCCTTGCAGTTCAAGGGACTCTCAAGACCTCCAGCACCACAATTCAGAAGCATCTGTTCTTCCACACTCAACCTTCATTATAGTCCAACCTCTCACATCCGTACTTGCATACTGGAAAAACCATAGCCTTTGTTGACGAAGTGAAACCTCTGCTTTTTAATACACTGTCTAGATTTATTTATCTAGGTGTATATATTTATTTATCTAGGTGTGTATATCTAATTTACATACAAAATGCACAGGTTTTAAAAGTCAAGTTTGATTGTGCTGGGTCTTTGTTGCTGCACTCGGGCTTTCTCTGCGTGGCCGTCAGGAGCTGTTTTCTAGCTGTGACTTGTGGACCTCTCTTTCTGCGGTGGCTTCTCTTGCTGGGGAGCCTGGCTTCTAAGCACACCGACTTCAGTAGTTGTGGTACATGGGCCTAGTTGCCCGAGTCATGTGGAGTCCTCTCGGACCAGGGATCAAATCCAAGTCCCCTGCACTGGCAGGCAGATTCTTAACCACTGGACCACCAGGGAGGTCCATCCGCACAGATTTTAAATGAATGACTTGATGAGTCTGGGCAAACCTGTACATCTGTGCCACTGTCACTCCAGCCAGGACACATCTGCCACTCTCGTTAGCTCAGAACTCTCCGCTGCTTTGGGGCTGGCTTTCACGTGCAGCTTCAGTCTCGTGCAGGAAAGTCACGGCCCAAGTCAGGCCTGAGGCCCTAGATGCCCATTCCCTGTGGGCCTGTGCCCCTGCATCCACGGGCCTCGGCTTAGACTCCCTGGGAGCAGCATCCTGTGTCCTGGAGGTCCCAGCTTGGGTGTGGCGTGACAGCGCTCAGTCTTTCCATCTTCAGATGACCATTCTGACCCTCCTCATGTGCCCTTAGTCAGACTTCACAAGTCTCAGTTACCTCTGTAAGCGTGTCTCCGTTACCATAGTCCTCTGCGTGTATGCACAGCACATGGGGGTTGAGTCACGCACAGGGGTGACTGGGCCACATTACCCGCTTTAGCTCCACGAGCATTTACTGAGGGTCTCCCATGTGCCAGACTCTCTCAAGCTCTCAGGTTCAAACTGATTCAGGTGTAGACCGTACTCTCAGGTAGCTTCTGAGGTAGTGTGGGCCCCCAATGAGGAGCCGAGCGCTACGACATGGTGTGCTCAGAGCTTGGAAGGAAGGACACGCAGGGCTTCTGATCAGGATGTGGGGTGTCAGCAGCAGCCTCCTGCGAGCAGAAATAGCAGCATCAAGAGTAACAGGCTTACTGAGTGCTGGGCCTGCTGCTCCGTACTTCTCTCTTAATTTAACCCTCTTGAGGTTACTTTCCCCATTTTGCAGATGAGGAAACTGAGGGCCAGAGAAGTTATGTGCCCATGACCACACAGCTGTTAAATGACATGAGCAAGAATAAGCTTCGTCATTTTTAGCCGTTCGGGTTTGTTACTGCCACATAAACTGGCCTATCCTCACTTGCTAAGAGCATCCACGTGGAAGGGCTTGGAGAAGAGCCCCTCCTGGGGCGGGCCCAGTGGGAGGTTGGCCAGGCGTCTGGAGTGGGAGGCTCGGAGGCCTGATCGGGGCATGATGATAACGCTGGGAAGAGGAGGACAGCTGGGAGAGGAAGGAATCTGAGGAAGACAGGAATGCAGGGGCGTTTTTCTTTGCTGGGACGAGGGTGTCAGTACCCGAGCGTTGCTCTGCTTGTGGGAAAGAAGCTAGCTTTTCATTGTTGCCTTACCGGTTCAGTTCAAAGACTGTTTCTGGTCTTTGTAGTGCTGACTTTGAGCAGAGGTTTAAATACTGTCTAACACCCTGGGGGCTTCCCTGGTGGCTCAGAGGTTAAAGCATCTGCCTCCAATGCGGGAGACCCGGGTTCGATCCCTGGGTCGGGAAGATCCCCTGGAGAAGGAAACGGTAACCCACTCCAGTATTCTTGCCTGGAGAATCCCATGGACGGAGAAGCCTGGTAGGCTACAGTCCATGGGGTCGCAAAGAGTCGGACACGACTGAGTGACTGAACAGAACAGAACAGAACACCCTGGGAGCCCGTCAGCCCCCTGCCGTCCCCTCTGTCCTCAGCCACCAGCACCCTGCTTCGCCCAGAGCAAGTGCTCAAAATGTTTAGGGATGAACAGATGAATGTCCTTAAATACAGTTGTTTCTTTACAGTTAGGCTTCTCTTAGCTCTTTTTTTTTTTTAACATTCTTTTTTTTTTATTTTTTAATTTATTTTATTGGAGGCAAATTACCTTACATTAATATATTGGTTGGTTTTGCCATACATTGACACGAATCCGCCCCGGGTGTACATGTGTTCCCTTTCTTGAACCCCCCTCCCACCTCCCTCTTCCCCATATCCTCCCTCCAGGTCATCCCTGTGCACCAGCCCCAAGCATCCTGTATCATGCGTCAAACCTGGACTGGTCACATATGATAATATACATGCTATAATGCCGTTCTCCCCAATCATCCCACCTTCACCCTCTCCCACAGAGTCCCAAAGACTGTTCTATGTACCTATGTCTCTTTTGCAGTCTCGTATATAGGGTTAAGGCTACCATCTTTCTAAATTCCATATATATGCGTTAGTATACTGTATTGATGTTCTTCTTTCTGGCTTACTTCACTCTGTATAATAGGCTCCAATTTCATCCACCTCATTAAAACTGATTCAAATGCATTCTTTTTGATGGCTGAAAAATACTCCATTGTGTATATGTACCAAAGCTTTCTTATCCATTCATCTGCAGATAGACATCTAGGTTGCTTCCATGTCCTGGCTATTATAAACAGTGCTGCAATGAACATTGGAGTACATGTGTCTCTTTCAATTCTGGTTTCCTCGGTGTGTATGCCCAGGAGTGTGATTGCTGGATCATATGGCAGTTCTTTTTCCAGTTTTCTGAGGAATCTCCACACTGTTCTCCATAGTGGCTGTACTAGTTTGCATTCCCACCAACAGTGTAAGAGGGTTTCCTTCTCTCCACACCCTCTCCAGCATTTATTGCATGTAGACTTTTGGATAGCAGCCATTCTGACTGGTGTGAAATGGTGTCTCATTGTGGTTTTGATTTGCATTTCTCTGATTATGAAGGATGTTGAGCATTTTTTCATGTGTTTGTTAGCCATCTGTATATCTTTGGAGAAATGTCTGTTTAGTTCTTTGGCCCATTTTTTGATTGGGTCACTTATTTTTCTGGAATTGAGCTGCAGGAGCTGCTTGTATATTTTGGAGATTAATCCTTTATCAGTTGCTTCATTTGTTATTATTTTCTCCCATTCTGAAGGCTGTCTTTTCACCTTGCTTATAGTTTCCTTTGCTGTGCAGAAGCTTTTTATTTTAACTAGGTCCCATTTGTTTATTTTTGCTTTTATTTCCAATATTCTGGGAGGTGGGTCTTGGAGGATCCTGCTGATTTATGTCGGAGAGTGTTTTGCCTTAGTTCTTAATACTACATTTGCTGCCTTTTCATTTTCCTCTTACCTTTCTAGGGAGATGAGGTTCAATAATGACAGTTGATAGAATTGTAATAAAATTTCATGTTGGTGTCGTTAAGTCCAGTCGCTAAGTTGTGTCCAACTCTTTGCGACCCCATGGACGGCAGCAGGTCAGGCTTCCCTGTCCTTCACTGTCTCTTGGAGTTTGCTCAGATTCATGTCCGCTGAGTCAGTGATGCCATCAAACCATCTCATCCTCTGCCGCCCCCTTCTCCTTTTGCCCTCAATCTTTCCCAGCATCAGGGTCTTTTGCAATGTCTCAGCTGTTGGCATCAGGTGTCCAAAGTATTGGAGCTCCAGCTTCAGTCCTTCCAGTTAATCTTCAGGGTTGATTTTCTTTGGGATTGACTGGCTTGATCTCCTTGCTGTCCACGGGACTCTCAAGTGTCTTCTCCAGCACCACAGTTCGAAAGCATCAGTTCCTCAGTGCTCAGCCAGTTTTATGGTCCAACTCTCATATCCGTACTTGAGTACTGGAAAAGCCATAGCTTTGACTAGACAGACCTTTGTCGGCAAAGTAATGTCTCTGCTGGACTCCTGTAATGAGCTGAAGGTAACGGTATGTCACAGTAGAATGCAGCTTCTGCTAGACGATACCTGTTTTCCTGTTTTGAAACTTCTGAATACAGTGACTAGTCACACAGAGTCGGACACGACTGAAATGACGCAGCAGCACAGTTTATGCAAGTCTTCACTCTTTACTGCTTTATCATACACCTCTTCCCTGCTTTTGCTGAGTCATTATTAGTAATTAGATAAAAATCTGTTTTAAGCTACACCCCAGGAAATAACAAAAGCTGGTTGCTTGTCTAAATGGTCTTTAATTAAAGCTGAAAAAAATTAGGTTGTTATGATGCAGATATTTTTAAAATACTGCCTAAAACAGAAGAGGCTGATCTAAGTGCAATCAGGTTGAAACTGTTTGTACTTAAATGGATTAAAATATACTCTGGCTTTTTTTTTTTTTAAAGAAAAACCACATCTGTCTGGGATGTGGTAGGTGTGGTCCTAATTTTAAGCAGGTGAATGGACCACATAAGCCTCTAAGAGTCTTCTGACTCCCAGGTTTTTCTGATTTTTAAAAAAATTCCTATTTAAACATATGTTTAACGTTTCACTTTATGGCTTAAGTGAGCTGAACAACAAAAGTTAATCATAAAAGAAAATATTATGCTCGTAACAATTACTGAGAAAATGAAATGCTCAAAGTTACGGGTAAAAAGGTAAATTAATTTTCTCTGTTCTAGCTTTTGCCATGGCATTTCTGAGACTGTGTTTGTTTTCATTTTGTGTGTCTCCCTTGTCTGGTCTGTATTTCTTTCCTTAGAGCCAAGCACTTGGCTTCCTGTTCTCTGTGTATACATTACTGACCAGGGGCCTGGCCCCAGGCGGTGCTCGGGTATTCAGGGACATATCCGCTTTCTAGACAGGACGGATGACTGTTTCTTACTTATCTTGGAGTAATGACCGATAAGAGATGAAATCAGTTACTTCAGTCAGAAGTAAATGCAGTAGAGTTCTTTTGACTGTTGTATTTTCTTTAATATTGTTAATTGCGTGTGAGTGCACACACACACACTTTGAATATAGCATCTTTGCTTTGAATGTGTCTCTGCACTAAACTTGCCCTTTAAATGAAGTAGTGCTCTCATCCTGATTGGCTCAGGTGTAAGGTGGTATTGGACTTGCTAGGCCTTCCTCATTAACCCGTCGACTGGGTCTGGGCAAGGCTCTTCCTTCCAGTCTCTCTCAAGCTGGCTCATGGAGAGCTGGGCCAGAGCGTGTGGCCTAAGGATCCACTGAGTGCCTGGACTCCTAGAGCAGGAACTGGAGGTGCCGAAGACCCTCAGAGACCTCACATCCAGCCTCACACTCTGCCCTCAGCCTGTGTGTCCGGCCCAGCTTCCTCGCTCTGCAGACTGCCATCTCTTTTGCTTGTGGCACCGGGTGGCCACCAACCTGACCCTTGGTGCTTCCTTATCTCACTGCTCAGAACCTGCCTTTGGCAGGTGTCGTTTCTATATATCTTGGTTCCAAGTCTTAAGGAGAATTGTGTGGCTTCTCCTGGATCAGTTTCCAGCCTTGTTGGAGGTCCCTCACAACTCTGTGTGGACCCTGGACCAAGCACAGAGGCCACCCCTAGGGCTTTGACCTGTGGAATCTCAGGCTCTGCCTCACACCTACTGAATCAGAACCTGCACGTGAGCAAGATGCACAGCTGGTTTGAATATACAGTAAAGTTTAAGACGCACGTGTGGCTCAGTGGTAAAGACTCCACCTGCCAGTACAGGAGACACAGGAGACGTGGGTTCCATCCCTGGGTCAGGAAGATCCCCTGGAGGAGGAAGCAGCAGCCCACTCCAGTATTCTTGCCTGGGAAATCCCATGGACAGAGGAGGCTGGTGTCACAAAGGTCCGTGGGGCCACAAAGAGTCAGAAACGACTGAGCGCACACACACACACGTGCATGCGGGCCATGGCCACTCCTGCACAGAGAATAGCGTGGCTCTGTTTCCTGGAGGAGGAGGTCGTGAACGCAGCATTTAGCCTGGAAATGGCCGGGCCTGTGGCCACCCCTCCCTCTCTTTCCCACCCTGGTAACTGTGTCACGTGGCAGAGTGTCCTGGGGGTGAGCTGACAGGAGATGCTCGTGCAGAGATGTTTGGAGTAGAGCAAGGGGTAACTGGCTGGAAAAAGAGATTCTGTCTGGAGGCTCCTAAGAGGCCTGTGAGGAGAGGTCTGGTCAGGGTTGTGGATGGCCTTCGAGTATCAGGTGGGCTCCCCCTTCTCTCACTGCTCTGACACCGGGCAGGCCTGCTGCCCCTCACGTTCTTAGCCTCTGCCTTTACTCCTCTCTGCCTGTCCTTAGAGCTGCAGGGCTCCATCCGTCACTTCCGGGAGGGCTGTGCTCCTCCCATCAGCGGCCTTTCCTCCCTCTCCTCCCTTTAAAGTTGTGCCCCTGCCCCATCCCTCCCCTCCCCCCTGTTTGGCATTGGCTCCACTTCTCTGTCACACTCGCTGCCATCTGTCGTCCGACGTGTTTATACAGTGTTCGGGGTTTCATCTGCGCCCAGGCCCCCGCTCATATTCCTAGAGTGGAAGTCCAGTGAGGGTGGACCCGGACCACGTGTCTCTCAGGCGTCGCTGTTCCACTGCCTAGATGACCTATGGTACGCCGTTACACGGGTCAGGGGCCGTGAATAGCATGAGATGTCAGCTGCGTTGACATCTGTGACGTTGACACGCTGTGCAAGGTCTGCAGAGCACCCAGATCACTCTCGCTGTCTGCAGAGGATGGCGTTGGGACCGCGGCTCCCAGAGTGCGACCTCAGATGTCTGCTTTCTTTCTGAGTCTGAACTCTGCCTTGAGTTGTCTTCACCTTCCCCGCAATGGGAGAGTTCCTTCTCTGCACGGCCAGGCCCGCCACCGTCCCCTCATCCCAGCCTGCCTGCCCCTTCCTCTCCCGTGGGTTCTCCCCGCCAGCCCCTCCTCACAGGGCAGGGCATCGTTAGGATTTTGGGGGAGGGTTTCTGCTGGCAAGACTTCTTTCATACGAAATGTGTGCCACTCCTCCTCCCCCTCATGTGTCCTCAGACTGTGTGTCCGAGCTCAGGAACGTCAGGCTCACCGGGGTTGGTTTGGCCTTGTCTGCAGGCTGCACAGTCCGGCTGCGTTTGTTGTCCTTTGTCTCTGGCACTGCTATTGATGTTCCCCGCCCCCCATCCTTTGTGGGCAGATTTAAGTGAAGATACGGTCTTCTCTTTTTTCAGCATCAAAACCTTGCATGCTTTGCTGAAGAGGAACCAAACAAGCTTTTAAGCAACCAAGGAATTTATTCAAAACTGTGTTAAAATGAGACTCTCTGGGTGGAACAAATAACACAGTTTCGAAACCGCACGTATATTTAGTAAGCTGTGTACTTATTGAAATTCACAGACGCCTCAGCTCCTCACACATGCTGCTGAGTTCTCTGCGTCAAATGAGAATGTCAACCCCATATGCTAGCATGCCAGCGACCATGGAAATTCTTGTCCATTTTCAACTTTGTTGGGTTTTGATTGTCAACAGCCTCCCATCCTTAGTATATACTGTTCATTTATAAAACAGTTCATTCCCAACAACCATTGTGTCCAGTAATCCTGTTCTTTACAACACAAATGAACTTAACGGTCATTTTTCTATTTTGTAAATGATGAAATTCCCTTTCAGGGGTTTTCAAGAGCTGTGCTGATAGGAAAGCAATGTGAGGGCAAGTACGCTGGCCTGTAGAAACGTTCTGGGTATCAGAGGAGATTTCTGGGTTGTTCTGGAGCACGCCCCTTCCCAAAGCGGTGGCAAAGGAAGCAGTTGGGATTAGTGCAGCAGTGGTAGAAAGCAGTAGGCTGCAGCTGGCCATCAGAATCGTAGATGGGGATGCAGAGAGCAGCAAGGCAGGTCTGAGAGCCCACGGAAAGGGGACTGAGAGCTGGGGAAGCCTGGCAGGCTCTTCAGTAAAGCCGGACTCGGTCAGTGGCTAGGAGAGAAGATGATTCACCCATGCACGAGTCTGTCTTTGAGGATTTGGGGAGCATTTAACTCCTTTCTCCCCAGTTCCACAGCAGGAAGTTGCTCTAGAGGCTGCACTGGGATGGATGGCTTGAACGCTGCTGGTTTTAACCCCATTTCCACTTGCACCTTGGCATTGCCCGAGTTCTCCCCTCTTGGTTACTTAAATCTTTTGTGCAAATGTTTCAGAAGCCCCTTATGTTACCAGTCACTCCTGGACATAAATTATTTCCTAGCAAATTGTAAATCTGGGTCTTGCTGTTCAAAAACACTGGTTGTTCTCATAAAGGCACTGTTTAAAGGGAAGCATTCTATCTGAAAGTGGTCTCTGTGTGTACGATGTGCTGGGGCAGAAAGACTTGTTTTCCCCCAGGTGATATTTCCCCTGCCGTTTATTTATCAATTTAATACGATCTCAACAGTGTTCTCAGGTTTGTTTCTGGAGCTAGGTTCAATGGCTCAGCGGTAAAGAATCTGCCTGCAGTGCAGGAGACGCATGTTTGATCCCTGGGTCAGCAACATCCCCTGGAGGAGGAAATAGCAACCCACTCCACTGTTCTTGCTTGGAGAATCCATGGGCAGAGGAGCCTGGCGGGCTACAGTCCATGGAGTCCCAAGAGTCAGACACGGCTGAACACGGATGCACCCTTATATAGTTGAGTAAATGAGCAGTAGCAGCCCAAATACATAAATGTAAAAACACCTGAAATCTACAAACACTAAAAGAAAACGTGATTGAGTTTTTTTACATTATACACTGAGAGTAGAGAAAAATCTTCCTATATACCTCATTCTAACAGCAATAACAGAAGCTTGATAGATTTAAATATACTTTTATTAAAAAGCCGTTATACAGCAAAAAACAAATAAAGTAAAATGGTAGATGACAAAGTGGAAGAAAATATTTACAACTTAAATCACAGAGAGCTAATAGCCATAATAGGTAATTTCTAAAATTAAGAAAAAGACCTATAAGCCTATTTTAAAATTTATAAAAGATGAATAATTTACGGACAAATAAAACCAGGAGCCATCAAACTAATGAAACACTGCTCACTCTTGGTCATAAAAAGAAATGCACACTAACCGATCCACTTGCAGCGTTATTTATAACTCCTCACCATTAGAAACAACCAGTGTCCCTCAGTGGGGAGTCATGGTTTGTCCATACAGTGACTTAAGTGAGCGTCGCAGAGCTGGTCCTCCACATAGTCTGTGAAAACAGCAGCCACAGAGGACTTTGAGTATGCGGTCTTTTATATAATCTAGGGGCTGCTGCTGCTGCTAAGTCACTTCAGTCGTGTCCGACTCTGTGTGACCCCATAGACGGAAGCCCAGCAGAAATATGAATTCCATATATTTTCAAAGAGAACCCGTGGAAGGATAAACTATGAACTAATTGTTAAAAATTGGTTAAGAGAAAGGGACAGTATGGGATAGATGGTGAGGGGGCGCGGACTAGAATTTTCTGTGACTCAGTTACTCATAGTGTCTGACTCTTTGCAGCCCCAAAGTCTGTAGCTCGCCAGGCTTCTCTGTCCATGGAATTTTCTGGGCAGGAATACCAGAGTAGGGTACCGTTTCCTCATCCAAGAGTCCTCTAGAGGTACCTGTGTTTTAAGTATTATTTTACATACACTAGAGATGGAAAGTGTGGAAAGAGGTACAGAAGCAAGGCTGACAACACGGTGACGTGAAGCTGGATATCGAGTGTGTGGGCATGTATTGTACCTCTGTCTCTAGTTTGCGGCATGTTAGGAAAGTTCCACCAAAAAGGGTTTAAAAAAAAACAAACCTCTTTTAATTCCTATTGTTGACTTTAGATTGAAACCCTTAGTGGGGAATCATGGTGGAATCTGAACAACAGCTTCGTCAGTGGGACGATGTCTCTGTGTGTGCGAGGCCACACACACACATTTACACTGTTAACGTTCGTAGGCACGACCGCTGCCACATAATGGGATTGGTGCGGTGTGTGCTGGGTGGACGGGGAGTGAAGGATGACGTGGTTAGGGTCCTGGCCCGTGAGAAGGACGGACGGCCTGGCCAGCACAGTGGACACCGCCTGGGCAGGAGGCGCTTGAACCCGGCCCTGCAGGTAACAGTCAGCTGTGTGGCACTGAGGAGATACTCAAAAGGGATGGATTGTCCCAGCACGGGGAGAGAGGAAGGAAAGGAGAGTGAGCCGGGGAGACTCTGGAACAGGCTCTGTCAGCAGGGGTGGACAGAGGCCAGGTTCCACGGGGCCTGGGAGCCGGCTCAGGGCCGCTGTGGCCCAGAGCCAGGCCGCCTTTGTTCTGTCTCCCCGAGCAGCCTGGTACAGTGCCTGCTTGGTCCTCAGAAAGCTTTTGTTGAATGAGTTTACTCTGTACACAGTGAGGGGAACGGGCCTGAATGAAAGCCTGCAAGAGTGTCATGACGTTGAAAGAACACGAAAACTTTCTTGAGGGAACACAAGGTATAAACATGTTGGTTGACTAAAGAGTAAACTTGGCCGTAAGTGTTTTGCCGCTCTATAAATACATTTCTAAACGAGGATGCCCAGATGCAGCTCCACAGAGCAGGCTGTGTCCCAGATGGTGAGACTCGGAGCTGATGAAGTGGGGTTTAGGGTTTCTGTTCTGCTAATAATGCTGGGGCTTCTTGAGGGCTCACTGCGTCAGGTCTGTGCCTCATGCTGGTCTTACCTACAAGAAGTATCCCCCGTGTTTCACAGATAAGCACACCATAGTCATAGAAGTATTTGCCCAAACCAGTTAGAGCAAAGTATGATGGAAACCTAGATCTGTTTGAAGTCCATCCTAAGCAGAGTATTTTTAAAAATGTAGATTGCAACCCATTAATGGAATGTGAAACCCGTTTAATTAGCCAGAATTTTTTCTTTAAAAAAGAAGCAGGATAAGGTGGAATAGAAAACGTTTCATTTATCATCACATGTGTAGCAAGAACTACGCATAGGGTAGTGCCTTAGAAGCACGGTGAGTCCCCACCTCCTCTGTCAGCTTGTGGCCGTACCCCTGTTCCAGTTCTCACGGCCCCTTGTCTTGTGGACGGAGAGTGGGTGTGACACTGTCCCTTCCAGCGTAGCACACTCTTAGAGCTGAGACAGTCTAGGGGCCACTCATGGGGAACCCGCCAGGGTCCCCAGCCCTTCCCGGGGAGACCGGAGCTGCCTTGGAGGAAGGGAGGAGCACCTGCTTCGTGGAGAGAAGCCAGTCCTGTCAGACGCCAGCTGCTGCCGCCTCCCCTGCCTCTCCCAGCCCTGGCCAGGGTGGGCAGCAAAGAAGCCCACCAGGGAGTCTTCCAGGTCACTTTCCTGAAGAGGAAAGAGGATTTCAAACTCTTTCTAAAAGCCCCATGGGGCTGGGGAGTGGGTGACATCACACTGGAGCGTGTTGCCCTCCTGCTTGCTGTCTCTGCTCCCTACTCTGGACGGTTACGGTCATCGGCGTCCTGTCAGCCGAAGCCCTTGTTGACCAGCAGATCTTCAGGCCGCCATTTCCAGAGGCTGTACTTGCAGCCTGGGGCCACCTTTGAGAAACACTGTCCCTTAGTCCTTACCATCCTTGGAGAAGTAGGGGTGGGGTAAGGGGGGAGAAGAGATCCATGTGCGCCCGCTAAAGAGTGTTGGGGTCTTATTTCTAACTGATGGCAGAGCCTGCAGCCTGCTGGTTCTGAGATGGGCTCCCGTGCTGTCAATCAGGACCTCCGTGTCAGGACTGTTTGCTCCTTCTGTAAGTGGCTTCCTTGAGATTTTATAAGAAATTAAGACTAAAGTTAGAAAATAAAAACATTGCGAGGGTTTATAGAAGGGCATGCACTTGCCAAAATTTTATATTTAGCTCACATTTTAGCTCTTTTGAATCTGTTCAAACATGTACTTATTTGCTTGTTGAATCATTCAGAAATAATTATTCTATAGTGCTTCCATTTTAATAAAATGCAGTCAACACTGGAAAATATGGCTAGAATTAGGTGAATGCCTAAGGTGGCTTTGGGCAGTTTTCATCTGTGTAATAGCACCTTTTCTCCTTAGTGTGACTGTTCGTGGTGCAGACACAACTTGGAGTATTGTTCATGGACGTTTTGTGAAGCAGCGTCTGAGTAGTTCACATGCGTGCATGGAGACTTTGTGCCTTGTGTGGTAAGCGTGGATTTTCAGCTGATTTAGCATGGAGCCACCAGCAGTAAACGCTTTGGTGAGATCACCCAGCCCCTGACAACAGGCCCGTGAGGTGGAGCTTGGAGGCCTTGAGGAGCTGCTGTGGGCACTGATGTTCGTCCACCCCTGGCCTACACGTCACCCGTCTGCCTGAGGCTGGCCTGTTGTCACTCTTGAGCGGGTCGTGTGCTCTTTCTGAACTTTAGTTTTCATGTCCTTAAAACCAAGATGGTAATGTATTCCGTAACAGAGGGAATATTCTCCAGAGGAAAAAAAAAAACAAAACACCCGCTGCATAAAGGCTGCAAGTGATTGTTTCCATTTTTTCCATCTAAAACTTAAGAAATGTGGACCGTGTTTTGCCTGAATCTTAAATATGTTTGTTAATAATAATGAATCTTTATGTAGCGTTTTACATTTTACAAAGCTCCTTTAGATGCACTTCATTGAAGGAGGTTTGCAAAATAGTTGTCTTTGCTGAAAAACACTCTCTCGAGAGTCGCAGTGTGTGTGAAGAGAAGGCAGTGGCTGCAGAGAGTCTCTGTGTGCAGTGACGGGGCCTCCATCAGCTCCTGCAGAGAGCTGTAGAATAAGCTTCCTGTTTCAAGGGAAGCAGAAATGGTTTCCAGTTAGTGGAACATCCCACAGTGGTGCTTGTCTTGGGACTGGGAACCCATGCCTGTCTTTTGTGCATTTCTCATGGAGAAAGTGAGAGTGGACAGTTCCTGCCATTCTGAAGGTGAAGAGTTATGAGTCTCCAGGGCTGAGTTGAATCACAGCTCTTCTGTCTCACAGCCAAGCCGGAGAGGATGCGTCATTGTTCTTTTCAGAATTACGGAGGTAGATGGAGCAGTAAGTTTAGGTGGTAGTGGTAAAGAACCCGCCTGCCCATGCAGGAAACACAAGAGATGCAGGTTTAATCCCTGGGTTGGGAAGATGCCCTAGGGGAGGAAATGGTACCCCACTCCAGTATTCTTGCCTGGAAAATTCCATAGGCAGAGGAGCCTGTCAGGCTGCAGTCCCTGGGCTCACAGAGAGTCAGACACGACTGAGCACGCAGAACACTACAGGACGATGGTCGTGCTTTGCAGGTGTGATACGTGATGCGTATATTTCAGCTGACCATCCCTTTTATTTTTTCTCCCGTATAAAGCTCTTCCTTTCAGAAAAGTTCACGTACCACAGCCATGCAGTTTTTCATAGAGTTTGCAGAGGTCCATGAATTCCCTGGGAACTGTTTTTGGACCTCAAAGTCAGAACCCAGCTTTAAAGAAGTTGAACTGATGTGGAAGAAAAATCTGGACTTGAAGGCTAGGCAGTTGTCTGTTGTTGTCATTTAGTCGCTAAGTCATGTCCAGCTCTTTGCGACCCCATGAACTGTAGCCCACCATGGGGTTTTCCAGGCAAGAATACTTGAGTGGGCTGCCATTTCCTCCTCCAGGGGGGCTCTTGCTGATCGAGGAATGGAACCTGCATCTCCTGCATTGGCAGGTGTGTTCTTTACCATTGAGCCACCATGGAAGGCTTGGCAGACCTGATTCTAAGTCATGCAGGTGCTTAGGAGCTTGGGGCGGGAATAACTGAGCCCCAGTTTTCTAAGTGGAGAAAAAGGAGAAAAATAATGCATGTATCATGTCTTGCAGGATTGTTTTAAACATTAACTATCATATTGACTCAGATGCTAAAGAATCTGCCTGCCAGCACAGGAGACTGGGGTTCAATCCCTGGGTCAGGAAGATCCCCTGGAGAAGGAAATGGCAATCCACTCTAGTATTCTTGCCTGGAGAATTCCGTGCACAGAGAAGCCTGGTGGGCTATAGTTCATGGGGCCACAGAGTCAGACACAACTGAGCGACTAACACTTCACTTTACTTCATCATATCTGTAAAGTCCATCAAATAGTGCTTGGTATTTGACAGTCACCCCAAAATACTAACTGCTGCTGCCACTGTTTTCAAGCACTTACAGTCTAATTAAGTTAGTTTTTGTACCAGAGAGTCTGAGACAAATGTGAGGGTTTTGGGTTTTTTTTTTAAGGTTTATTGATAGGAGGGACTATGCCTGTCTCAATTTTTTATTTTCACATGTATTTTGTACATAATTTCTTGGTAAATGTATTGAATTGAACTTTTTAAGCCAAGTAGTATTTATGTCAGTTGAGTAGCGAGCAGTTGAACTTAGTAGATTATATATATATTTATTTATGTTAAATGAACCAAAGCACTAGTTTTATATTTTGCGAAAGAGTTGATTTGAATATTTCTGTTGAGATTCTGCATTGTCACTCCAGTACCTTACTTACTGAGATCAGCCAAAGGAGGAGTTTGTCAAACTTGGCTACATACTGAATAGCCTGTAATTACCAAGATTATCCAGTTAGCATAAAGTGCAGTTTAGTTTCTGTTCCATACTTGTTGCCATAGCTGGAGTCGGGTGGGTGTTTAAACCTTCATGAACTCAAAATTCTTTTATGATGATGGAATATTTCATGTTTTAATACTCTTGGTACAGAGTATGCATTTAAATATTTTACCAGGCGTGTATTTTTTACAGGTTCATATAATATATAAAATGCATTTCTGTTCCAAGAAAAATACGAGTGGTAAACAGTTGGGAGAGAGCTTGCATATTTCCCTTTATTATCCTGTCTGATGATTAATGCATTCAGCTATGTTCAGCCTCACGTGTAACCAGGTTAGTGTTTAGTTTGGGTTAGGCTGTTTTCCTTGTGAGAACAAAAATGGCCAATCCCGTGCCCTGCCTGTCTCCCAGATGGAGTCTTTGCATTGTTTCCACATCACGGTGCTTAACGGAAGGTCAGATTTTCTTGTGAAAACAGATTTTGGATTAACTCTGTCTGTGCACTTGCACACACCCCTCCACACCTGCCCATGTGCTTAAGCTCCAGCAACCTGCTACGGTTCTGGGTTTAATTTCAAGATGTGAGAGAGTGGACGTTGTGCTCTGTGCCATAAAAGTACAGGAACGAGTTCTGAATACACCGCAGATCTGCGTAGAGACTGTGAGGTTTCATAGAAAGAGCATGAACTTGCAAATTCGTGGTGTGACCTTGGACGTGGCTCTCAGTATCTGAGCCTCTGGTTCTCGATAATCTGCCCTGCTTGATTATTGTGAGGATCTAATGCGGGCCTGGCAGCTACAGCCGGCAGGTCTGTTTTATGTCAGTGACTTTATGGAGACACAACAGCATTCCTTTCTTTAGGGTTGTCTCGGCTGCTCACACTTGACACCCGCACGGTTGGGTAGTTGGGACAGAGACCACTGTGTGGCTTGCAGAGCCTCATCTGTTTATTTTCTCACCCTTTACAGAAAAAGTTTGCTGGCCCCTGATACAATGCAATCAGAAATCATGATTTGAGTCTCAGCTGTGCCACTCAATACCCATGACCATAGTTGATCATCTGTAAACTTAGTACTAAAGTTTTTCCTCTATAAATATGACTTGTCTATCCATTCACTGAGTATTGTTTGCTTGCTATGAGTCAAGCATTGTTCTAGGCTCAGGAAGTGCAGCGGTGAGCAGGATAGACCCAGATACCTGCCCTCATGGAGCTTGCGTTCTAGTGACACATACTCAGTGAGGATAACACCACCTCACAGGGAGGATTAGATGAAGCAGTCCTTGTAAAACCACACTGGGAATATTCCTTGGCGTGGGGCATCATAAGGAGAATACAAGCTTAGTGGTATTTGATGTTATTGTTATGCCAAGTGTAGGGTTGAAAGTGAACATGTTAGTCGCTGTCCAGCTCTTTGTGACCCCGTGGACTATAGTCCGCCAGGCTCCTCCGTCCATTGGATTCTCCAGGCAAGAATACTGGAGTGGGTAGCTGTACCCTTCTTCAGGGAATTTTCCCAACCTAGGGATAGAACCAGGGTCTTCTGCATCGCAGTCAGATTCTTTACCATCTGAGGTTGTTAATGTGTAAAACAAAGTAGAACCTCAGCTCGGGGCTGGAACCCTTGTAATTCTGTGCTCACTGTCCCTAACTAATGTTTTTATTGAAAGAGTGAATAACTCGGAAGTAAATAAGGAGTGTTCCATTACCCCGTGTATAGAGAGAATGGCTTGCAATAAACCGTGTGCGATCTCCAGTGAGTGCGTAAACTAGCGCCGCTGAGGCCCCAGTTGGGAGCTGTGGGAAGCCCCTGGGTTGCTCTGGGCACAGAGGACTGCTCAGGTGGAGAGGATGAGGGCGGGAGAAGCAAGCGTCTCAGGCCTCTGGCCTCTCGGTGTGTGTTTGGAGCTTGGGGTGAAAGCCTGGAGCTGTATGCTCATCCCGTATTTTAACTTCCCATGAGACATAACGTCCCTTTCCTAAGGCCTTTGAATCTCAGAGTAGGGAGAAGAGACACTCAGGAACGTAAGGATAAGCTTAGATTAATAATCCCTTCAAGTGTGATTACATTTTAAGACTGAAGATTAGCATTAGAAAATATGAAATTGATCCTGGTTTCCTCATGTGCTTAAATTTGATATTCTAATGAAATTGGTGTTTGCACACCAGGTCCTAAGACCTTGTGTCTCACATCTTGGTCCTCAGTGCTGTGTGGGGTGGGCTAGCGTTTACTGGAGAGTGGACTGAGTGCATACTGTCACAGGACCTGGGGAAAGACCTAGTGTTGCTCCTTTTCCCACGTCATTTTCAGCCCTAATCATGTGATTTGTGAATTTTCTCTTTGACCAGGTTGCCCAAGGTAGGAAGCTTTCTATTGCTTTTCTCTCCTGCCACAAACTACTCCTTCTCCCATGGTGTAATGACATGACACCCTTGGTTCTTCGTGTTTCTGAGAACAGAACACGTAATATTAGAGTAGCAGGGCCCTGCCCTTTTCTAAGAAGTTGTCAGTTTCTTCATCTTCTTAATCAGGATGATTTCCTTTCGTAACCCTCATCCGTAGGCGGGGGTGTAATGGACCACGTAATGACCTAAGGTGTGACCTAAGGTGTTTTCCAGTTCTGACATTCTGAGATTCCAGAGTAAGATTCAGAAGAAGAGAGGTGGACTAGAAGGAAGAAGGCTGTGTTACTTTGTTTCCTTCTTTGGAGGTGGAGGGAAGGGAAACCTCCCCAGCTGGGGACTCCGCAGCACTAGGCTTGCCATGGGAGCTGGGGATGGCTGTGGCCCCCAGGAGTGATGCAGGTGCTCAGTAGGCACCTCTGTTGTTTCTCTGCGGTGTTTATGCGATCCTCTTTCCTGTTAAGCTCTCCATTTCTCACATAACTCTGTAGAAGTGTTTATGCCTGAAAGTATATATGATGGGAAGTGACCAATTCAAGATGGCCTAGTATAATTACAGGTGTACAAACTGAGACTTGAAATCTGTAGTTTGCGGTGCGGTGTGTGGTCTGGCAGAGATCAAATAAAATTCATACACACTTTTTTGAAAATACGAAGGAAAAATCATCTGGACTTTATTTGAAAATATGCCATTTTTCCGGAATTTTCATTTTTAGGGTAATTAGTAATAATGTTTTTGAAAAACATCACTGGAAGTAGAATGGAAAAGTACACTTCAGCAGTTTAACCTATCAGGAATCGTTGCCCTTAAAAATTTAAGGTCATAAGGTCAAAAAATTTTATATACATATACATACATGATGTATGCAGTTAATCCTACCTGTGACTTAATATCTGCAGTATTCCAGATTTATGAAATCCCAGCTGAGAAGGCTTACACAGATAAAAGGACAGTAGTATAGTTTTAAGCTGCTGATCTTTAGTCTGTTTCAGCGTCATGTGTTTTTGCAGGCAGGGAGCAGAGTGAGTGAAGGCCGCCTCCCTGCCCGTTTCAGAAGCTGGCTCGTGGTGAGGGGCATTAGGTGGGAGTGTGGTGGTGAGGATCTCTGGTTCTGGATTCAGATGATCCAGGGCCAAACCCAGGCCGTGCTGTGGAGCAGGGAGCGCCCTGCAGGAGCCTGCTCCTGTTAGAAAGTAGGACAGTGGAAAGCCCTCCCTCACGCTTTTGGGAGGAGAGGACAGTTAGACGTAGTCCTTGAGACATGAACAGTGCCGGGCAGAGCCCGAGCAAATATGAACTGCAGTTGCCGTTGTTTGCCTGAGAGATCCCGATCTTTCTTCTGAAATCCGAACGTGGGTCATCCTCGACTTCTGTCCGTATCTCCTAGTCGGAGGTCCTCTGGCCCCTTCAGAGCAGCATGTTGGGAACGGGGCTTTTTCAGTTGTGGGTCAAGGGTGTGTCGATGCGCTTCTCCCGACTCCTGCTGCTCCAGAGGCAGAAACCCTGGGCATCATGTGTAGAAGAGGCACAGGGAGACTCTGAAGGTGGAGAGGGCAGCTGCCTAGGGCCTTGGGGCTAGGGACGGCCCCTGGTGCATTCCTCAGGTTTTCTTTTTGCCTCGTGTTTCTCAGACCGGATGTTAGAGAAGCTATCAATCCAGAAACACAGGAGCAGACCGAAAAGCCCCCAAGAGAAGCTTGCTCTTTCTAGCTAAAGGACAAGAAAGGGGCAATTGAGCAAGACAGGCTTTTAGATGATAACTCCCTTCATTAGACAAGCACCCCAGAAACACTGTAGAGCCCCTCCCACACCCCTATCAGCAGTGGCCAACTGGGGAGCCTAAACTTTAACCTTCACCTGAGTGTAATGAGGTAACCCACACCCCGGCTCTGGTTGGGGTCAGAGAAGACTAGGTGGGCAGCCAGGACGCTCATCCCTGCTCCTCATAACAGGCACCCTGCCTGACCCTGCCGTCAGTGGAGGGCACGTGGGGAACGGGAGCTCACACCTATTCCATACCTGTCCCAGAGGTGTCAAACTGACCTCCTTCTGCCCAGGAGGAAGGAGGCCGAGTGAGCCCCGCCACCACATGGCAGCAGGAGGGTTCTGCTCCCCGCCCCCACCATGGTGTTAGGGGAGCCAGCTGAAACGGGAGACTGCCGTGAGATCCAGTCCCAGCAGCATACCCTAATGTTCAGAGTAATTGAAGATCCTGTGTTAAACCGAGAACCAGAGAAGTCTCACCTTGAATGAGAAAAGGCAGTCAACAGATGCCGGCACCTCACGACACAGATGCTGGAATTCTCTGACAGGGATGTTCAGGCAGCATTCATGAAAACGCTTCAGCGAGCAGTTGTGAACAATGGGTGCAAATGAAGGAACAGAAGCTCTCACCAGAGAAAGAGAAGATGCAGAGAAAATCCAAAGGGAAATTTGAGGACTGCAAAATATAACAGCTCAAAATAAATTGAAAAAGCTCACTGGACTGGTTCGATAGCACCACAGAAAGGACAGACAAAGTCAGTGAGCGTGAGGAGACCATGCAAAGTATCCAGTCTGAACAACAGGAGTAAAACGTACGGGAGACATGGTCAGGGACACGCGCTCACGTTCTGTCGTCAGGGCCCCGGGACAGAAGAGGCAGGGTGGGGCTGAAGGCGTGTTCCGAGAAACCGGTTCCCATGCTTGACCAAAAACCCAAACCTGTGGGCTCAGGAGGGTCAAGACCAGGCCGTGTGTTCTCAGTGCAGTTTGTGGACAGTGACTGTCCCAGCTTCTGGAAACGTTTGTGATCCCGGTTACCCACCTGGCCTCCTAAGAAAGGATCTTGCTTTCTGTCTTTTGTTCTTAATGACTGAGATCCTCTTGCCTTATCTTTGTCGAGGTTCCATTAGCCAGCATGTTCAGTCGAAGCATAACAAGAGAATCTTCTTGCTGAATTTCTTATGTTCTCCTGAGCCAGCAATAACTCGGGTAGTGAAAGTTGTGGATACGCGTGCAGCCTTGTCCACGAATGTCCACAGCAGCCTTGTTTGTAATAGCCAAACCCTGGAGACAGCCCAGACGCCTCTCTGGCAGAACAGGCATCCCCCATGCTGTGCACACACAGTTGAGTAATACACAGCAGTGAAGGCGGCGGGCCACTGTGAGGCGCAGTAAAGGGATCCAGAACAGGAGAAGTGCACGCTGGAGGACTCCTTACCCCAGAGATGCTGTGAGAGTGCTGCACTCAATATGCCAGCAGATTTGGAAAACTCAGCAGTCGTCAGAGGACTGGAAAAGGTCAGTATTCATTCCAGTCCCAAAGAAGGGCAATGCCAAAGAATGCTCAAACTGCCATATAATTGTGTTCATTTCACACGCTAGCAAGATAACACTCAAAGTCCTTCAAGCTCGGCTTCGGTAGTATGTGAACCAAGACCTTCTGGATGTTCAGGCTGCGTTGTAAAAGGCAGAGGAACCAGCGATCAAATTGCCAACATCTGCTGGATCATAGAAAAAGCAAGAGAATTCCAGAAAAACATCTACTTGTGCTTCATTGACTACGCAAAAGCCTTTGACTGTGTGGATCCCAGAAAATTGTGGAAAATTCTTAGAGATGAGAAAACTAGACCATCTTATTACTTGTCTCCTGAGAGACCTATATGCAGATCAAGAAGCAATAGTTAGAACCGGATATGGAACAATGGACTGGTTCAAAATTGGAAAAGGAGTACATCAAGGCTGTATATTGTCACTTGGCTTACTTAACATCTATGCAGACAGAGTACATCGTGTGAAATCAAGATTGCCGGGAGCAGTGTCAGTAACCTCAGATATGCAGATGACACCAACCTTATGCCAGAAAGTGAAGAGGAACGAAAGAGCCTCTTGATGAAAGTGAAAGAGGAGAGTGAAAAAGCTGGCTTAAAACTCAGCATTCAGGAAACTAGAATCGTGCCGTCTGGTCCATCACTTCCTGGGAAATAGATGGGGTGAAAGTAGAGACAATGACAGACTGCTTTCTTGGCTCCCAAGTCACTGCGGACGGTGACTGCAGCCATGAAATGAAAAGACACTTGCTCCTTGGAAGGAGAGTTATGACCAACCTAGACAGCACATTAAAAAGCAGAGACATCACTTTGCCGACAAAGGTCCATCTAGTCAAAGCTATGGTTTTTCCAGTAGTCATGTATGGATGTGAGAGTTAGACCATAAAGAAGGCTCAGTGCTGAAGAGTTAATGCTTTCCAATTGTGTTGGAGAAGACTCTTGAGAGTCCCTTGGACTGCACGGAGATCAAATCAGTCAACCCTAAAGAAAATTGACCTTGAATATTCATTGGAAGGACTGATGCTGAAGCTCAAGCTCCAGTCCTCTGGCCACCTGATGGGAAGAGCCAACTCATTGGATAAGACCCTGATGCTGGGAAAGATAGAGGTCCGAAGGAGAAGGGAGTGAACCAGAGGATGAGATGGTTGGTTGGCATCACTGACTCAATGGACTTGAGTTTGAGCAGGCTCTGGGAGACGGTGAAGGACAGGAGAGCCTGGCGTGCTACAGTCTGTGAGGCAGCAAAGAGTCGGACACGACTGAGCAACTGAACACCACCACCGCCCCAGATTCCAGAGAGGGCAGAAGTGATCAGAGACGATAGAGGTGAGAGCCCCTGTCAGGGCTCATGCACTGGTCGGCACTGGAACGTTCTGTCTTGACCTTGGGCAGTGGTTGCATGTGTGCACACATGTGTGAAACTTCTCTAAACTATCAGACTCAAGAATTGTGTGCTTTATTGTAGTAAATTCGGTTTTAAAATGAGTATGTGTTCTGAAGCCTAAATCTCCATGTAAACTCTTTCTGATGCCTTCAGGGTGAAGCTCACAACCTTGGTTTCTGGGCCTCCCATACAGGCCCGTCTAGAGGGGTTAGGTGTGTCCCTCTCCTGCAGCCCCAGGACACTTTGTGTGTCCTCCAGCTCTGGATATTGGTGGTGGGTTTTGCTTGTTTCTGCGGCCTTTTCTATCTCCCTTATCCCCACTGCCAACTTGGGTAAGGCAATAAATGTGTCTCATTCACCCCTTAGTCCCCAATACAGGGTCTGTCATAAGTAGCTAGCTATCTTTTAAATTTTTGTCAAATTAACAAGTAGTTGCAGATGGCGCTTCCCTGATAGCTCAATTGGTAAAGTGCCTACAATTCAGGAGATCCCAGTTTGATTCCTGGGTCTGGAAGATTCCCTGGAGAAGGGATCGGCTACCCACTCCAGTATTCATGGGCTTCGCTTGTGGCTCAGCTGGTGAAGAATCCACCTGCAGTGGGGGAGATCTGGGTTTGATCCCTGGATTGGGAAAATCCCCTGGAGAAGAGAAAGGCTCCCCACTCCAGTAGTCTGGCCTGGAGAATCCCATGGACTATACAGTCCATGGGTCATAAAGAGTCAGACACGACTGAGTGACTTTCACACACTTGTAGATGAAAAGATTTTCAAGTGTTTGACTATTAGCAAACAGGGAAATCAGAAGGGCCCTGAAGATGAAGTGTGACTTTCATGTCAGGCTAATGGTGAGATTCCTGGGGGACTGGAAAATCAGCCAAAGAAACGTGCCTCGTGAGACTGGTTGAGTTTGGCTCCTGGGTTAGCCTCCGGGCTGGTTCCTGACTGTGTCCTGGCGGGGCCTGCCCACCATGTCCCTGTTCTGCCTCACTGGCCCCTTCCTCTTCCTGTCTCAGTCGTAAGCACTCCCAACTGTATACTTTGAGATTTTCCAGCATATTTAATATTATTTCAATCATTATCTCTTTTCTGAACTGCATCCTCCTGCAGTTTGTATGATGCAGTTGCAAAAAAAAGCATGAATTTCAAAAGTTAACAAACCTGGGTTTTGCCACTCACTCAACTCTATGACTGCAGCATATTCATTAACCCTCAGAAATCACATTTCTTTTGTCTGATTCCTACCTTGCAAAACTCTTAGGAGCACCCCGTTTTTGCCTGTACAAATCTTGGCGAGTAAGGAAATACTTGGTGTCGGTTTCCTTCTTCTTTTCCATTCCCGTGCTCTAGCAGAGCGAGTGACGTTTCTCACAGTAGGTGTGTTTCTGAAATGTGGCATCTTCGTTCATAGACGCATCCCCTCACGGTGGTCTCCTCCTGAAGGGTGAGAGTGGGCCTCCACGGGACGCCTTCGGGGGCTGTGGCGGTGTCCGCCAGTCAGGCAGCGGGGAGAAGGGCAGGGTGTCGGTCCCCTGCAAATGCACCTGTCGGCTCCCTCCTGCCTGTGCCCACGGGGTGGGCAACTCCGCAGGGCCCGGGGAGGCCCGGCGCTCCTGCGTTCTCACCGCGTCTCCCTCGTCTCCTTCCACAGCCCACGTGCTGCCCTTCCCAGCACCGGCGGCAGGCTCATCGTGGAAAGTCCTTTTTTCTTTTAACACCATGGGCAAGTTGATAAACAGTTTCCGAGACTGTATTTGTTAGTGGCAAGTAGCTCATCAGAATACAACATGCAGTTGAGAGTCTGTCAGTGGGTTAAAAATTAAAGACTGAATGAAAACAGGACAGAATTCTGTTTGTTGAATCACTGAAGTGTGACCTTGTAGACCGTGCGTTTTGGGTGGGAATTATACCCCAAGTACCAAAGGTGGAATGCATATTTAAAAAAAAAAAAACACTCGCTCTATGGGTCATTTTTGCTCTGAGCGTAGCTGTGCGTGTTAGCGCAACATGCCTCTGTTTTCTCTGCCGCTGACACGGCGTCCCGACCCTTCTCCAGTGTGTCTGATTTCTCCATTCGTGTCCGGAGTTCTGTGCAGAGGCTGCTCAGTGGAACTTCAGTCGTGTGTGCTCAGGCACGTTGGAGACAGATTCGCCTCGAGATTCGTATATTCCCCTGCTTCTGCCTAAAACCAGAAGTCTTTCATCTAGCTCTTTGCATATTTCGCTGGTCAGCTTTTGACGTTTTGCGTGATTAAACTCTTGAAATGACAGTAATGGCAAAATAACACTGTGCTTCTGCTCTTTTCCCTCACATTTCAGCCAGTCTGAAGTTCTTCACAAAGCATGCAAGAGAAATGCTGGAAGTAGGATAAGTAAGATGATGTTCGTATCGAGCATTTCTTGACCACTTCCTAGAAGCCAATTGTTGTGGAAGTCACTCTCTTTTCTCACCACCTGCTTGATGACACCCTCTGCTCTGTGGGGAGCTTTTGGCCTGTTTTTCACATGAGGTCAAGGTGACTCGCCCAGGCTCACACGGTGGCGCTCGGGTCCTGCTCCCGCTCCCTGCTGTCACGTCACGGGGACTGGAAGTCGGGGCCGCGCCCTGCAAGGCCGAGCTCTGTCCTGTGGGAGGGATCTGCTTGGCACCTCTGACCCCCGTTCTCCTGGACCAGACACTCAACGATGTGTTCGTGCCAGATCAGCTGAAAATGCCTTTCTGACATCCCACCCTAAGGGCTCTGGCTGCTTTGTAAGTAGTCAGCGTGGAAGCAGATGCTCTCTGTGACAGTGTCCATCCTCTAGAGTCCCTGCCGTGAGTGAGGCACTTCCTTCTGACTTAAGGACAACGACTCTTTTTTCGGTCTTGTAAGCAGAATATAGTAAGCGTCTTTAAAGCCGGCTAATTTCATTCATTATTTAAACAAAGATTTAACTGCTGGGTGGAGAATTCATGAGAAAATCGAACCAAATTCAGATGCAGATGTTTGCCAAAGAAAAGTTAGTTGTTAATCTTCCTTGAATTTGGTGGTTGAACTTTCAAAATATTTGTATTGATCACATTGTTCTTTGTACTTCTGGACATTTTAATAGTCTCAGTATTACTGTTCTTGAAATGCTTCTTTGTTTTTCCATAAACGCTTTCAGAGCTCTGCTCTGTACCCCACTGAGCTTCACTGTGGAACTGCAGTGTCATTTTCTCTCTGAACTCTCTTCTGGTATATATATAATAGCTGTTATATGGCTTACTTTCTCGTGTGCTCTTCTTTTCTAGAGTGTTCTGTCGTGCAGTGTCTTGGGCGGGGAGGGTGGTTAGCTTGTGGACTGCAGCCTCTAAACGTGTCCGGGTGCATTCCTGGCCTCTCTGCGTCCCTGCCATGGGTCCCCTCAGCCCTCTGCTGGTTCTTTCCCTCCCTCCTCCCAGCCTCCACTCCCAGGACTGACAGTTTTTTACCTGGGGCATTCGACAGACTCGCTTCTCGGGAACCTTGTCCATCAGTCTTCTTGAAGTTGAACTTCTCATCAAATTTGTCTTTGTTTTTCTTGTGGCTTTAACTGGGACATAATGAGTAGGTTGGAATGAAAATATTTCCATGAGCTATGTATGTATGTATATCTGTGTTATTCCTATGTAGTTTTAACAGAACAAGATCAGAAATTTGCGTATCTTATGGTTCACAGTATAATTATCTTTGGAGATGAGCTTCTAAAGTTACCCTGGAAAATTACCAGTGGATAAATAATCTGATGATGATAACTTTAAGTCTTAAGGAAGTCTTACCACTGTGCATTTTGAGTTATTGGTTGTCTCCTTCCAGGAAAAAAAGGTTCATATTGCTTACAAACCAACCCACCGAGAGTGCGTGCTTACGTTGGCTCTTAACTGTCTGCATGCAGCCCCTTCCCCCCACCCAGTTCCCAGGCCTCAAAGACTCTCTATGTGCAGGTGACCCCAGAGTACCTCTCAAGCCCAGGCCTGTCCCCAGGCTCCACAGGAGGATACCACTGCTCTGTACCAGCGATCATGGCACACACGTGTATGCACACGCACATACACAGGAATATTACTCAGCCATATAGAAGAATGGCATCTTGCCATTGTCACCGGGTGGATGGACCTACAGGGTGTTCTGCTAAGTGAAATGTCAGAGAAAGACAAATACTGTAGATTTCACTTAGATGTGGAACATAAAAAACAAAATAAATGAACAACTATGATAAAGCAGAAACAGAATCACAGTAGCAAAATTCCCAGGGGGCTGCCAGAGGGGAGGGAGGTCGGGGATGAATGAAGTAGGTGAGGAAAGGTGAGAGTTTAAAATACATGAGGCACGGGACGAAATGCACAGCGTGGGGAATGCAGCCAGTAATGCTATAACAACTCTGTAGGGTGGCGGACAGTAACTGGACTTACCATGGTGGTCATTTTATAATGTAGAGTGATACTGTGCAGCTGGAACTACCACAATCCTGTAGATCAATTGTAAAACAGAAACGCTGTCTGTTGGGCCTGGAACCCCAGACTTCCCTGTTCAGTAGGTCTGGGCTTGGGCCCAATGGTTTGCGTTTCTAAAGAGCAGATGCCCAGGCGATGTTTATAGTCCTGCTCCAGGGACCCAAGAGGAGACACCACTCCACAAGCCCACTCTCCAGCCTCATCTGCTTCCTGTTTATCATCTCCCTGCACCCAGTCATGCTGACTTCCTTTCTGAAGTCAGTTATGCTCCTTTCTTTCATCTGTGAGTCTTTGGCTTCTGGTGCCTGTCCCATCTTTACAGCACAGGTCCCAGTTCAGATGTCATCGTCTTCTGGAAAAGTCTTGCCTGACTACCCTTTGTGATGTCCTGCCGCCACTGTCCCTCTCCGGTTGATCACCCGGCTTATCTCCTGATAGGAGTTATAGTCTGTAAGTGCGCTCCTTCGTGCGTCCACTTCTCTCCTGCTCACGCGCTCTCTGCTCTCTCTTTCTCTCTGTCTGACTCTAGGCCAAGTGTCATGAGCCCTGGGAGCCTGATGACTTGTGATGGGATCAGTCCTAAGAGCTGTTTTCCTCCTTCACACACATGGATTTTTTTTCCAGCAGATTTAAACCCCAGAGTCTAATGAAAGAACCGGATCATCAAATGAGTAGCTGCTATATACCGTGAACTTCATGCAGTCAGACTCGCTAATCCGATTGTCAGGACCCTGGGAAGGAGCCAGTCACAGGCCCAGAGAAGCCAAGCACTGTTCACGCTAGTCCAGCTCTTGCCAGTGTCACAGGGAAGATTCTTGCTTGGTCGTGTTGCTCTGCTGGTGTGTTGGGCCAGAGCTGCATCCTTTACTTGAGGGGAACCTTGGCCACCACCTTTTTAAGGCTGCTCCTGCCTACCCAGCCACACCCCTTCTTTCTCCTGGGCTACTGGTAGGGAGGAGAGATTTTTGCCGCACCCCCCCCCCCGAAGTTTCTTAAGTGGGTCAGACCAATACATGAATCAAATTAACTCCAAATCACTTTGACCTCAAGGCAGAAAATTCATTCCATATTAAGGTACTCCAGTGTAAGGCCTAAATTCATTGTAATCATAAAATGCCCACAAGAGATACTCTCTATTTGAATATTAATTCTATCTCATTATCAAATTCCCAGGGAGATGTTAAAATCCAAAGATTACATTTCATTTTAAATTAAAGTCCAAAACATTAATGTCAAATTCTCTGCCCATGTGACTTAAAATTCAAAGAAATTAAAGTTCAGAATGCACCCTCCCAATTTCTTATCCTTTTTAATCCCAGCTAGAGGCGCTCTTATTGCCTGCAGGGGGTCAGGAGTCTTTTAACAACAGTAGCTTGGGTGGGAGTCTTGGGGTTTCATGAACCCCAATAATAAATCTCTGGTATGCCTTACTTTGAAAAAAGAGGTGAACAGGACACAGGCTTATCATGCACTGGCCCCCGTATACCAAAGTCAGGAGACAAGCGGATTCCCAGTCCCCTAATAGTTACCCCAAGCCAAAGCACGTCCACCACAGCCAGCACTGCAAGTCTGTGATCATCAAGGGACTGTCTTTGGCAAGTGGATGTCTTTTCCTCTCCCTTGCCCTCCCCACCCCAATCCCAATCATTTTCCTGACTCCAGACCTCCTCTTTGCTTTCTTTTGTTTTCCTTCATCCGCTGCTTCTGTTCTGGTGGTGAGATTAAACCACTTTTCACACCACTCTTAGCTCCTGTTTGTTTCCTAGCAGCAGAATGGTCCAAGAAAAGGCCTTTTAAAATTGCAGGATTTCTTTGCGTTTCTTTTTTCCCTCATCAGTCTTTCTGGGATTTTTCCATTCTATTAATGTTTACAGTGAACCAGCTTTTGATTTTGGTTCATCTTTTCTGTGTGTTCTTAGTCTCTAATTCATGGACTTTTGCCTGTCAGTCCAGGGGGAACAAAGATAAAGAGTGAAAGCAGGCTTCTCTCCAGAAATAATGCAAAACAGGAATCAAAAGAAGGACATCTTTAAAATACTGAAGGAAAACTAGAATCATATATCCAGCCAAAATATCCTTCAAAAATGGGGGCAAAGTAAAGACATTTCCAGACAGACAGAAGTTGAGCAGACTTGTTGTCAGTAGAGCTGTGCTGTGAAAAATGTTGGCGGATGCTGTACCAGGTGAAGGAAAGTGGTTATCGTGTGGGCAGGAATAAAGTGCTTTTATCTTCACTTTTTAACTTTTTAAAAATACAGTTGGGTCTTTGAAGCAATCCTAATAGTAACGTATTTGGCGTTTTATAATGTACATACAGATAAAATGTATGAGAGCTGTTGCCCAAATGTCAAGCGGAGTACATGGTTGTAAGATTGTTACACTGTATGTGAAATAGTGTAATATTATTTGTAAATAGACTATTACAAGTTAAGATCCATATTCTAAACCTAGAACAACAACTTTTAAAAAAGGAAAGAGAGTAAGTTAATAAGCTAGTAGTGGCGGGGGAAAGGTGGAATATTTAAAAACACTCAGCCTAAAGGAGGTCAGGATAAGAGAAAAAGAGGAATAAAGTACATTTAGGATAAAAAGAAAACAAATGTCAGAATGATATACTCAAACACAGCTATGTTGATAAGTACATTAAAAGTAAATGGCTTATATTAAAATTAAAAGACAGTGTTAGATTGAATTTTTTTAAAAAGTGAGACTCAATTATATGATAACTACAAGAAATACATTTTGAATGTAAAGATGAAGATAGGTTTAAAATTAAAGAATGAAAATAGCATACCATGCAAACACTTTAAAAATGTGGAGTGGCTATATTAACATCAGGCAAAATAAGCTTGAGATGTACAGAGGAATATTTCATAATGATTAAAGGATCAACTCCCCAAGAAGAAGACATAAAAACATGAACATATATTGCTAAGACGGAGAAGGCATTGGCACCCCACTCCAGTACTCTTGCCTGGAAAATCCCATGGACAGAGGAGCCTGGTAGGCTGTAGTCCATGGGGTCGCTGAGAGTCGGACATGACTGAGCAACTTCACTTTCACTTTTCACTTTCATGCCTTGGAGAAGGAAATGGCAACCCACTCCAGTGTTCTTGCCTGGAGAATCCCAGGGACGGGGGAGCCTGGTGGACTGCCGTCTATGGGGTCGCACAGAGTCGAACATGAGGAAGCGACTTAGCAGCAGCAGCATTTTGCTAAGAGAACTTCGGCAAGTACATTAAGCAAAAACTGACAGAACTGAAAGGAGAAATAGATCTGTAAGGTTTGTAAATTCTAGAACAAGGAGAAAGAATCTCAGGAGTAATATAAACACTTGCATACATTAACATGTGAATGGATAAATAAATGGTATGTTCTTAATCAAAAATAAAAATAAACTGATACATGAGTAATACAAAACCTTGAGCACATAAATAAATGGTATATTCATAATCAGAAACAAAAATAAACTGATACATGTAACAACATGGACAAATCTCAAAAACATTGGAAAAGACGTCTCTTCATATAGTCTTATTCCTACGCTAGAATGGAGCAGACCAGATCCGCCTGTCGAGACAGGACCAGAGAGTGGTACTAAAGCAGTGGCTGCTGAGGGACGCCTGGGGTGAAGGAGATACTCTCCATCCTGACTCGCCAGTGGCTACACAGGGGCACTCACAGGCTCCTGTGTGTAAGGTGCATCTCTGCCAAGTCTGTTTCTGAGGTACAGAAAACAGCACTGGGGTGAAGGGGTGAAGGACAGGGTGTTGTAGTTTAGGACTTCCTCTCAGGGCTTACCGCAGGCCTCGGACTTCGTTTGCCTTGGTGGGAGCTCTTGGTCTTGGCGGGGAGCAGGGATCCATGACTCACTGCGTGTCAGTCACCCGAAGAGTTGCTTCAGGACACTGATGTCCAGGCTCTGCTCCCAGAGAGAGTCTGCTTGCCGTGTCCTGGGCTTGGGGCCATGGCACTGGTTGTTTCTAAAACCTCCCCCAAGTGATTCTAACGTGGAGTCAAGGCTGTGAACCACTCTCCTGGACTTCAGCTCTGAGTGCTGGAGAAGGATTGTCTGCAAAGTGTAGGTGCTGTGCTTTCTTGTTGCTTCTTGAGTAACACCTCTGATTGTTCCTCTGGCATTGGGAACAGGGCAGCAGCTCAATCGTGAAATGCCCAGTCAGGAAGCTGCACAGGACACCATGGAAATAAACGCAGCCCAGAGAGAGATTAACACCACTGTATTTTTATGAGACGTAGAATTGATTGTGTGAGGCAAAAACCAGCAGAGGACCTGGATGGAAATTAGTAACCAGGGGTGTGCCTGGTTTGTGAGGCAGTCAGGGAAAGTGTGGTACGAACTCAGAGCGACCTACCTAATGTCCTGTGATTGTGGAGACAGATCTTTATAGTTTCAGGCTTTGCTGAACAACTGCCTGTGCTTGGTGAGGGATGACTGTGCCCAGTCCTCTTCGAGTGTGGGTGCTAAAGGAATCCTCTAGAATCAGAACCAAGTGAAGATATTACAGGCAGCTGCTGTCTCCTTTGTTCCTGCTGGGTGCCGTGCTGTTTGTTTATTCATGTAATCCTCGCTCTAACCCTCTTGTTACATACAAGAAACTCCAGACTGAAGTTCAGAACGCTCCACAGGTTACATGGCCAGAGGGCTGAGCTGGAATTCTCCCGTAGCTCTGTCTGCCTCTAAAAGTAACCCCCGTCCTCTGAGTCCTGGGGATGGCAGCTGGTCTCGCCCGTGGGCAGGTACACCCACATCTCACACAGACAGTTCAGTGATGGTGAACCCGGCGCCTGCCTCCTTCCACCTCAGCTTCGAGCCTTCTGAGTTGGCGGTCACCTGTGCTTCACCTCTCGATCAGAGCCCTGTCTGAGCGTTGCCACATCCATGTCAGCCGTGTGCTGGCTGCGGGAGGAGGACTCTGCTCACCTGTGCGTGTGCATCTATCCCGCGGCCCCGTGCCACGAACACACTTTGACCAGGTGTCGGTTCCATTAATTCACTGGGCGTTTAAGTAAGAGATTCAGTCCTGCATTGGCGTCATGCTCTTGTCTTTCTTCAGGTTGTTTTGACTTTGCTATTTGCCATTCAGTGTGAGAGCAGACAATAATGGAGCCTCTGGTTTGTTTGTTTTTTTTTGTCAACCTAATACATTTCCCCCCAAAGAAGCTTAGATACTACTTGAGTTGGGCCTGCCCACTTTGCAGTGCATTCTCTGAGATTAGTGTTGGCCACGGTGGGAGAGAACAGTTAGCAGTCAATGAGCCGTCCTGCCGTCTGCACTTGATTTCCAGAGGCTAAATGTTCGCTTGTTTAAGCCAGACTTGCTGTCTTGTCGAAATGCGTTTCGTCGCAAAGTGTTGACTGAGCTTGGCTCCCTAGTAGGAGCTGTTACTACAACTTGTGACTCATCATGGGTCTAGAATCAGTTCCCAACACGTTAGCTAAAGAAACAAACAACTTCCCTGTTTTATGAAGTGCGAACAGAAGAAAACGTGTTCATTTCCTAATTGTTTCCCCTGCCCATGACGTGAGCTCCTCACTCAGCAGCAGCAGGAACCTGTACACATAAGCGTGGTGATGACACTGCATCAGCGTCTTCTGGAGGCGTCACACCCATGGGCCCTTTTCCCGGTGACTGTCACCTGTGTTCACTCTCCAGGGTGTCGTTATGTGTGTGTCACGGCGTCACTGCCATCCTTTGTCTGGAATAGGTTGCTTATGTTATGAATATTTAATGACTTTCTATAAAAACATTTCATAATGGAGCGGTATGAATGGGAAATATTTACCTCGGAATGCATGCCCCTAGTTCAGGCATGGCTCTAGTGTAACCATGATTTCCAAGAGCTCTTTAATTCACCCTTACAGTCTGCTTTGAAATGTCCGGTTTTAGCCTGTGATTTTATTTCCCTTTCCGTCGGGGTCGTGCCACTACGCATTCGCTCAGGCAGTGTCCAAGGGAGCCAGTTCCTGTCGCCGCCCCAGCTGCTTGTGTCGTCAGAGGCGCCTTCCGCACTGTGGCGCTGAGGGGTGGCGTCCTAGTCGGCCTGGGTCTGATTAGAAGCAGAGCTGAGCAGACTTGGACGTCTCTGCAGTCCATTCGCATCTCTTTCATTTGTGCCATTTAGTCCATGTGTTTCATCCAGTTTTCTGTTGCATTCTTGGTCTTTTCTCAACTTTTACAAAATCTGTACATATTAAAATACTAACCCTTTTCCTGTGGTATCTTTCAAATAATTATTACAGCTTTCACTTGCCTTTTTAAAAAAATGTAGTTAAATTTTAAAACTTGTCTCTGTTGCTTCTGGATTTAGAACCATCGAAACTGCTTCCAACTTAAAAGAAGAATTTACTTACTAGTAAACAGATTCATTTGAAGTTTATGCTGGTGAATAATGTTGGGAAGAGATTCACTTTATATTTTTTTTAAAGTGTATTAAAATGTAGTTGATTTGCAATGTTGTATTCAATTGTATTTTTTTAAATATGTCTGCCTAGTTGCCCAACTTTTTGGAGGAAGGATGAAATGAAAGTGTCATTTTTTTGTCTGCGTGTCTCTTTTTAAACATTTCTGGACTGAGAGAGGCGTCTCGGGTAACTGCACTGTGTTTTTACGGGAATGAGTCAGGAGATGGAGAAGGAGCCGCAGACCTCCTGCAGCCCCCACACCCCCAGGCCCTCCAAGTATGTGAATTTGCCTTTTCTGTTCTTTGTAGGTGAATGAGCTGGACGGCATCCCCCTGATCCTCGACAGCTGTGGCCTCGATGACAGCAACCCCTGTATCCTTGACACGTCCTGCAGTGAGTTCATACCCAGGGCCTCCGGCTGGCACCCCTTCACGGGGGAGTTGGCTGGCTTTCTCATTAGCTTTGTCCCTAAGAACTGAGCCATTTGGTCAGAGTTGGGGCCAAGTCGCACTCCTGTAGCCTGGTCAGCGCAGTGAGCTCAGGTTCTCAGGGTGGGGCGTTCTCCTCCAGAATGCCTTAAGCTCCAGCTGAAAGCTCACCTGTGGGCCCCGTGTTCACTGCATGTCATTGACGTCACCTTTCCAAACCACGTGTTCTGTGGAGTGACTGTGGAGAAGTGTATGTCTCTTCTGTAGAGGTTCAAAGTATCCAGACCTCTGGAAGAACCATTCTAGCAGTGGTAGCTTGGAGACCTCTGAGAGCTCAGAAGTGGGGAGAAGCATCCCAGTGGCCCAGGAGTCTGGTTTTTGTTGGGTGCTCTTCAGTTACTGATGTCAGAGGCTCTGACTCTTTCCCCTCCTTGGCCTGACCACCCTTCTGGAGGGGTGTTGCACAAGGAACTTGCCGACTCCCCACCTCTCCATCTAGGTCTTCCCTTTGGGAAACAGATCTAGTACAGTGATGAAGAGCCAGGGGCTGGAGGCAGCCTGTGTAGGTTTGAGAGAGAATCTGTTTCACTTCAAGATCTTCCAGTCCCTTGCCAGGCCGTTACATGGCCTTGTGCTTATTGTGGGTGAGGGGGAGGGTTAAGAACACCATTGCCAGGACTTTGAGATTGTGACTCTGTGGGAGGCTAAGGAGGAGGGGAATTTTGTGTTTAAAATGCTCACTATTGGTTTCTGTCAAGAAAAAAGGAGCTGATGAAAATCATGTGTTGCAAAGTAAGTAGATTTAGAAATGCTTGTTATTTGTGCTGAAGATACTGTCATTTGTCTGATTAGCAATAGAGGAAAATTTCCTATTTTAAAGAGCATGAGAGCTTGTAAGTTCAGTCAGGGAAAGACAAGCAAACAGCCTCTGAAGAGTTTTCTTCAAGGTAAAGCAGTCACTGCCTTGCATTATGATCAGGCACTACAGGCTGTGCTTCTTAGACGGGTTTGAAAGTTTTTAGCCCCAAAAAGGGAAAGGAGAAAAGAAAGCTGTCACAGGAAAGCAGTAAAAGAACATTCAGGTGTAACTGCAGGTGTTGCGTTTCCGGATGAAAAAGATGATTTATTGCAAACAAAAAAATTCATGCAGTTTTACTTTTATATTCCCTGAATTGACTTTCCAGTGAAGAAAGGTTTTTTGTTACTAATCTTTGGCCTTTAGCAAAGACTGAAAAATTAAAAGGCTATTGCACACAGCCCATGGCAGCTCTGCAGATATGCTGCATGTGGTTCATGCTTCAATTCAGTTCGGTACAGTCGCTCAGTCATGACCGACTCTTTGCAACCCCATGAATCACAGCACGCCAGGCCTCCCTGTCCATCACCAACTCCCGGTGTTTACTCAGACTCATGTCCATCGAGTAAGTGATGCCATCCAGCCATCTCATTCTCTGTCGTCCCCTTCTCCTCCCACCCCCAATCCTTCCCAGCATCAGAGTCTTTTCCAGTGAGTCAACTCTTCGCATGAGGTGGCCAAAATATTGGAGTTTCAGCTTCAGCATCAGTCCTTCCAATGAACCCCCAGGATTGATCTCCTTTAGAATGGACTGGTTGGATCTCCTTGCAGTCCAAGGGACTCTCAAGAGTCTTCTCCAGCACCACAGTTCAAAAGCATCAATTCTTCGGCGATCAGCCTTCTTCACAGTCAAACTCTCACATCCATACATGACCACTGGAAAAACCATAGCCTTGACTAGACGGACCTTTGTTGGCAAAGCAATGTCTCTGCTTTTTAATATACTATCTAGGTTGGTCATAACTTTGCTTCCAAGGAGTAAGCGTCTTACTAAGTCTTTTATGTTGGTGTCGCCTTGCCAAATACTCATTCATTCATTCCCTTCAGGAAACATTTATTGAGTCCTTACTATGTGTTTACAGACATTACCTTCTTTAGTCTTGACAACACTGTGAAGCAGGTCCTATTATCATCATCTTCCCCATCTGTAGATGAGAAAATAAACTGAGAACCTGAGTGACTTGTCCTAAAGGTCAGACTCAGAGGTTAAGCTTGGTGTGTGCCTGATTCTCAGCCACTTTTCTAAACTGCCTCCCATGAGTCATTGGGAGGGTCAGAACACATACAGATAAAGCATAGTAAGATACTAATGTAGTGGAGAAATGACTCAGAATTATACACTGAAAATTTTTATATGGACAGTCTATATGGATAACTGGTTTTTTAAATGGTTATTAATGAATCATTGCAAGATTCAGTAATCTTCTCTAAGTTGTCAAGAAAAGCTGAAATGTTATGTTATATACGTTTAGTAACTTTGGACTTTTGTCTTATAAAGGCCTACTAGATTTTAAAGACATGTAAGATATACTTAAGATACAAGATACATACCAAAATATGAGACCTAAGGGAGAGTGATGGTCAGAAATGAAAAAGCGTTATAGCCTAGGAATTCAAATTTTTTAGGGATTCAGTTTTTAGATGTGAGCCATAAGTTAAAACCTGGCTTCCCTAGTATTGAGAGCAGCCAGGGCCGTATACAGATCACAGAGTGAATGCAGACGGCGCTCCTCCACGCTGTTCTCTGCTCCTGCTGTCAGGGAAGTTTCCCCAGTGCTGTTTCATTACCCTCACCTTGCCTCCTTACCTCTCCTTCCCTTTCCCACCCTCCTTTCTTACGTTTTTTTCTCTCCTATATTTTCTTGCTCATCAAAATACTAAATATGTTGGCTTTGCCCAAGGTGTAGATGGGAGAGTGAAATCTCTGCCCCAGTCTCCAGCACTTTGCTCTTCCCTCTCTTAACTGTTGCTTTTGTCCAGCTAAGTAATGTGCTTTGCTGCTGTTCCTTGATCTGTCAGATCCTGACGTTAGCTGTTTCCTTTGTCCCAACACTAGGACTTAGCTTTGTGATCAAAACCGTTTGCCCATTTTTTTCACTGGGTTGTCTTTTTACCATTTGTTTGCAATAGATTTTTATAGATTCTCGGTAGAAGTCCTTTGGCAGCTACACATGTTGCTCGTATTTCCTTTCCCCTATTCTATCACTTATCTTGTCATTCTCTTTATAGTTTTTTTATTAACAAAATTTCTTAACTTTTAGTCAAGTTTACCACTGTTTCTTTATGATTCATTTATTTGGGTGTGTATCCTGTTAAATATTTTCATACACTTAGGTCACAGTGATAATCTGTATTATCTTCTGAACACTTTGGGTCTGTAATTCACTTGGAATTGCTTTTTGTGCATGGTGTGAGTGAGGGTCTGTTTCTGCATTTTTCCGTCGGAGCGCGGAATCGTCCAGCCCAGTCATTGCAGAGAGCGCGTGCTGGCTACTGCAGTGCCGGTTGTGTCATGCATGTGGTGTGGACTCTCCTTTCTTCTGCACTGGCCTCTGTGTCGTGTCTGTCTGCACCAGCACTGTAATCTGAAGTACTCTCACTTTCCGCAGTTCCAGGATACTGTAGACCGATTCACTGAGTCCTTGACTGAGTTGATTGAGTCCTTCCAACTTGTTTCTTCTTTCTTTAGAGTATTATGGCTCTGCTCGGTCATTTGTATTTGCCCATAGCAGTTTTAAGGCCAGCTCGTCAGCGTCTGCACGTCTGTGCTTGTGTGTTTCTGCGTGCACACGCTTACATGCATGTGCGTGCACCTAACCGTCCCCAAGAGGCTATTTACCTCTCTGCTCATTGCAGCTGCGCTGGCGAGAGCCCACGTGAGGAGAGCTGGCAGCGACCCAGTCCCGAGCCTGCCCACCCACCCACGAGGGCACAGCTGCCCGTTCATTTAAGGGTACTGTGGGGTTTGCGACCCATGCAGTATTTACAAATGCATTTCTTAAATTCTGAACAATAGGAATCATTTGGGAGGGATTCATTTCTGTCATAAATATATTATGATCAGAGAGCACATGCTTGATGTTCTTTGTCCTAAAAAATGCATTGAGACTTGCTTGATGGTCAGTTTCTGCAACTGTTCTATGTGTGCTTGAAAAGTCACATCTGTTTTCTGATAGTGGAGTACACTATTTTTAGGTCAAGTTTGTAATTTTTTTTACATTTTTAGTGATGCCTTTATCAGGTCTTGAAAAATGTCCCCGTTGTCATTGTAAAGTGACCCTCTGTATCTCTAAAAATGCTTTTTGCCTAACATGAATATAGCTACTTTACTTCACTTTTGGTTGATATTTACATGGTAAAACCATTACAGAACTTTTATTTTCAGTCTTTTTATATCAGGTGTGTTTGTTGTAAAGAGCATAGTTGACTTTTTCTTAGTCTAGTTTCTTTGCCTTTTAGCTGTTGCATTTAGCCCATTCATATTTAATGTAATTGCTTATCTGTTTATATTTAAGCCACTCTGATTTGCTTTCTATTTTATTTTTCTCTTGCTTCTTTTGAATTGTTTTGTATAATTAAGCATTTATCTTTTTCTAGCTTAAAGCTTTTAATTTTTTTTTCTATTTTGTTAATAGTTCCCTGGGAAATTATAACATGCATCCTTGACTAAGGAAAATATAATGTTTTTCAGATCTTTACCCCTTTTCCAGATAATATAGGACCACTTAGCATCCCCCAACTTATATGCTGTTGTTACATATTTTCATTCTATTTTTACAACCCCATAAAATGTTACTATCATAGTTCCATAAAATCAGTTTTCATTTAGATGCATCCACATCCTTACTCCTTTCCTGCCTTTCACCCCTTCTTACAGCTTTGTCTGTCTACCTGGGGTCATTTTCCTTCTCCCTGAAGTCTTTCTTTTAGAATTTCCTTTAAAGTGGGTTCATGGGTGAGGGACTGTTTGGCTTGTTAGAAAATGTGTGCCTGATTCCAGCATTTGGGATAGCTACAGGATCTCAGTGTTTTAATGCAGCTGTCCCCAACCTTCCTGGCACCAGGGACTGGTTTCTTGACAGACAGTTTTTTCCACAGACTGGGGAGGAGGGTAGGGTGGAGATGGTTCAGGCCGTCACACAAGTGATGGTGGGGTTCAGGTGGTAATACCTTTGGACTCTACCTGCCCCCCTCCATCTGTCATAAGTTCAGTTCAGTTGCTCAGTCGTGTCTGACTCTCTGCGACCCCATGGACCGCAGCACGCCAGGCTTCCCTGTCCTTTACCATCTCCTGGAGCTTGCTCCAACTCATGTCCATCAAGTCGGTGATGCCATCCAACCACTGCATCGTCTGTTGTCCCCTTCTCCTCCGGCCTTCAATCTTTCCCAACATCAGGGTCTTTTCTTTTCCATCTCTCATAGACTTGGTCCTATTTACAGAACCTGCACGCCTGTCCTCCGTACTTAGAATATGTCCATAGGTTCCAGCATGTCCTGACAGGTTCTGTGTGTTCTGGCCCCGCCTGTCTCTTCATTTAGATCCAGACTGGTTTCCCTCTTTTAGCATTCCCCAGACATGCCTCCTTTTTTGTTCCTCAAATCTGTGATTTCTCACCTCAGGGAAGTCGTTACCTTCCTCCCTTGGCTGAACTCTCTCCGCTGGCTCAGCCTCCTCTTCTCTTCCTCAGGGAAGCCTTCCCAGAGCCTTGTCGGCCCCTCCTGGGACCTGTTCTGTCCCTTCAGCTTGTCTCGGTCTGTAACTGAGTATTGTGCGTTTGCATCTTAATTACCCTCTAGACCGAGGTCCGTAAGGGCATGGACCTTTTTTTTCCTGTTTCTTCATCTCAATGTCATATGCTACTGACAGGCACATACTGAGTGTCCAGTAGGTATTTTCGGATGGCATGTGACTGCGGAAGGCGGTGAGCGGATGGTGGAGAAAGCAGCGGCGTGATGAAGTGCGCGTGTGTGCTTATTTGACAGCGGGGAGACGGCTCTAAGCAGAGGGGAAGTTTCTCCCGTGGGTTTGACGATTCTTTTGTGAACTGAATAAAGTTGGTTTGGCAGAAGTATTATTTCAGCTTTGTTTGGTGGTTCAGCCCCTTCTAATAACTCACACCAGTCAAGCTTTCATTGAACTTTAATTTCAGTATTTTGTGTTAAAGAAAACAGTATATATTGCATATGCGTAGACCAGGAATCAGAGCTGAGGGTAAAGGTCAGTTAATAAAAACAGCTCCGTTCTCTGATTGCTCTGGATCGGCGGGCTGTATTGTATGCTCACGCATCGTCCATGGGTTGGGGGTAAGGGCTCCTGTTACCTTAGGGTAGGCATCCTCGTTCCCTGTGGGAAGTCAGCGGTTCCGACCCCCTGGAAGACTTCCTCTTTCTCCGCCACCCATGGGGATTAGGAATTTCTAGGTGGCATATCCAAGCAAACTGGGCTGTCAACTCGCCCAGGCTAGGAACGGGGCTGGAAGGCTGGCTGCCCCGTTTCTTGGAGGCGTCTTCTAGTGACGGACTGGGATTTCTAGTCCAGGAAAAAGACAACATCCCACGGGGTTGCCCACCCCGAAGGAAGGCCCTCGGTGGCTGTGTTGCGTCAGGACACAGCCCAGCTGTTCGTCCGCCGCTCCCTTGCGGGGACCCGCAGTAATGACACAGTAGCAGATGCCATCGGAAAATTCCAGCCCCGCCGCCACAGAGTCAATTTCTTATTTGTCAGTTTATTGTGGCGAGTGGGATTTTTTTGTTGTTGTTGTTTCCAAATAGAAACAGCTGAACTTTATTTTAAATGTTTTTCTTTGATTCTTTTTTTGATCTGTGTTTTGATCAGTTGTCCTTGATGTGGGTTTTTATATATATATATATATATATATATATATATATTGTTTTTATTGGAGGAGGAGGAGACAAGGATAGGAGGAGCGTCTAAACTGGTTGGGGTTTTTTTCTCTTCTTTTCTCTCTTTTCCTTCCTTCCTTTCTCTTTTCTTCTTTCTTTTTTTATTGAAAAGCCTCATTTGTAAGTGTCACTTGCACCCAGAAACGTAACTTTATAGGAAAAATAACCAGTTTCCCCAGTCGTCTCACGTTGAGGGGGTGGATGGCGTAGTGGCACGGGCATCAGCTCAGGAGCTTCATAGACGCAGATTCCGCCGCTTCTCAGCCTCTAAACACGTCGCTCCACCTGTGCTACGAGTTTCAGCTTATTTACCTAAAATGGGACAGACCCCACAGGGTTATGGTGAAAGTAAAATGTACTGTGTGCAAAGTGCCCAGCCTGCAGTTCCTCAGCAAACAGATGTTGTCATACAGATATCCTGTTACAGCTGTTGCTGCCTAGGAGAAAGGTAAATTTTCATCTGTGAGCACATTGTGAGTCAGCGGTGAAACTTAAATAATGGTAATAATATTGAAAACAGAAGAAAGAGTCCTGAAACGTACTCTGACATACACAACAAAGGCCCCCGGTACTTGAGCAGAGGGTGGTCGTTTCCCATAAATGATGCTAGACTGATTTAATATCTGTAACAGGGAAGAAAGACCTGCCACCCGTATCTCACCCTGCTCAGCCACACTAACTGAAGACAACTCATAAACCTTCGGGTGGGGGGTGAGACACAGGGGCTTCTGGAAGGAATCGTAAGAAAGGGTGGTTCTTGTCTTGGAACAGGCAGAGGTTTCTTAAACAAGACATCAAAATTTTAACTGGGAAAGCACTAACTTTGAAAAAGTATTTGCATTGTAAACATGTATCTGACAAAGGACTCACATCCACACTGCTGTGAAACAACGAAAGATAATTCAGGTTCTGAGAAGGAACAGAAGAACCGCGGCGTCTCACAGAAGAGGAAACCGGGATGGCCAGTAATTGTACAGAAAGAGCTTAGCACCCTCGTCAGGGAAATGCATGTTTAACCCACACTCAGGAACCCACCAGAAGGACTGATGAGAAGATGACAGGACCAACGGATGGCAAAGGTGTGGGGCAACCTGAACTGTGATGAATTGATTTGGGAGGTGTCAATTAGAAAAATCCCTTTGGGAAACTTTGGCAGTGTCTGCTAACTTTAGGCCTGCCCTGTGAGCCAGCAGTTGCACCCCTGGATGCACCCCCGGGAGACGTACTTACATGTGTCTGTCAGAAGACGTGTGCAGGAGCGTTCCTAGTCACAGTGTTTATGGAACCATCCCACATGGTCAGCAGCCATAGGAGGGTGTGGACGCTCATTCCACAGCGCTATACAGCAGTGAAGAATGAGCTGCCCTGTGTCACACGGGTGAGTCTCGCTAACACAGCATAGAGCTTCATGAAGAAGCCAGAGTCAGAGTATGTGCTCTGTGCCTCTATGTACAGGAAGTTTAACAGCAGGCAGAATCAGTCTGTGACGGTCACAGTCAGGATGGTGGTTACCTTGATGGGGAGGAGGCTGGCCATAGGTGGGGAGTGGTACCCAGGGGCCTTCCAGGTGCTGGGCGTCTTCTCCATCTCGACCTGGGTGGGCTCATGTGGCGTGCGCCTGTGAGAAAACCAGTCAGGATGTACGCGAGGAGGTGTGCGTTCTGTTGCTTCTCACATGACGTTTTAAACATCATTGAGTAGTCTCTAGGTGCCCAACCCTGTGCTGTATATATACCCTCTAACCTGCATTACCTCGCACAGGCGGTTTCTTTCCTTCTATTTAACAGGCCTCTTTTTTAAGCACTGTCATTTCACAGATGAGAAGAGTGGCGCCCACAGAGTTGGTTCCCCGAGTACAGCTGGCTTTGCCAGCTCCTGGGCGGCGGGGCCATGGGGCCAGCCCAGCACTGTCTGTGTCCTGCTCCTCGTTCAAGAGTCTAGACTTCTGTGCGGGTGCCTCCTGCCCCCCTGCACAGTGTTTCTTCCAGGTGAACTTTCGGGGGGGACACAGGGCTGTGCAGCTGTGTGGGCTCCAGTCTTGCCGCGTGTCTGGCACATGGTTCCCTCCCCCTGCTCCGCTTTGGCCTCAGTAGTAATCCCAGGTGGATGCCGAAGCCCTGAGGTGGTGGCCACCCTGGAAAACGGGCACCTCTCCGCCGCCTCGCCCTTCCTCCTCTTAGACTTGGGCACGCATGTCCTCCTCCTGGAGCTCTCCCGCAGCCCCTAGCTGAGCCCGAGTGCCTCGTCTCTCTGTGCGTCAGTTGGGTTCCTCTGCCCCTCTGTGAGCACAGCACATGCAGACCCCTGGATATGTGACCTTTCCCTCCAGAAAAGTCTGTCCCGGGCAGGATCTGCGTCATACTGCACACCCCACATTGGACCCCACGGACCCCAGGGGTGTCACCGCAGTGTGTCCCAGAGCGTATTTCGCCTGCAGCATGTTAAATACCTATTATATGAGAGAAATCTTCTGAGTAATGCATATACGTGTTGGACCTGTGGTAAGCAGGCGTCTGCTGCAGGACTTCCTGGAATCTGTGCAGTTGTCATGTGCATTTTGGAAATCGTGGGACACAGTGCCACATCTTGGGGAATGCAGGAATTTTAGTGGAAACTTGGAAACATGCTCCATTCTGTCCTTCTCTTCACGAGCAGTCTAGCTTGTGTCTGGGCCTGCTGAGCCGCCGCCAGAGGGAGGCATTCAGGGAGACACCTCAGACGTTTCCGGCCGGCGCAGCGGGCTGGCCTTGCTGTTGTAAGGGCCTCAGCGAGTTCCCCACCAGGGAAGTGCTTGTGCTGTGTTCACTGCATGCCTGCTGCTCGAGTCTCACTCTGCGCATCCGATGCTCGCACGGCCAGGAAGGGTCCTGCTGAAACAGGTCCTCCATCCTCCGCAGGGGAGTGATGCCTGCTGTTGATTTCTGTGTCCCCAGCGTCAAGCGGCTGGTGGTCGCTCGGTGATCTTTCACTCATTTGTTGAGCTGACATTAATTAAAACTAGAAAACCTCTTCCTGCCGTTTGGCTTTAGAGAGATAAACCTTGGGTTTGACTTCCCAGTTTTGTGATGTGGGTTCTTAAGGCCCCTCACTGGTGCTCTGACCCTCGCCTAGTGTGGTTGCAGGCGTGTGAGCCGGGTCTGTGTCCTCGTCCAGAGCCAGCAAGACGGACGCGACTTGACAGGTGCACGGAGGCCTCCCTGGGTCCCCGTGTGCAGCGGGTGGCTGTGGGGCCAAGGATGGGTGGCACTCTGCCACCATGCTGCTCCCCGCGCCCCTGAGGCTCCACAGATGCAGGCCAGACCTGTTCAGAGGGACGGGGTAGGAGCCCTACCCCTTTGATGTACCTTCTGTGGTATCCTAGCAGCTGGTTCCCCAGCACTCGAAGCCGGAAGTTGGAGGAGTGGGCTGTCCTGTCATGAATTATGCTCACAAAAGTAGACTCTCTTTCCGTGTTCAGGGGTGTTGGCAAATGGTCCGGCTGTTTTAAAGTGAGACTGAAATGCTTCAGGATGTACTCTTTCAGATTGTGTCTGCTTGGCTTTTGGTTGGAAGGTCACAGCGGCTCGAAATGAAAACCATCCTCACTGCACAGAAACGTCCGTGTTGTGCAGGCTGTGAGTGGCACGTGTCTCCTTCACACACAGGCCAGAGTATGTGGTCTGCCCTCTGCCCTCGAACCTGCACACACGCCTGGCCACCCGTGGGTCTCGCTCAGCCTGCCTCTCTCAGCCGTCTCCTCTCCTCTCAGAGGTCAGAGTGCATCAGTCCTGCTCTGGCCTGTTCACTTGCACGAAAAGCAAGATTGCTTGAGGTTTACTGTCACGTCACTTAGAAAACGGGAATCTGTCCTTTTCCGAGGTGAGGTGCTTGGCGTGAACCATGTGGCCTGCAAGTGACCACGTGCCCCTTGTTCCCACTCCGCCTGGGTTGGTGAGAAAGTGGAAGCTGCTGCTTTCGAGTTCCTATCAGTCACTTGACCCACCTGGCTTGGAGATGACACTGTTTTCTTAGTGGTTACTGTTAATGTTTTAAGTGCCACCATGTACAGTTCATTCCAAACCAGAAACAAAACCGTACGCGAACATTTATTGCCATTCGTTTTTGTCCTTAAAAGATCTGCTCCTTTGGCTGGGTGACTTAACGAACACCACTTAAAGTTTAAATTTTATTTTCACTAGGGGGCATCTTCCTAGACCGTCCCCATACTGGCACACTCAGTGTCAGGCAGCCCTTCCTGACTCTCCTTCAGCACCGTGGCTCCCTTGCTGTCCGTCTTCCTGGAGTCTCTGCCTGTCTGCACTGGCCGTTCTCCCAGCTAGAGTTAAACCTTGCTTGTTTGAGAGAAGTCTGCCAGGATCCCGGTTCAGATGAGGCCCCTTCTTGTTGTTTCCTTTATCCTGTCATTTCGCATTGTAGCCGTTACACCAGCTAGTAGTGTGTTTATTTCTCTGCACTGAACATTCTAGGAAGTTCAGGAGAACTGCGGTGTCAGGCCCTCACCTCATGGGCACTTAGCTGAAGCTGAGTTTACAGGTGAACATGCACGCGCCCACCTCTGCTTTGCCTCCCTCCATGGTGATCGCCTTGACTCTCTGTCCCTCAATTGGAGAGTGGCACAGGGAGAATGAAGACCTGAGAAATGGTGTTGAGTTTCATGAAATCCTCTTGTGGCCTCTGATGCTGGTTGAGAAACAGTGACTCATGAGAGGCTGTGAACGGGCGACCCTTTCTCGGGTGGAGTGGTGGCAGCTGGAGAACTAACCGCTCTTGATAACTGAGCAGATGGGGTTTCAGCAACCTAAATGATCTGGCTCTTTCTAGCCCCCCAGCGGCTCTGTCCATGGGATTCTCCAGGAAAGAATACTGCAGTGGGTTGCCATATCCTCCTCCAGGGGATCTTCCTGACCCAGGGATGGAACCTGCGTCTGCTTTCTCTGACAGGCAGGTTCCTCATTGCTGCGCCTCCTGGGAAGCCACCTCGCCCAGTCATGGAGCTCAGGTTGGCAGCACTGGAGTCTGAGCCCAGGTCCTTCCTCGTCCACTCTCTCTCCTGCTGTTATAGATGCTGGTTGGTCCCCATTTCCACGCTGTCTTCCCTCCAAACCACCCTCCACAGCTGCCAAAGAGAGCTGCCTGATTTTTCTTCACCTCTTTCAGTGGATTCTCATAGTATAAAATGCAGACTCCTTCCTACAGCCTGCAACTCCTCTGGCCTCAACCCCTGCTCTCTACCAGCATCCTGCCTCCAGCCCCAGCCTTGCCTGGCTCGTGTCTCCTGTCTCGAGGTCGCACATGGCTGGCGCCGCTACTGTCTCCCTGGCGCACCAGGTGCCTACCTTCTCTTAATCCCAAATTCTCTGCTCAGCCCCCTCCTCAGAGAAGCCGTCTCCCACCTCCCTCATCCGTGCCTTGTCCTCCTGTGGTCACGCTTGACCGTATCAGCCTGAAGGTCGGTCTGTCTGAGGCTGATGCCCACCTCCTGTCTAGAATGCCAGTGACACAGGGGCGCGGACCTGCATGTCCCGTTAATCCCTGGCCCCAAGCACGGGGCCTTCATGTTTGTCAGACGAGCACCCAGATGGCAGTTAAATCCTGAGAGGCTGGACGTGTGTTAACAGTGGAAGCCTGTGTTTGTATTTAAATCGTTTGCTGTCATTCCAGTGTAAGTATCAAGAAGTGTGTTGTTCACAGAGGAGAGGGAAAACATCACGTTGAAGTATTAGATTTCTGAAATTGAGTGACGTTCCCCCCAAAGTCGGACAGCCAGTACTTTAGATGTTTTAAAAAGACCTGTGTCACAGAAGAGCTTGGGATGTTAGCATCCCCGCAGCCAGCTTGTCTCAGGTGTCACTGGTGCGTATTTCCAATTAGTGCTGGAGTCATTTGCATGCTCTCAGTTCCTGCTGAAGGTTGTCTTGACTGTGAAGTGGACACCGCAGTGCTCCTCCCTTAGTGAGGGCGACAGAATCATCCGTGCCCCCAGCCCTCAGCTCACCTGGTAGTGATCGCAGTGCACGCAGACAGCCTGCGGCGTCCGCAGGTCTGTGCCCATCCAGACCTGTGGGCCGGCCACTCTTGCCTGCTGACTCTGGTTGCTGCTGCGGGTGGCAGGAGGAGAGGCCACCAGCACGTGACCTGTGGGGTTCATCGTGTCCAGAGACGAGTGATGTTTGGACTGAGGACGGGTGGCACAGGTGCTTGGGCAGCTCGCGCGCGCGGGGTATTGACTCCTGGGGGCCCGCTGGGTCTCGTCTAGCCCAGACCCTCCAGAAGCCCCTGCACTGCTTGTGCTCTTCATGTAAGCCTTTGCGTTTGAGAACAGTTTTTGACCCCTGGCTATGCTTTATTCATATAAAGATGTTGTTAGTACCAGGCAGACAATAGTCTTCCATAATTTAGATGCGGTTACTTTACTTTTTTCTGGGCTTCCCAGGTGGCTCATTGATAAAGAATCTTCCTACAGTACAGGAGATGCAGATTTGATCCCTGGGTTGGGACGATCCCCTGGAGGAGGACCTGGCAACCCACTCCAGTGTTCTTGCCTGGAGAATCCCCATGGACAGAGGAGCCTGGCGGGCTACAGTCCATGGGGTCATAAGAGTCAGACATGACTGAGCATACATGCACCTTTTCTACTCCTAACTTTAATCTCATTTTAAACTGTTCACTGTTACTTATAAAGATGTTTTGTGGAGGAAATCACTCTGACCAGTATCTGAGGGCTTATTTTATCTTTTGAGAGAAAGGGACTCTGTTTTCAATCTTATAAAACCTGCTGCTCCTTCCCCTGATGTGTAGGCAGAACTCAGAAGCTTGTACTCAGCCTGGCCGGAGGGGACTGCTCGGGGCCTTCTGCAGGTCTCCCCTCATGGACTGGTCCCCCCTATGAACAGGTTCCCCCCCGCATGGACTGGTCTCCCCCCATGCGCTGGTCCCTGAGGAGGGCTTAGGGCAGAGGGGCGGGGGCTGGAGCCCGCGTCCAGACCAGGCCCGACCCCATTGGGTCCTCTGCCTGCTGGGTCTGTTTTCTCGTCAGTAGAAGGTTTGGTATCACCTCCCACAAGTGCTGTGCCGGTGAAGGTGGAGCCTTTCTGTCAGTGCCTGGAGGGGCCCTGTGCGTGGTCACGCCGCTAGCTCTGTTATGCTTATTATTACTGTTAGGACTTCATGCAGATAAATAGCAGTGGCTTACGCGAGAGACACTGAATTCTCCTGCAAAGCTTTGCTTACATTGATTGAAGCAAGAAATTTGTTCAGGCCAGCAAGTCCTTTCGTCCAGAGAGCAGAGTGCTGTGGACATACCCTCTCCCCTGGCAGCGGGCCCTTGAGGGTCCCGGCCCCTGCCAGCTGCTCCTCACAAGTTTCTCTCCATCGGAGCCCAGTGACCTCCAGTTACATCACACCCGCCAGCAGAGCCCCTGATGTGAGCGGAGCCTGGGTCCTGGCTTCCCTTGAGCAGTTCACTGTGTCCAGAAGGCCTCTCCCGGAGGAGGTCTCCCCGGAGCCCGAAGGCTGAGGTGGTGTGGCGGGGGGCCTGCCTGTGTGCCGTCGGCAGCATCGCACGCGCTCAGCTCTGGCAGGACTGGGGTCTGCCCCTCTTAGCAGATGGAGGCCAGGCGCCCGCAGCGTTTACCGCTTCCTCCTCCTGGGTGAGCGCGCACACGCGTGAGCACACGTTCACAGAAGGGTCAGGGTAACCGGTGGTGGCAGAGGGAGCGAGGGGTGGGCACCGCATGGTGGGCCCTGGGCTGGCTGTCCCTGCCCCGCCCCGGGCTCATCAGTCTCAGAAGTGACCAAGAGCCCCCAAGCACACATGGGCGTCTGGTGGCCCGGCCCTCTGGTGTGGTTTGGTTAGACACGGCCTCACTCCGTCCCGGTCCGTGACCTGTTGTGTGGCTGATGCCAGGCCGACGGCCGCTCCACGCAGTGCTCTGAAGTGGTGAGATGGTCCCGGAGTGTGTCATGGACAGAATTAGCTTCAGGCCCGGGGGGCCCTTTCCCACAGAGCCCCTGGACGTGAGGTACCTGCCCGCCAGCCCCCGCTCACCACAGGGCTTTGGAGTGGGGAGTGCGGGGTGGCGTCATCCATGACTTCGCCCCACGTGGACAGGCCGTGAGGCGGGGTGGCGGCGGCGAGCCTCGGAGGCCGGCGCCTGACCCATCTGGGCCCTGAGGGCAGGAGGGCTCATCGCGGCCGGGGCCAGGCTGAGGACAGTGGTTCCGCGGTTCCTTGCCCATGTGGTGACACAGGAAGCCTGGGGAGATGGCAGGATGGCTCTGGCTCCCGAGCAGAGAGGAGCCTTCGAGCTGTGACTGTCCCCCCTGCAGGCGGTCGTGGATGGGAAGTCAGCCGTGCACACCGAGGTTGGTGAATGCAGCCTTTGTTTCAGAGTCACTCAGACGCAGGCGGGTTGTGTTTCTCTGGTGGACACTTGTGTGCTGGGTGTTTCTGTGAGAATTCAGCAGCGTTCCCCTGGGCCTCTGTGCTGCTTCCTTTGATGCTCTAGTTCCCTGGTCAGCTGGAGGCTGAAAAGCAGCCGCAGCTCTCAGAGCAGAGGTGCTTCTCAGACAACGTTCTGCCTCAGTAAAGACTGAGAGACTCTGCTTCTTCCGGTAGTGCCTGCAAAGCACAAGTGTAATTCCTTCATTGTGATTGTGACCTTCAGTTTTCAAATCTGGCAATAGTTTGCTCCCCCGCGCTCTTCTCTTGGGGCCTCCCTGCTGGCTTAACTGGTAAAGAATCCGCCTGCAATGTAGGAGACCAGGGTTCGATCCCAGGGTCAGGAAGATCCCCTGGCAAAGGATATGGCAACTCGTGCCATTCCATATTCTGGCTGGGAAATCCCACAGAAGAGCCTGGTGGTCTGCAGTCCACAGGGTCACGAAAAGTGGGACACGACTGAGTGATGGCCCGCTCACCCTTCACTCCCCCTCTTCCCTCAGGTGCTTGCTTCCCTGCGTTCATAACCATCAGCTGTGAGTTGGTGCATGAGAGGGCACACGTACACTGACTTGCACTCACTGCTAGGATGGATTCCAGGGCCTCGAGCAGTCTGCATCAGCACGGCGTTGACACACCTGAGCTGCAGAGAAGTGCCCTCGGATTAAAATGCAGGAACGCGGAGGGAAATTAGACCCCAGACAGACCAGCAATTCGGAGAAGGAAGAGAGAGCCAGCGCGGGTGGTTTGTGGTGGGGACTGAACACACGCTGGTTTCCAGTGCCCTGCGAGGGGGCTGGTATGCCGTCTGCCCAGTGAGGACTCTGACTTTCTGAGTGAGGAGAGCCTGTATTTTAACTGAGCAAAGTGATGGTTGGAGATGAAGGCAGAGCTTGGATGCGAGTCACCACTTAGCAGAGTGTCCCAACGTTTGGACACAGAGCTCAACCCTACAGATTGGGGTGACTCCTCATTAATGGACAGTAGCGGTGTTTTTCAGACTTGTCTTCTCCACGAGGACCCTCTCTCCTGGGTCCCCCGTGTCACAGGCAGGTTGCCCACCATCCGAGGAAGCCCTTCTCCTCCCCCGCCCAGCCCCACTCGGGTGCCCTCTGTGGTTTGTTTGCATGGGTTCCTACTCTGGCAACAGCAGCCTTGGTGGGGCCTGGCCTTCCCTGGCAGCAGTTTGGGAAATGCCTTGTTTTTTTGTTGTTGTTTTTTTTTTTTCTCAGAAAGTAAAAACTTGAAGAGCAGAGCAGAAGCTGGTTAGGGCACTCCTGCAAACGGGGCCAGGGTCAGAGAAGTGAGCCCCCTGGGAACACAGTCCCCCGGGCACTCACAGTCTCTCCGACCCACATGGCCGGGGGGAGGCAGGACTGTTGTCACTCGGTGGGAAGAGGAGTCACCCTCAGTGTTCCGTTCCCGCCCTCCTCCCCTCTGACTGGCAGGAACCGCCGTATTTTGAAGTGTTTTTGTTTTCAGCAACGTGAAGCATTTCGGAAAAGTCTTGAAATAGAACTACTGCTTTGCACTCTGAAAAATTCTGCCATTTTAGTTAGTCTGAGAAGATACTAGCTTAGACATGGACGTTACCTCCAAAGCATCCTCGTGTTGAGGGAAGTCTCAGGGCAGGTGACGATGTGGTTTGAAGCCTAACAAGGTGGCCTGGGCGTCCTGTCCTCAGGCGAGCTTTATCCAAAGTGCTGATGTGTGCTCTCTGCCCTGCTAAGTGGTGTGCTTTGGAAAGTTTGTCAAGGATGTAAACCCCTAGCCGTACATGGGTTTGTTGTCTAAAAATAATTTTTTTAAATATTTTGCAAGCAAAATGAAATATAGATATCGTCTGTAGCACAAATATGTTAAATGCATACTATACATAGGGTGTTAAATATATACACATTACACATCTGCATGTTAATATAAAACCATAAACAGGCACTACACAGTTTGTGCACACACATATCCTCATAAGTCAGTCAAGTCTTTCAGCGTTTAAATTGTTTTAGTCTAAATAGCTGAAGCTCTAGTACTCCGGCCACCTGATGCAAGGAGCCGACTCATTGGAAAAGACCCTGATGCCGGGAAGGATTGAAGGCAGGAGGAGAAGGGGACAACAGAGGCTGGATGGCATCACCAACTCAATGGACATGAGTTTGAGCAAACTCTGGTCGCAAGGAGTCACGCACGACTGAATGACAGCAAATAGTTTATTTTTAGTGCCAGTCCTTTGAAAAGTTCATGCATTCATTCAGCGAGTATTTATCGGTTCCTTCCGTGTTCCAGGGCAGTTTGGCAGATCTCTTCTGTAAAGGGCTACTTTTAATCAGTATTTTTGGCTTTGCTGGGCACTCTGTCTCCATCATAGCAGTCCAGCTCAGCTGCCATAGACGGTCCGTACATGAATGGGTGTGACTGTGTGCCAATAGAACGTTATTTATTATGGATACTGAAATTTGGATTTCAGATAATTTTTGCGTGTTGCAAATTGGTATTCTTCTTTTTATTCTTTCCCCAACCATTTAAAAACATGAAAACTAGGGACTTCCCTGGGAGGTTTAGGACCTCACTTCCGAGGGCCCAGGTTCAGTCCCTGGTCAGGGAACTGAGATTGCACAAGCTGCATGGCGTGGCCAAAGTAAGTTAATTAATTTTAAAAATATGAAAACTTTTTAACTTGCATCCATACAAAATCACAGGCCATAATTCCCCCAGCCCCTGATCTCAGCAGCTTCTCGACACCAGAGCAGAGTCCCTGCCATCGCGGGGCCCCAGTCCCCGTCACTTGAAGGACTTCAGGTTGCACTGATTCCAGTAACTGGAAGTCACATGAAAGTCCTTCTCATCAGCAGTCCCAGGATCAGTGTTCTAACTCACCTGGCTTGACTTTTTCAGAGTGAGTTTGGGACGTCCATCCTAGTCCTAGGTTAATAATGTTGTGGCCGTGGGGTCTCCCTCTGTCTCCAGTTGCCTCCCAGCCCGCACTCCCCTGCCCTGCTCTGTCTACTCACCTGCCTGGTGCAAGGCTGGAGGGCTCAGTGCGGAGACGACGCACTCATGGCTGCCGCCACTCAGGTGCTTGGTCCGGGGACCACGTCTCACTTCAGCTCTCCAGGCCCCGGGGTTCCCAGATGCTCAGTCCATGCGCTCGTCACTAGCTCTTTCAAGGCACCACGTGCTCTGGTGAAGGGCCGGCCGGACTGTGAGTCCTCACTCCGGTGCTGATCGCAGGGTTCTTTGAAGGCAGTTTTGTTACAAACAGGCTCACGCCTTCTGTTTGGAGTAGCTATGGAAACGTTAGAAGCCCTCTTTCTAAAGCCGAGCAGACAATGAAACGCTTGGAGTGTTGGTAGGATTAGAGACTCTGGAAGATGTTTAATTTTCTCCCCCCCTTGCTTGCTTTCTGTCTCAGTAGAGAGGGAACAAGAGGGCAATGTGAATATTAACCGGGCTGCTTTCATCTCCCTGTGACCCTCCAGACTGTCTGGGTCTGCAGGGGCGCCCGGCTGGCCCTTCCGGCTCCTAACGAGGGGAGTCGTGCATATTCATGAGCTGGGCCTGGGGCTGGGATTCCCTGCTTCTCTTCAAACACAGACCTTGTGAGGGAACAACTTAAAATTAGAAACTCAGAGACCCTGGACAGTAGTGCCAGGACGTTCTCACTGGAAATAGACACACGTTGGAGGGTATTGGTGTGATATTTGATTTACAGGCGGACAACATTTAGGTCGAGATGGAGCACACACCTCTCACGTCTGATCATGCAGAGTGGCCGGCAGGACTGGGTGAAGTCCACCTTAGAGAGAAAGTAAGGTTGGTTTCACTTATGACATAAAGAATATGAAATACAGGTCTCAGACAGACGTATTGGGGTCTCACTGTTGTTTTGTGTGTTTTTTGATTTTTGGCATTCTGGGAAATTGACCCCGCCGTGACTGTGTGGCCTTACTGCCTAGATCCCTCGCACGCCCTCCACTTAACCCGTCTGTTTGCCCTTTGAACTTCAGTTTCGGAAGAAGACTGAACTGCCTCTTCTGCTTTGGGCTCCAGTGCTGCTCCCGTCAGGCTGTGCCAGGAGCCTGCTCCCCGGCAGACGGTGATGGTCACGTTTGTCCCCAAAGCCCCGGCTAGGAGCTACGCCCCAGGCTCTCGTAGGGGTGGTCATCAGGACGGTCATTAATGTCACTGTTTCCTCCTTTCAAAGTAGTGACTGTGTGAGGTTTCTACAGAAATGAGTTAGTGAACAGTGGGGTAAGATGTTGAAACACCATTACAGGATGTCCACAGAGCACAGGGTTGCTCCCTAGGTGGACGTGACTGAAACCCACCGTTCCATCCATCCACACCGGAATTCTCCTGTGTTTTGTCATCCTGGACCTTTTATTTACACGGTCCAGCTTCCTTGCCCAAGTTGCATTTATATTGGTTTATTTTCATTTAATCTTCCACCCTGCGAAGCCCTGAGTCAGGAAACCACGCCAAGAACAAAAAGGAAAAGCACAGCCCATGTGGGTCACTGCACTGCCACCACACCCCCTCCACACACACACACTTTCACACTCACGCACACATGGTGGGTGGGAGGTGGTGTCCGCTCGCTCGGACAGCGAGCACATATTTCCAGCGCCATGCTTGGGGCAGAGGACAGAAGGTAAAGAAGCCATCATCCTCGCTTGTGAAGAGCTCACAGGGCGTTGGGGCAGACAGAAATAGGAACAAATAAGTATAGCTCTCAGGATGTCAGCACACACATCATCATCCACTATATGTTGGGTCTAGCTGCATGCTGGGGACAAGAAAATGGACTCTGTGGCTCCTGCCCTCCAGTAGCTCGTAGACACTTCAGCAGATGTGCAGGTGCAATGTGATGAGAACTGGTAAAGTAAACAGAAACAGGGAGAGCATGTTTGGAAACATGCAGCAGGCGCGCCCAGCTCAGGCTGGTGTTGGGGCTGGCCGGGGCAGAGCGGGTGGGTTTCCAGGAGCAGGGTCTTAGCTGTGCACCCCGGGTGGGGAGGGGCAGGCAAGGGGGAGCGGGTCCCAGGTCAGGGCTCGCGTGTGGAAAGACGGGGGGCGCCTGGCGAGCTGATGTTGCAGGAGCTTGGGGTGTCATTTGCCCTGGAACTGAGATCATCTGACAGTCCGAAGCTCTGGAAGACGGCTCTTTTCTCCAGAGACACTCGGCACTGGCAGCTGGTGGTGACAAGACCAGCGTCCGATGCCTCGGTCGCAGAGCTCGCCAGCCCTCCAGTTGTGAGGCGCTGCCAGTGCATTTATGGGAATTTCCCCTCCCTTTCAATCAAAGTCAATAACCGGGCAGCTTCAGAAAGAAGTGTTTTGCGCTTGTCGTTTGCTGTTGGAGAGCTGTCACGCACAGGGACTGGAACGCTGCAGGCTCACACGCGGTCTTGCCCAGATTCAGCCTCAGATCTCGTTCCTCCACTCAGTTCTCTTGATCCCGGCCTCACCTCTTTCTGCAGCAAGGGAGGAAAAGGGTTTGTGTGATGATGGTGTCGTCCTGTGCAAGAAGTGAATTGTAGTTGACTGATCCCTGCTGAGAAGTCACTATTGTGTTGAAGGTCTTTGTTGCCCGGGATCATCCTTTTCGTTCTCTTTCCCGTCACAAAGTGGGGGTTTCGTGATTGTGGAGAAGAAGAAGTTCAACCTGTATGCGTTGAGAGTGCGGATCATCTCCAGAAAAGACATACAGCCTTCTAAAGGCCCTGGGCTTTGTTGTGAGAGGGAGAGGGTGACAGTCCTGGCGAGATGAGAGCATTTTCCCACCAAACGGGCAATTATCTTAGGATTGCATCAGCTGCCATTCTCTGCCCTTTGGAACAGGTTAGTCATGTGTACCCACTGGTGGTCTTGGTGGTCCGCTTCCAGAGACCAGTGGGTCGTGGCCTCCTGCAGACCTGCAGCCGTTCTGACGGAGCCCACCCCGTGTGGGGTCCGCGTGCGCTCGCGACTGCGGGCTGCGTCAGCAGAACCGAGAGGGAGCAACCAGCAGGCACTTACTGAGCCCAGAGCCGCCAGCTTCCTGTGTCCTGGCTGCCTGACCCGAGTGGACGGGCTCATGTTCTGCTGGTTTCCTTCGAGGTCAGTGAACTAGGGGTTCACTGTGCTTTGTGCAGTGTGGTTCCCCTGCTTTGTGCGCATGGAGGCCTTTCTGAGCAACTCCCGTGCTGGGGAGAGAAGCCTCACCGCTGAGCCGGGGTTTGGGATGGGATCCGGAGCGCGGACTCTTGAGTTCAGGGACCCGTCTGATCGCCTTTGGGGGAGCAGATGCCTTGATGTGGCATCAGACAGGCCTGCGTGGGGAACACTGCTAACAAGGAGGAAGGACTTGTGTTTCCTGCCACTGTCCGTCTGACCACGGGGCAGGGAGGCCTCTCTGTTCCTTGGAAAAAGTGTTTATTCCACACTTGTCACTTTGTTCTTTCTGAACCAACAGAGGGTGCCAGGCCCAGTGTTCCTGGTGTTTCTCTGTGTCCTTGGGCCCAAGACTAGAGCAGTTTCATAGAAGGATATTACAGTGGCCGCCTAGTGCCCTCCTGAGGTTCCCACAGCTCTCGGTAAGTATAGACCTCAGAAAAGAGTGCCGTGATCCTGTGTTCCTCATAAGTTGTCCGTGTGTGCCGTGATGGACGCTGTACGCAACACCTGAATCAGGGCCAGGGCACAGTGAGGCACTGCACGCAGACTAAGCAGTGAAGCCTTCACAGGCCTTCTTCGTCTAAAGTACAGAACGAGGGGGGTTCCATGGTGACTCCCAGGAGACAGGTTTTAGCTGTAACTGGGTAAACAAGACGATCTTCTTGCCTGATTCTACCCTAGCGTCTTTGTGACTCATTCTATACTGCTCTTATTCCTTCCCTGGTGGCTCAGTAACAAAACTGTCCAGCACACACACGCATGTGTGTCTGTGTGTGTGCATACACTCCCGCACACACACGTGTTCACACACGTCCTGTGTGGCTGCGCTAAGCCTTTGCCGCCTCCTTTGTTCTTTCGGTCCAATGCCTCTCTGTGCCAGCTGCTGGATAGCACACACGCAGTGTTGGACATACGTGTGTATGTGTGTGTCTTTCGCATTTTGAATTATTTCCCGCTCTGCGTGCATATTCACAGCACATCCTCCAGGAGAAAGTGTTCGTTGATTCTGGGTGCTTAGGGTCTTCTGCCCATCTCCTCCTTTTCCAGTGATGCTCGGGTGAAAGCATGTTGGCAGATTCCTTCACTCTGCTGCCAGTTCTAACCCAGTGGGTGGTGTACGCCATCCGAAACCTCACAGAAGATAACAGCCAAAACCAAGACCTGATTGCGAAGATGGAGGAGCAGGGTCTGGCAGATGCATCCCTGCTTAAGAAAATGGGGTTTGAAGTTGAAAAGAGGGGTGACAAGCTGATTCTGAAGTCGACCAATGACACACCTCAGCTGGTAAGTATGCCAGGAGGAGAACTAGTTCCCCTTCAGTCTGTGGAAACTGGTCCCCACGTCCCCACTACCTTCGAAGTGACACTTTGATGCGATTGCTTCATTAGAACATGGGTGGACGTATTTTGCCTCCTGAGACGGCAAAGAAAGCCCTACATTTAATTGCGAGTAATTTTTTGTTCAGGCTTTACCCTGCCATTTTCTTAAGAGAGTTGAAATTTCAAACTTGTTCTAGGGGAGAAAAAGGAAAGGCATATCAAAATTTTCACATGGTCTAAAAGTTTCTGGCAGTAATTAGACCTTCTTTAAAAGATAGCTAATGTTGACTGCAATGAAAAGAACAGAAAACTCCTTGTATGATATTGAAAGGGTTGTTTTAGGTTTCTTTCTGTTATTTCTATCGTTGACCAAAATTCTCTTGTATTTTTTTTCCTTTGATGGTTCTTGTAAATAGCTCTGTTACATCTGCAATTTTGTTTCTTTTTTTTTTCCCTCTTAGTGAATGAACTCTACATCCAAAAAAGTCTGAATTTTTGGAATCTGTTTCCTGGATCTTTTGCAGTATGTGAAATCGCAAGTGTTTGAAGATTTTATTACGTACACGTTCAAGAATGTGAATCTTCTAGATAATAGAGTTAAATGCATATAAGCTTAAAAGGGAAAGTGCTTGAGTGTCCTGTTGATTCTTTGCTTTAAAACGTAGCTGTCAGGTTTGCTTCTGTCCCCGTGGAATACAATGTGCATTTAAGTGATAGATTGTACTTACTGTGGCCGCAGATAATCAATTCCTCTCGCTGAGCGCATGTCCCTTCTTTGGCAAAGACTTGGAAGTTCGCTCGGGTCCACTCGCTCCTTCCCTTCTTTGTCTCCTCTTGTGGGGTTTTCTGGGCTCTGGCAGGCAGCTGAAGTAGTTTCTCACTGTGATTAATTCTAGCAATCGCTTTTCACCCCTTTGCCTTTCCAAAACATTGACAAGACTCATTTCCAGTTAATTAATTCGAGAGATGGCGAAGAATAGAGGGCTCTCGCTCTTCACTTCAGGTCCTGGACAGTGTTGTCACTGAGCCCTGTCCCTCTGGAATGTGGCGGGCGCTAGCGGGTGAGGGGACATGTGGGCCATTAACTCTTCCCATTCCAGATCACCCTAGACCTAGGCGCCCCCAGACCCCTGAGGCTTACCAGCCAGTGCCTGCGCCAGCCACGTCCCTGGCTGCAAGTGGGAAGGAAAATCTCACAGTCGTCTGTGTGTGCAGAACCTCAGCGTTAAAGGTTCATCCGGGTCTTCCTCAGTTTACAAAGCACCGGTCTCGGGAAGGCACCACTCAGTTTCGGCCGGGGCAGTGGATTGCAAAAGTAGCTTGGGGGAGCAGGGGTGTTTTGACCCATGTCTGTCAGTGTGCACACACTCAGAGGCAGAACTGGGTTAAGTGAGCGCTAAAGTCTTTGTAACCACCCAGATCGTTAATGTAATCAGCAAACACTCTTGGGGCAGGTCGTATTGTGGATGCTTAAAATGTGTTGTCTTCTGGAACAGCCGTGTTACTAAGCTAAACTGTAGTGTGAAATCTTGCATAGTTCCTGTTGAACCTTCCAAAATGAAAATGGCAAAGACCCAACCAGAAGTTTTCCAGAAATACCAATTGTTCCAAAGTAAACTGCTCCTAAGTTTTTGTAGCTGTACTTAAATTGCTTTGTGGAAAAAAAAAAAAAAAAAACAGCTGAAGCATGTTAAGAACGAAATAAAAGTTTTCCCATATGCGGTCTAATGTCTTCTATATAACTGAAGAAATGCCAGCTTCTGTGACTGTGGTCATCTATGAACGATGTTTACTTCCGTCCTTTGTGACATTCCGTTGGTAAAGAATCCTTTGCAAAATCCAGAATGCACGAAGAAGCCCTTCTCTTCTGGGACACGAGGAGTTAAACCCCTCGTCTCTAACTAGAAGTCTGGCCAAAGGGGAAAGCAGCGGGAGTCCCTTTTCCTTTTCACAAGTTTGCAATAGACACTTCTTTTTTTCCTGTCTCAATGGGTGTGTGCACAGCAGTGGCATCACACAAACATGTCGGTGTAAGCCATGTAATAGCAAACACACATACATCAAAGGGGGCCTTGTGAGAGTACAGAATGGGATGAGGACTGTGTGTTTCCTAAATAGGAAATGCGGGGCTTGCATAGCGAAAACACGCCGATGGCTGCATTGTGGCTGCGTTTGATGCCTCCCGACACGCTAATTCCTGAACACAACAGCTTCCCTGTCCTCTGCCAGGGACTTGGAGCTTCTGAGAACCTTGTTTTACACGCTACAGAGGACTAAAGCACCACCTCAATCGGTCATTTAGAAGGAAAGAAAAAAAAAAAGGCAGCCCAGCCTTACAGAATTTGTAAAGAGAGAGAACGGTCACAGCAAGTTTTGTGACCGTATTATTGCTTTCAAGAGCAGACTGACAAAGCAGTTCAGTTTTGTAGCCTGGTCTCTTCTCAGAGATAGTGGAGAAAGGCCTTTCTGCTCAGCGTCGAATCTGAGCATTTACAGCATGATGTCTTTTAATACCTTAATGGATGTTAGTTTTTCAGAAGTACTTGTTTTCACAATTTTAGTCATAAACTATTAGAATTTGTCTTTATGTCCATTCTGTCAATACATCTCATAGATTTAACTCTTTTGGAAGCTGATAACAAATGCATTTTTGTTCAGTAACTTCTGAAACTAACAGAATTCTTTGGAAACTACCGAGAAGCCCATTTGAGGAATGATCGAGGTCATGTGGGCTATTCAGTTCAGTTCAGTCGCTCAGTCGTGTCCAACTCTCCGCGACCCCATGAATCACAGCACGCCAGGCCTCCCTGTCCATCACCAACTCCCGGAGTTCACTCAAACTCACGTCCATTGAGTCGGTGATGCCATCCAGCCATCTCATTCTCTGTCGTCCCCGTCTCCTCCTGCCCCCAATCCTTCCCAGCATCAAGAGTCTTCTCCAGTGAGTCAACTCATCGCATGAGGTGGCCAAAGTATTGGAGTTTCAGCTTTAGCATCAGTCCTTCCAAGGAACACCCAGGACTGATCTCCCTTAGAATGGACTGGTTGGATCTCCTTGCAGTCCAAGGGCCTCTCAAGAGTCTTCTCCAACACCACAGTTCAAAAGCATCAATTCTTCGGCGATCAGCCTTCTTCACAGTCCAACTCTCACATCCATACATGACCACTGGAAAAACTATAGCCTTGACTAGACGGACCTTTGTTGGCAAAGTAATGTCTCTGCTTTTTAATATACTATCTAGGTTGGTCATAACTTTCCTTCCAAGGAGTAAGCGTCTTTTAATTTCATAGCTGCAATCAGTATCCACAGTGATAAGGTGGGCTATTAGTAGATCTCAAATCAGAAATTGAGATTTTTACATGTGTATATCTTGTGTCCATTAGCTTCTGAAGGCACTGATCTGCATCTCTCACAGCAGTAGCTGGCATCTAAATGTTAAACTTTTTGTGCTCTTTTGATTTCTATTAATTATATGAATAATGATAATATGCATGGGTAAACAAAGGTTTGGGGACAAAAATGCTTTGTTTGCAAGAGGAAGACCTAAATATATATTTATATAAAATGCTGTCAGTAAGTTCTGCACAGAAAGGAATCAATCTGTGTATGAGAGGCAGTAAGATTAAGACAGAATTTTTAAATGCAGGGAAGGGAGGGAAGTACCTTAACATTTAAGAGTAAAGGCCCTTTCAGTGCTGTCCAAGGTTCTGATAATTTCAGCTATAGTGGCCTGAGTATGGAAAATCAGTTAAAAACCTTTTTTAAAAGAAATTTAGATTTTTTTCTCCACTTGTATGATGGAATATCTGTTTCCTTCTTCCTTACACATTTTAATATATTTTTTGGATTTTTCAGGTCACATCATGTTTAGGTGGCATTTCACAATGTAAGCATGGTTTGCCATCTATAATATATATGAACTCTAAAGGGAAGCTTTTTCTGTAGATGCAGTGCCTCCAGTTTGTTCATGTCTTCTCTCATCACAACCAAAGACAGTTATGTCGAAGTAATGACTTTCTGAAGGCTTCGATAGTTTATTCCTGCTTAAATTGAAACCTTAAATTAGGAACATTAAGTAAGATGTTTCTTTTTGTTTAAGCACCATAATGTACATTGTTCATTTGAACATAGTCGCGTTACGCTTTTCCTTCAGTTAAGCAGGCTCTTTACGTGATGATTTACAGCCCGGGTAACAGTTGTCACCACGCCGTGTGCAGTGTGGTGGTCACGAGCACAGACTCGGAGTGGGTGCTGGGGTCCAGGCCCCCTTTGACCTGCGAGACCACGGGCAGAGTCTGACCTCGTGGAGATGGGGCTTGTAACACCTGCGGCCTCTCAGAGTGAGTGAGGGTGAGCATGAATGTGTGTGGGAGCACTTAGGACAGTGGCTGACGCGTGCTAAACGCTCACTCATGCTACTGCTGTCATGTTTAAGTCTCTGACACCTTCATTGTGAGCGTGTCTGAGGGATGTGCGTGGAAACTGCGTCTTGTCTCCTGCTCCTCCTCTCAGCCTGCCCCAGTGCTGGGCATACAGTAGGTGCTCACTAAGTGTATTTTGTTTCTTTCGCAGATTCTTGTATGGTGCTTTCCATGTACCAGGCAGTGTTCTAAGCACTTAAAATAGATTCATCACTAATCCTCGCAGCAGTTAGGCAGTCTGCCCCAGTATTAATCCCATTACATGGATGAGGAAGTTGAGTTGCAGAGGTTAATGCCTGGGGTCACACAGCAGTAGATGCTTAATGAATAATTGCTGTGGTTAATTAGCAGGGAGTGAATGAGGGGGAAAATACAGCTTCTTTCCCCAGAAGCAGAGAAATGCAGCAGAGATGCCTGAATTGTGGCTCTCCATGTAGAGCCAGGGGAGCTTTATGGGGAGAGCACGATTAGAAAAACCCAAACTCACATCTTGGCTCCATGTCCTGCCAGCTCTGTGGCTTTGCTCAGGTTGCTTGACCACTCTGAGCCTGTTTCCTTCTTGAGCAGCGTACCAGGCAGGTCCTTGGATACAGCACTAAACAGGACACAGTCTGTGGTCCCCTGAAGCTGACATTCTGATGAGAAGGGACAGATAAAACAGAGCAACAAGAGCATCACATACTCTAGTCAGTGCCGGGAAGCAAACAAGGTGAGGATGTGGTTTAGTTTTGACTTCAGGTGAGCATGGAGGGAGCAGCAGGAGAGAATTCACCTCTCGCGCATCTTGGACGGGTGGTTAGTTGTGAGCAGCCTGGGGGAGGGGCTGCGTCTCCAGGGCTGTCGGTCATTTTCTCCCCCTCTTCTCTCCCTCCCTCTCTCCCCCACTATGCCTCAGCTGTCCCGTGCTCCCAGCCAACTGTCTCGAGACTACTTGCGTATGTTCTTGCCCTGATCTGCGCAATGGTTGGAGCCATCCTGCGGTCAGCGTGCAGTGGTCTGTCCTCTCGGTGAATGGCAAAAATAGTAAAGGAAAGTAAACATTTGATGACTGTACTTGTAGAGTTTTCCTGTTTTTGATTTATAGAACAATACGCCCAACAACTGCAGAATACATGTTCTTTTAAAGTATACATGGTATCACTTACCAAAAATTCGTCCTTTTGCTGGGCCCTAAGACAGATCTGAACAAATCTCTAAGGATTGAAATCATACTACACAGTATGTTCTGACCCTAGTACAATTAAGCTACATATCAATACCAGAAAGGTAAGTAGAAAATCCCTGCAATTTTATAAATTAAATAATGTGTTTTTCAAATACCTAAGGGTCAAATGAAGAAGTAGAGATTAGGAGATATTTTTAACTGATGTTAATGAAAATGCTACATGTCAGAGCTTGCAAGCTGCGGGACCTTCCCTGGCCGGTCCAGTGGTTAAGACACTGCACTTCCAAGGCAGGGGGCGTGGGTTTGAGCCCCAGTCAGGGAACTAAGATCCCACAATGTCGCATGGCGCTGCCACCAAAAAAAAAAATTGTGGGCTGCAGCTAAAGCTATTTTTAGATGGAGATTTATTACCATAAGTGCTTCTCTGAGAAAAGAAAGAAAACCAATAAGCTAAGCATTATCTTAAATAGGAAAAACCACAGTTGAAGGGTAATAAAGGAATAAATATGAGAGCAGAAAATAGACAGGAAGCAACCACAATAGTAATAATTTTAAAAAAATAAGAAACATATAAAAAAGATAAAGCCAAAAATTGGTTCCTTGAAAAATACATTAAATTGAGAAATCTGTGGTAAGACCAGTAAAGAAGACACTTAGAAAATCATTATCTGTATAGATCATGTGGACATTAAGAGTCCTTAAAAGAATATTGTGAATATTTTATGTTAGTGAATTTGAACTTTTAGATGACATGGACAAATCCCTTAAAAAAAAAAAAAATCCTAGTTTAAATATTGACTCTTTAATACTTCCACAGGGAAGACTCCAGGCTCAGCATCAGCAAGAAAATCTACCAACATTTTAGAAATAACTGCCAACCACACACAAAATTCCAGAAAAGGGAATGATTTCACAAATTTTTGTAAGGCCAGCATGATCTGATGTTAGTCTCATGACTGAACATAGATCCATCAAAAGATCCTGAACACGTTACTAACAAACCATATCCTGGGGATGCAGAGATTGGGATCACAAATTCAACATCCAGCAGATTTTAAAACACCTTTGCATGTTAGGAGCAGGAGGTCAGTTGCTCGGTCATGTCCGACTCTGGGACAAAGGAATGTAGCACAGCAGGCCTCCCTGTCCATCACCATCTCCCACAGCTTGCTCAAACTCATGTCCATTGAGTCTGAGATGCCATCCAGCCATCTCGTCCCCTGTCTCCCCCTTCTCCTCCTGCCTTCAATCTTCCTCAGCAATCAGGGTCTTTTTCAATGAGTCAGCTCTTCGCATCAGGTGACCAAAGTATTGGAGCTCCAGGATCAGTCCTAATGAATATTCAGGGTTGATTTCCTTTAGGATTGACTGGTTTGATCTTACAGTCCAAGGGACTCTCAAGAGTCTTTTCCAATACCGCAGTTCGAAAAGATCAGTACTTCAATGATCAGGCTTCTTTATGGTCCAGCTCTCACATCCATACATGACTACTGGAAAAATTCTAGCTCTGACTATATGGACCTTTGTCAGCAAAGTGATGTCTCTGCTTTTTAATACATCGTCTAGGTTTGTCATTGCTTTTCTTCCAGGGAGTAAGCGTCTTTTAATTTCATGGCTGCAGTTACCATCTGCAGTGATTTTGGAGCCCAAGAAAATGAAAAGTCTGTTACTGTTTCCATTGTTTCCCCATCTGTTTGTCATGAAGTGATGGGACCAGATGCCATGTTAAGCCAGCTTTTCCACTCCCCTCTTCTACCCTCACCAAGAGGCTCTTTAGTTCCTCTTTGCTTTCTGCCATAGGGTGGTGTCATCTGCATATATGAGGTTATTGATATTTCTCCCGGCAGTCTCGATTCCAGCTTGTGCTTCATCCAGCCCAGCATTTCGCATGATGTACTCTGCATATAAGTTAAATAAGCAGGGTGACAATATACAGCCTTGATGTACCCCTTTCCCAATTTGGAACCAGTCTGTTCCATGTCTGCTTGCTTCTTGACCTGCATACTGGTTTCTCAAGACAGGTAAGGTGGTCTGCAGCAGTCCTGGGAGGCGAGGCATGCTGACATAAGTCCTTTTGGAGGAGGTTGCCTTTACCTCTACCATGGTTTGGCCTCAGGCCAAACTATAGGGAGGGAATACAGCCCCACCCATCAGCAGAAAACTGGATTAAAGATTTATTGAGCATGGCCTTGCCAACCAGAGCTTTGGTGGGCAAGCCCACGCAGTTCTACCCACAGCGAGTCCCTCCCATCAGGAAACTTCCACAAGCCTCTTATCCATCGGAGGGCAGGCAATGAAAACCACAGTCACAGAAAACTAAGCAAACTGATCAAATGGACCACAGCCTTGTCTAACTCAGTGGAACCACGAGCATCCCGTGTCAGCCACTGAGGACAGACGGGTCAAGGTGGAGAGCTCTGACAAAGCACGGTCCATGGGAGGGGGTGGCGACCACGTCCGCACCCTTGCCTTGAGAGCCTCATGAACGGCGTGGGAAGGAACGGGGGGAGCTCCTTATTCCGATAAGGAGTTACCTACGAACGTGCACTCAGCAGATAGCAAAACATGAAGCAATGTCAGAACTTGTCCTCTTGACATCTTGACATTACAAAGGCAAGGTTTTACTCACAGTTCACCACTTAGAATGGAAAGGTGAAATAGCCAGTGAAAAACACCCAAAAAGGAGGTGCAAGGATGGTGATTGGAGAAGAAAAACTCAGAATTGTTGATTGCTAATGCAGAAGCCGTCTGTCCATAAAGTGTTAGGATGAGTCAATGAAAATAGCAAGGTTACTGAACACAAGATTAATATACAAAGATTCATCGAATTTCTACAGACTAGCAACAAACGTTTAGAAGTAAAGAAATTTAATTCTAAAATGTATAAGGAAACGCGAAAAGCCGAGAACAGCCGAGACACTGAAAGAAGAACTTGACGGATCGGAAGAGCGCAGTGGTCGAGCGGTTGAGAGCCGGTCTCCTTAGGGCGGTGCTGCACTGGCACAGGACAGAAGACTAGACCAGAGAGACAGCAGAGGCCAGAGACAGACCCTCACCAGGGGACGCCGGGGACGCATTTAAAGTGGCGCTGGCAGGACACGGGCGGGGGGGGACCTTGTCAGCAAATCCTCCTGAGACCGTTGAATATCTAGAGAGGGCAAAGGAAAGTCATCCCTTCCTTGTACCATGTGAACATGTCCCTTCCTACTCGGATTGTCAGGCTGAAAATAGAAAAAACAAGCTACCGGGAGTTGTAGCAGCCCTGTGCCTGGAGAGGGCATTGGGCCTGGCCTGAGAAGCCAGCCACCCCCGGACCCCCGAGCTGGGCGTGAGGGGTGGGCGTGAGCCAGGGTGGTTCAGGGAAGGACGAGAAGCAGGGAGCAGGCAGGGAGCAGGGGAGGGCGTGGGTCCACAGAGCCTTGTCTTCAGCAGGAGGCCCCTGGCGGGGAGCCCTAGCTGCCGGGCCAGGGCCTGGAGGACTGACTCGTGGGGTGCGTGGCTCACTCCTGGGGGCAGGAGCCCATGCCACCTTGGGGTGCAGGAAAGGCAGGCAGAGTGCCAGGCCCTGGCGCAAGGCCTCTCCCAGGCCCACGTGAGCCTGAGCTTCCTTGTTGGTGAGACGCCGAGGACAATGCAGTGTCTGCGTGTTGACATCGGGCTTCTCCGGGGAAACAGACCCCCCAGAACGTCTGTACACAGCCTAAGAGACGTGTCCAAGGAGCTGTTGCCTGTGGCTCTGGAGGCGGCAAGTCCAGGAGAACCAGCGGTGGGAGCCCCAGCCCGCAGACCTGCAGTCTCGGTTCCCAGGAAGAGCCAGAGTTACTTCCAGTCCAAAGACAGGAAGAAAGCCCATGTCTCAGCTCCAGGCAGGCAGGCAGGAGGAGCAGCCCTTTCTCTGGGGAGTGTCAGTCGCCTCATTCTGTTCGGGCTCCCCTCGCAGGGAGGGCCATCTGTTCGGCTTACCGGATTGCGGTGTGAATCAGTCTCCCCAGCGCCCACAGTCACGTTTGACCTCTTGTCCACACTGTGGCCCGGGCAGGTTGGCTCAGAACGACCATCGCCCCTTCTCAGGGTCCTGTGAGGGTCCGTGAGGCGCGGGGCATGCAGGTGCCTTGTCGCAGCAGCCACTGGGGAAGGGACCCTTAGCTGGCATTGCTGCCCACCTGGGCCCGTGCCAACAGCCTGTTGGGCCGCCTGTGTCCCTGCTGGGCTGGCCGGCCAGGCAGCAGGGCCCGCGTCTCATGCCCTGTGTATTTGGCGCTGTGCGGGGCTCCATCGTGTCACCTGTACTCGTGTGTAGAAGCCCTGACGCCCAGCAGCTCAGGATGTGACTGAGTGCAGAGACAGGCCCTTTAAAGAGGCGACTTGGTTAAAATGCGGCTGTCCGTGTGAACCCAGTTCAGTCACTCAGTCGTGTCTGACTCTGTGACCTCAGGGACTGCAGCACACCAGGCCTCCCCATCCATCACCAACTCCCAGAGCTTACTCAAACCCACGTCCATTGAGTCGGTGATGCCATCCAACCGTCTCATCCTCTGTCATCTCCTTCTCTTCCTGCCCTCAATCTTTCCCAGCATCAGGGTCTTTTCCAGTGAGTCAGCTCTTTGCATCAGGTGGCCAAAGTATTGGAGTTTTAGCTTCAACATCAGTCCTTCCAATGAATATTCAGAACTGATTTCCTTTAGGATGGACTGGTTGGATGTCCTTGCAGTCCAAGGACTCTCAAGAGTCTTCTCCAACACCACAATTCAAAAGCATCAATTCTTCAGCGCTCAGCTTTCTTTATAGTCCCAACTCTCACATCCATACATGACTACTAGAAAAACCATAGCCTTGACTGCAGCCATGAAATTAAAAGACGCTTGATCCTTGGAAGGAAAGTTATGACCAACCTTGATAGTATATTAAAAAGCAGAGACATTACTTTGCCAACCAAGGTCCGTCTAGTCAAGGCAATGGTTTTTCCCGTGGTCATGTATGGATGTGAGAGTTGGACTGTGAAGAAGGCTGATTGCCGAAGAATCGATGCTTTTGAACTGTGGTGTTGGAGAAGACTCTTGAGAGTCCCTTGGACTGCAAGGAGATCCAACCAGTCCATTCTAAAGGAGATCAATCCTGGATATTCATTGGAGGGACTGATGCTAAAGCTGAAACTGCAATACTTTGGCCACCTCATGCGACGAGTTGACTCACTGGAAAAGACTCTGATGCTGGGAAAGGTTGGGGGCGGGAGGAGAAGGGGACGACGGAAAATGAGATGGCTGGATGGCATCACCGACTCTGTGGACATGAGTTTGAGTGTACTCCGGGAGTTGGTGATGGACAGGGAGGCCTGGCGTGCTGTGATTCATGGGGTCGCGGAGAGTCGGACACGACTGAGTGACTGAACTGAACTGAACTGACTAGACGGACCTTTGTTGACAATGTAATGTCTTTACTTTTCAATATGCTGTCTAGGTTGGTCATAACTTTCCTTCTAAGGAGTAAGCGTCTTAATTTCATGGCTGCAGTCACCATCTGCAGTGATTTTGGAGCCCAGAAAAATAAAGTCAGCCACTGTTTCCCCATCTATTTGCCATGAAGTGATGGGACCAGATGCCAAACAACTTTATGCAAAAAATAATTGAAAGCAAATCATTTCTGTTTACAGACATGAATTATTGAAATGGACACAAAAAGAAATAGAAAATCCCAGATAGTCCTGTGTCTATTAAGGAAATGTGTGATTGATCTTTCTACAAAGAGAATCCCAAGCCTCTGTCTTCGCTCTCAAAGCGTCTAACGCATGCTGCACCTGGCAGCCAGGGTGGTATTTCTGGAGCATCAGTCTGTCCCGTCACCCCTACCCCAAAGTGTGACTTATTCCCCAGAATGACTCTGAAGGCAGTTTGAGCTGCCTCCTCACAGCCTCATCTCTGACCACCATCCTTCCCCATTCTGTGCACCCCCCTCCACACACACACACACACACACACGGGAGTGTGCACACCCCTGACCTCTACCCCGCTAGTTCTCGACTGACAATAGCCGGTACCCCCACCAGGGGACATTTGGGAATGCCTGGGAGCGCGAGTTGTCACAGGCACCTTGGATGTCGTTTCCTGATGCTGAGCAGGCAGGGAGGGCAGACATCCAGCAGATCAGACCCCACGGTGATGGCTCACTCTGAGCCCTGCCAGGCCGACTTCTCTGGGGGAAGACTCGCTGTTGGCTCTGCCTGCAGGCCTCGTCCTCACCTGGCTGTTCCCCACTCGGGGCAGGTTTCGGGGCTCTGCTTCCTTACACACTGCTGCTGCTGCTGCTAAGTCGCTTCAGTCATGTCTCTGTGCGACCCCATGGACAGCAGCCCACCAGGCTCCCCGTCCACAGGATTCTCTAGACAAGAATACCGGAGTGGGTCGCCATTTCCTTCTCCTCCCTACACAGTGACTGCGTCGATTTTGCCTCCCTCCTCCTGCACCCTTTTTCATTAAAGTAAAGGTTCAGTTCCAGGAGCGGAGACTGTTCATTTCAATATACCCTGACAATAACTCAGTGTGGAGGGGTGGGGGGCTGCCGATTCCAACATTTACACGGGAACGATGGTTAGGCCTCCCCACTCTGGAAAGAGAGGCCCTGTCCTGATCTTCGTTTTCCTTGTGAGTGGTTTCCCTGGCTCTCTGGCCCACACCTGCGCCCCGGAATGTGCCCGCCTCCTCTCCTCACCACCCCCCTTCCTGGCCCAGTTCATCTCTGCTTTTTAATAGCCTTCATCTTTCCCCCACGGCTGGGCTCCATCGAGCTTTCCCCCTTCCCGCTCCCAGTCTGGCAGCACCCGTCCACCGCACCCACCTAGCGGGTAGAGGGCTGAGAACCTGCAGGTTAACCTCAGGCAGGCCCAGAGCCACCCTCAGCCCTTGCCTGTGCTCCAGGTTTGCCGCCTCCTCTTGAACATTTCCCATGGTGATCGCAGGTGTACCAAGACCCGACAAGGAAGATGGTAAGACGCCCCCGACCCCCGCCGCCACGCTCTTATCGTTGACTCTCTGCTTCTATGCGTGCCTTCGAAGGCTGAAGACCTGTCAGTCAAAGCAAGAGGATTAGCTTCACCCGTGTGAAGGGAAAATTGGGAAGGGAAAAAAAAGATTCCTTGTCTGAACTTGAAAATAAAAATGCTGATGCGGTTTTTGTTCCAGAAACATATCTTACCGATTAAGGGCACGCAGTGCTCCCGGCTCGTGGGTGGGCCAGGTCGTCTGCCTCCCCGCGCTCCGCTGCCAGGCCCGGCAGCGGAGGCAGGAGGTGGTCGGGGTGCCCAGCGCCCGTCTCCGCTGATGGCCGGCTGTGCACGTGTGCACACACAGGGCACTGAAACGGGCCCCCTGAGGCAGGGCCCGTCCCTTCACTGAGCTAGCTCACCTTTGCTTCAGGGGGCAGCGTGGATGGGTCAGGTAGGGCTGGTTGAGGCCCGCTGCTTGTGAGCTAGTGACCCTGGGCCGTGACAAGCCCCTTAGTCCTTAGGCTCACCATCTGTGAAACGGAGGTAGCGGCGCCTACTTTGCAGAGGTTGAGATCAGGCAAGGACCGCCACCGGCATCTGCCTGCACAGGACAGACACCCCGCAATGGGCCACCAGGCCGGTGCCAAGACGGCAGCCCAGAGCACACCCCTCTGCCTCGGACCCCTGAGGCCACTGCCCCCTCCAGGTTCCTCTTTCAAGTTTCCCTGCCATGGGTTGGAGCGGCAGGAGCGGCCTGGGCCCCGGCGGGCCTCAGTCTCCATGGCTGTGAAATGGGGCCAGCACCTTTGCACACCGCGACCACACAGGGCTTGTGGCTTGGCATGGCCGCGGAGGCTGCTGCTGGGGGGGCAGCCTTCGCCAAGGGCTGGATTCCTCCCAGCCATGCCCAGCTGGCATTTCCTGCAGTTTCACTGGGTTGGGTTGCAGAGCGATGGCGCGATTGATAATGCCATAATTGGGGTGACTTGGGCATTTTCCTAGGTACGGCTGCCGATGACTCACTCTCGGAAAGTCAACATTCCACCGCCATCAGGCCCAGGAGACAGTTCAGTAGCCTCACAGGGATTCAGGTTTCACAACTTCGGTGTCTGAATGTGAGGTCCTTGAGTCACAGAGATTCCGCACCTCGGGAGATGTTTAGGTGGGGCCTTTGTTCCCCGGGTCCTACGCGGAGAGGGTTTTCTTTGAGGCACTGAGCTGGCACCTAGAGGGTTTCCAGCTGCAGTCTGTTCTCAGCAGTTAAGATCCTGTAGATAATCAACCCTCTCCAGAGCCCGGCCACTGAGGCCCTCAGCTGTTCGCCTCCGTCCTCCTCCCTGCGTTCTCCGTCTTTCCAGCTACTTCCCCCCCCGCTCCCCCCTTCTCTTGACCGCTCTCTTTTCTTCTGCTGCTTTCTGGGGTCCCCCCTTCACCCTTGCTGCTGGGTGCATTCATTCCTTGCCCCCCCCCCACAGGGCACGGAGCTGGCTGGAGTTGGAGGGTGGAGGGGGCAAGCGAGACCCAGGGGAGGGGCAGGTCCTGGGGGGATCTCACAGACTTGGTGTGGGGCCAGGGCACCCCAGCCATCCCGAGCCACCTGTGAGCCTGGCCCCTTGCTGGGGGCTGCGCTTCGAGGGACGTGTGCCTGGGCTCAGGAAGGCGTGCGAGCGGCCCTCTCCCGTGGGTCCCTGCGAATCCGGCCTCCAGCCCGAGGTGCTGTGTGGCACCTGTCAGTCAAAGCAAGACTGCCTGTGGGGGGAGTGGAGCCCCAGGGGGCCTGGAGTGGGCTGCCCTCCTCCTGTGCCTGCATGGGGTCGGCAGCGGTCACGAGTGCTCCGTGCAGGCTGGGTCCCTGCCCTCCTGAAGCCAACGCCAGCTACAAGACGACTGCTTATGATCGGCCAAGGAGGTGACGAGCTGGTGGGTGGGGGGAGGACGGGAACCCGGTTGAAGGTACTAAGGAGCCTACGCAGGCCCACAGCCCCGCAGAGAGCCCCTCTTTCCTGGCTGGGCAAGTCGGTCCACCTCTCGGGGCATCAGTTTCCTTCTCTATGAAACCAACGGAGGGACAGTGGTCCCGACCTCCGGGGGCTTCTCTGAAGGCCCCATGAGATGGCGCGCACACAACAGCTCAGGGTCACCCTGGGCCCAAATGCTTTCCCTATCCGGGGGGAAGAAGGAGGACAGAAGCTTTCAGGGCAGAACCGAACCCGGGCAGGTGGAGGGCCTCCGGGCAGAGCTGGCTTCCTAGCCCCGGGGAGGCGGCGTGTGGCCCAGAGTCAAGCCTGTACTGCCCTCTGGGGGACGGCCCTGCGGGGAGGAGGAGGCTGAGGCCCTGGGCACAGGAGCCTGACCCCCAGACCCCCACCCCCGGGGGCTGCCCCTGTGTCTCCCTCCGTCCCGTAGCCCCTAGCTCACTCTGGGCTCCCATGCCTTCCACAGTGGTGCCTGGACACCTCCCCTCCAGAGACCACCCTGGACCAGGTCCTCGGTGCCCCTCCTCCCTGCGATGGTGCGGATTTGAGCTGGCGCCCCCCTCCTGCGGACAAGAGGCTCACAGGCGTAGCCCCTCAGCAGTCTCTGGGGTGGTGCCATCATTAGTTCCATTTTACAAATGAGAAACTGAGGCTCAGAGAGCAACGTCAGGAACCGGCTAAGCCTCCGCCTCCCACGGGCATGGCCTGGAACTTGTCCCTGCCAACAGCCGCCTCTGGTTCCAGGTGCCCCCAGGCTACGGCACCCCGCCTGCTCCCCGCACCCTCCTCCCGCTGCCCCCCTCCCCACCGGACCCTTCCACGAACTCCCTCCATGCTCAGCTCAGGGCATCCTTCATTTCCATCAGCGCCCGCACACGCAGCCCCCGGCCCCTCTTCCACGGGGACTCTTCTCTGGCATAACCCCAACCCTGGCTAGAGCTCCTTCCTGCTCTCTTCCCTGGGGAAGCATTGGCCACGCAGCCGGGCAGTGCCCACGTGACCCTGTCCCCCGCACCTGAGCGCCTCTGCCCACGGGTCGCACCCCTGCCTCCTGCACCCCTTGTTCCAGATTCTGCCCTGTGTAACCCCTGGCCCCCAGCTTGGGGTCTTCCCTCATGGGCTCTGCACACAGAAGCAACCGGAGGACCCCTGCCCAGGCCCCCGGAGACCTTCACGTCCGTCAGCGGGTGACAGGCATGCAGAGCTCTCTGGGCGTGGCCGTGGCCCTAGCGGGCACCCTGGCCCTTTCTCCCCATCCCTGCCCATGGCTTCCAGCTGCCCCCTTGGCTGACTTGTCCTCCTCCACCAGCCCACAAAGCCCGTCCTTCTCCAGGGTGCGGATGGCAGAGTTCTCTCTTCAGCATCCACTTAGACCTGGAAACCTGGCCAGTTTCAAAGCTTTAAATAGCAGCCGTAATCTGATGGCCACAGACTTGCCATCACACATCCCAGCACCGCAGTCTAAGCCTCCACAGACCCCCGTTGTTCCCCGGGGTGCTGGGGATTTGCTTAGGTCATTCTTCTGCCGAAAGCACCCCCCCAGACCCTGCTCTTGTCCAGGGCAGGGCCGAGCGTCTCGGGGGTGCGCGGGGCTGCCTGCTCTGACCAGCTGCCCTCTAGCTCCCCTGCGCCCCTTAGTCTGCCCGACTCGCCCCCTCCCCTTCCCCTTGTGTGCTCCGGGGCTTAGTCTTCTCCCACCCCACCAGGCTCCCCTGCCTCTGGGATTCTCCAGGCAAGAATACCGGAGTGGGTTTCTGTTTCCCCCTGCAGGGGATCTTCCCGACCCAGGGATGGACCGCGCGTCTTGCATCTCCTACACTGGCGAGTGGGTTCCTCGCCCCTGCGCGCCAGGAGCCCCTTCTGGTCTTTGCTAAAACGTCCCCTTCTCAGTGAGCCTGCTGCTCAGGCCCTTCCCCACAGTAGCCCTGCCTCCCTGCTCCGCGTGCAGCCACCCACTGGCCCAGGGCTGGGTCGCACATTTCTTCTACTCGCCGCTCTGTACCCCGCGCCCAGAACAGCCCTGGCACATGGCAGGTGCCCGGGACTTGCCCACCGAGTGAATGGCACAAGGATGGCCCTTGACCCCTTTCTCAGAACAAGGCGTCCCAACAGGGAGGTGCCAGGGCAGCTTTTCTGTGGCCCCAAGGAGGCCCTGGCCCCCACCTGCCAGCCTTCAAGTGGCTTCAAGTCAGGTTGGGTGGGCTTGAGTCCACTCAGCGTCTCGCCAGGGCCAGAGCAGGTGGTCCTGACCCCAGCGCCCTGGACGCTCCGTGGGTCAGCATCAAAGCCAGATTAGCTGGAGCTCAACCCTGACTGCCCCATTCTTGTGACATCACCGGCTGGGAAACTCAGCGGCTCCAGTTTCAGACTTGGACTCAGACCTCTGGGAGCCCCTACCACACGCACACATGCGCACGCAGTATGCATACTCGCTTGCACGGACATGCAGACACATGCGCGCACACACGCACACCCACACACATGCTCTTGCACACATGCATGCGTTGTTTAGGGAGACAGGGGCCCCTGCCTTTGCTGATAGCTTGCCATGGCCCTGGTCTCAGATGCGACCCCAGAGAGCCGGCACTGGCAGCCCCTTCCTGTCAAGGCGGTCTTGCCCAGCATCTCACAGCACAGCCAAGGACCCTGCCCAGAGGCATGATGTGGTTTGCATCACCTTTTACTCCCAATTCTAAGGGCCGTGATGCTCTCCTGTGCCACTTTACGGGACAAGCACCAGCCTCAGTAACTACTGCCCAAGTGGAAATGTATAGGGAGGTCCCCCTGGTCACTGTGTGAACCAGACCAGATGACCAATGGGAAGGGCCCAAAGCACAGAGGCACAGGGGCTTCTCAAAGACGGGGTGGTGGTGACTGGCTGTTGTCACTAATTCTATAGACGCACCCTGAACTACAACACACTCCCCCATGGCTGTCACTTTGTTTTGCCCTCTTCTGGGTAGATTGGCCCACACCCTTCTCCCTGACCCGTCACACCACGGACCTTCCTTGCTGGGGCATCAGTCTTTTTCTCCAACTCAGGAGAAAACCGCTCCCTGGTCACCAACCAGAAGCAGAGCTCAGGGCTCCCGCCCCTCTCGGTGAACACCAGGTTCCTTTTATCTGAAGCAGCAGAGGCCCTGAGCATCCGTACTGACCAGGAGGCCAGCTCGTCTGCGTCCAGGTAACATGTCCTTACCTGACCAGCCCGGGCACCTGACAACTTGCATCGAATCACATTTCACTCTCTTTCTGCTGAAACCTCTGTCTGTACCTTTTGCCACTTCTCTTCCCCTTCCCCAAACTTGCTATCTTTTGGGAGGTATGGTGAGGACTCGTCGTCAGGAGAGGCCTGGTGCTTTGTCCAGTGTTCCAGGGTCACACACCCAGCAAGGGGAAGGCAGCCAATACTTGGTTTGAAAAGAGAGAGTGCTTCTGTTTCTGGTCAAGATGAAGTAACAGGCTGTTTTTACCACCACATGAAACAAACAATAAAGAAAGCTGATCGCCGAAGAATTGGTGCTTTTGAACTGTGGTGTTGGAGAAAACTCTTGAAAGTCCCATGGACTGCAAGGAGATCCAACCAGTCTATCCTAAAGGAGATCAGTCCTGAATATTCATTGGAAGGACTGATGCTGAAGCTGAGACTCCAGTACTTTGGCCACCTGATGTGAAGAACTGACTCATTGGAAAAGACCCTGATGCTGGGAAAGATTGAAGGCGGGAGAAGGGGATGACAGAGGATGAGATGGTTGGATGGCATCACCGACTCGATGGACACGGGTTTGAATAGGTTCCAGGAGTTGGTGATGGACAGGAAAGCCTGACATGCTGCAGTCCATGGGGTCACAGAGAGTCAGACACAACTGAGCGACTGAACTGAACTGGAACAACCAGAAGAACCAGACAGACTATATTAAAGAGCAGTTTTCAAGACACGACATCAGGCAATGCAAGGAAATGAAATGACCCCTGAGAGACAGCAAACAAGGTGAGCTCTACAGTATGCCCAGCTTGCTGCCTTGAGAGCTCTCAGGCCACAGCACAGGGAGGGGCCCCAGGAAGATCCTCGGAATGACCCTGAGTGACTCCAAAGACGATTCCAAAGACGGAGCTGAGTGTCCAGGAGGACCGAGGCACTCGAGTTGACAGGCTTTGTATCAGAGAAGAGAGAGCCGCACAGGGACAGCTCCGGAGATGTCCATAGGACACCCCTCAAGTATTCCCCAAAGGAATGGTCCCTGCCTGTGTGTGAGGACATTACTCAAGGCCTGTGAGAGAATCATCCAAATGGATTAGAGGGAAAAGTGCCCAGAGCTCCCACAGGGCTGAGACTAACGCTTATTCCTACCAGCTAGACTGGAAAAAATCGTAATTCTGGTGAGTGAGACATTTGGAGGAAGAGCACAGAGGACTAAGAAAAGTGGTGGAAGATAATTATCCCTTGACTGAATCCTTCCCCATACCTACCTAATATATCATGAAAGCAAGACCCTAAAGGACACACTTAGTCAAAGTAACCTATCTGCATCCCAGGGCACAGTTCAGGAATATTCATGGAGATACAGTACTAGCTAATGCCCCCAAAGGTAAATTTTTACAGATGTCAAGCATTCCACCAGAGATTATGAGGCAGCCAGAGAAGCAGGAAGTGTGAGCCATGATGAGGAAATAATCCATCAAAATTGACCCAGAATAGACACAGATGTTGGGACTTCCCTACAGCTCAGATAGTAAAGAATCTACCTGCAATGCAAGAGACCCGGGTTCAATTCCTGGGTCAGTAAGATCCCCTGGAGAAGGAAATGGCAACCCACTCCAGTATTCTTGCCTGGAGAATCCCATGGACAGAGTAGCCTGGTGGGCTACAGTCCATGGGGTCACAAAGAGTTGGACACAACTAAGTAACTAACACACGCAGACAGACATAGATGTTAGAATCTAGTGGAGAAGGACATCCTAACTGTATTCTCCCCCTAGTTCAGATAATGGACATATAGAGGATAAAAAAAGAACCAAATCAAACTTCATGAAAAACTGCAATGCACAGATTAAAAACTACAGTGGATGGAATTAACAAAAAGTTAGATATTAGACGGGGGAGCCTAGTGGGCTGCCGCCTATGGGGTCGCACAGAGTCGGACACGACTGAAGTGACTTAGCAGCAGCAGATATTAGAAGAGAGGTGAATGAACCTGAAGACGTAGCAATAGAAACCGTCCACGGAGAAACACAGAGGAAAACGAATTCCCGATGAAAAGAGCGTCACTGGGTTGGGGGTCAACTTCTAGTAGCCTAATCTACGTGTAATTAGAGTCCCTGAAGGTGAGGAGGCAGGAAACAGGAAAATATTTGAAGAAATAATGGCCAAAAGCTTGCCAAAAGGATGAAAGCTATAAACCCATAGATACAAGGGCTCAACAGACTCCAAGCACAATAGGTATAAAGAAAAACAAGACACATAACCAAATTGCTCAGAGACAGTGCTGAGGATAAAAGTCTTAAAAAGCAGCCAGATAATAAGCAGTATTACATGGAGATGAAGAAAATTAGAATGACAGCAGACTTCTTGTTAGAAACAATGCAAGTGAGAAGACAATGAAGCAACACCTTTAAAATACTAGAAAACTATCAACCTACACTTGTCTCTAAAACAAAGATACCTTTCAAAAGATAATGTCAGCAAATATACACCCAGTGAAATAGCTTTCAAAAGCAAAAGTGAAATAACAGCATTTTCAAACATACAAAAGCAGGAAAAAAGTTTATCAGCAACACACTTAAACCACACGAAATGTTAACATGCTTCATGCAGAGGAAAAATAATACCATCAGGAAACACGGGTCTCACAAGGAAATTAAGAATATCAGAAGTGGCATCTACACAGGTAAGTATGTAGCATTTTTGTTTTAATTTGAATCTCTTTAGAACATAATTGAAAAGACTAAACTATAAAATTTTAGAAGATCTTTGTGATCTTAGGTTAGACAAAGATTTTTTAGGTATGACACCAAAAGCATTATTCACTGAGACATTGATAAGTCTGACTTTATAAACATTAAGCTCTTCCACTGTAGAAAACAAGCTTATGGTTACCAAGGGGGGACATGGGGTGGGATGAATTGGAAGACTGGGATTAACATAAATAACTACTATACATAAAACATAATGAATGAGGACCGACTGTACGGCAAAGGGTACTCTCCTCTTTGCCCTGTGGTGACCTCGATGGGAAGGAAATCCAAACAGAGGGGCTACAGGTATACACACAGCTGACGCATCTTGCTGTCCAGCAGAAATTAAAGCATTGTGAAGAAACAATTTGTTGCTGTTTGCTGTTGTTTACCCACTAAGTCTCATCCGGCTTTTATGCAGCCCCATGGACTGTAGCCCACCAGGCTCCTCTGTCCATGGGATTTCCCAGGCAAGAACACTGGACTGGGTTCCCATTGCCTTCTCAAGGAGATCTTCCTGACCCAGGGATTGAACCCACGTTTCTTGCATTTGCAGGTGGATTGTTTATCACTGAGCCACCTGGCAAGCCCCATTATTAATGTGTATTTCCGGCATCCCCTGCATTGTCAGGTACATTGTTTCAATGAGCCACTGGGAAAGGCCAATATTGCTCATTCAGTTCAGTTCAGTCGCTCAGTCGTGTCTGACTCTTTGCGACCCCATGAATCACAGCACGCCAGGCCTCCCTGTCCATCACCAACTCCCGGAGTTCACTCAAACTCACGTCCATTGAGTCGGTGATGCCATCCAACCATCTCACCCTCTGTCGCCCCCTTCTCCTCCCACCTTCAATCTTTCCCAGCATCAGTATCTTTTCCAATGAGTCAGTTCTTTGCATCAGGTGGCCAAAGTATTAGAGTCTTAGCTTCAACATCAGTCCTTCCAATGAATATTCAGAACTGATCTCCTTTAGGATGGACTGGTTGGATCTCCTTGCAGTCCAAGGGACTCTCAAGAGTCTTCTCCAACACCACAGTTCAAAAACATCAATTCTTTGGTGCTCAGCTTTCTTTATAGTCCAACTCTCACATCCATACATGACTACTGGAAAAACCATAGCTTTGATTAGATGGACCTTTGTTGGCAAAGTGATGTCTTTGCTTTTTAATATGCTATCTAGGTTGGTCATATTTTTTCTTCCAAGGAGCAAGTGTCTTTTAATTTCATGGCTGCAGTCACCGTCTGCAGTGATTTTGGAGCCCCCCAAAATAGTCTGTCACTGGTTCCACTGTTTCCCCATCTATTTGCCATGAAGTGATGGAACCAGATGCCATGATCTTAGTTTTCTGAATGTTGAGTTTTAAGCCAACTTCTTCACTCTCCTCTTTCACTTTCATCAAGAGGCTCTTCAATTCTTCTTCACTTTCTGCCATAAGGGTGGTGTCATCTGCATATCTGAGGTTATTGATATTTCTCCCAGCAATCTTGATTCCAGTTTGTGCTTCATCCAGCCCAGTGTTTCTCATGATGTACTCTGCATATAAGTTAAATAAGCAGGGTGACAATATACAGCCTTGATGTACTCCTTTCCCAATTTGGAACCAGTCTGTTGTTCCATGTCCAGTTCTAACTGTTGCTTCTTGACCTGCATATAGATTTCTTGAGGCAGGTCAGATGGTCTGGTATTCCCATCTCTTTCAGGATTTTCCACAGTTTGTTGTGATCCACACAGTCAAAGGCTTTGGCATAGTCAATAAAGCAGAAGTAGATGTTTTTCTGGAACTCTCTTGCTTTTTCGATGATCCAACAGATGTTGCCAATTTGATATCTGGTAGACTTCCCTGGTGGCTCAGATGGTAAAGTGTCTACTTACAATGCCAGAGACCTGGGTTTGATCCCTGGGTCAGGAAGATCCTCTGGAGAAGGAAATGGCAACCCACTCCAGTACTCTCTCCTGGAAAATCCCATGGACAGAGGAGCGTGGTAGGCTACAGTCAGTCCATGGGGTCGCAAAGAGTCAGACATGACTGAGCGACTTCACTTTTCACTTTCCTCTACCTTTTCTAAATCCAGCTTGACATGGTTCACATACTGTAGAAGCCTGACCTGGAGAATTTTGAGCATGACTTTACTAGAGTGTGAGATGAGTGTAATTGTGCGGTAGTTTGAGCATTCTTTGGCATTGCCTTTCTTTGGAATTGGAAAGAAAACTGACCTTTTCAAGTCCTGTGGCCACTGCTGAGTTTTCCAAATTTGCTGGCATATTGAGTGCAGCACTTTCACAGCATCATCTCTTAGGATGTGAAATAGCTCAACTGGAATTCCATCGCCTCCACTAGCTTTGTTCGTAGTGATGCTTCCTAAGGCCCTCTTGACTTCATATTCCAGAATGTCTGGCTCTAGGTGAGTGATCACACCATCGTGATTATCTAGGTCATGAATATCTTTTTTATACAGTTCTTCTGTGTATTCTTGCCACCTCTTCTTAATATCTTCTGCTTCTGGTAGGTCCATACCATTTCTGTCCTTCATTGAGCTCGTCTTTGCATGAAATGTTCCCTTTCTATCTCTAATTTTCTTGAAGAGATCTCTAGTCTTTACCATTCTATTGTTTTCCTCTATTTCTTTGCATTGATCGCTGAGGAAGGCTTTCTTATCTCTCCTTGCTATTCTTTGGAACTCTGCATTCACATGTGTATATCTTTCCTTTTCTCCTTTGCCTTCCACGTCTCTTCTTTTCTCAGCTATTTGTAAGGCCTCCTCAGACAACCATTTTGCCTTTTTGCGTTTCTTTTTCTTGGGGATGGTCTTGATCACTGCCTCCTGTACAATGTCATGAACGTTCATCTGTGGTTCTTCCAACACTCTATCAGATCTAATCCCTTGACTCTATTTCTCACTTCCACTGTATAATGGTAAGGGATTTGATTTAGGTCATACCTGAATGGTCTAGTGGTTTTCCATACTTTCTTCAGTTTAAGTCTGAATTTGGCAATAAGGAGTTCATGATCTGAGCCACAGTCAGCTCGCGGTCTTGTTTTTGCTGACTGTATACAGCTTCTCCATCTTTGGCTGCAAAGAACATAATCAATCTGATTTCGCTGTTGGCTATCTGGTGATGACCATGTGTAAAGACTTCTCTTGTGCTGCTGGAAGAGGGTGTTTGCTATGACCAGTGCGTTCTCTTGGCAAAACTCTATTAGCCTTTGCCCTGCTTCATTCTGTACTGCAAAGCCAAATTTGCCTCTTACTCCACGTATCTCTTGACTTCCTACTTTTGCATTCCAGTCCCCTATAATAAAAAGGACATCTTTTTTAGGTGTTATTTCTAGAAAGTCTTGTAGGTCTTCATAGAACTGTTCAACTTCAGCTTCTTCAGTGTTACTGGTTGGGACATAGACTTGGATTACTGTGATATTGAATGGTTTGCCTTGGAAACGAACAGAGATCATTCTGTCATTTTTGAGACTGCATCCGAGTACTACATTTCGGACTCTTTTGTTGACTATGAGGGCTACTCCATTTCTTCTAAGGGATTCTTGCCCATAGTAGTAGATATAATGGTCATCTGAGTTAAATTCACCCATTCCAGTCCATTTTAGTTTGCTGATTCCTAGGATGTCGATATTCACTCTTGCCATCTCCTGCTTGACCACTTCCAATTTACCTTGATTCATGGGCCTAACATTCCGGGTTCCTATGCAATATGGATCTTTACAGCATCAGAATTTACTTCCATCACCAGTCACATCCACAACTGGGTGTTGTTTTTACTTTGGCTCCATCTCTTCATTCTTTCTGGAGTTATTGCTCATTAGGGAATATGCCTATTAGGGAAATGCAGAGTAAAACCCCAGCGAGGTACCCTGTACATCTATCTGCATGGCTCAAACTGGGGAGACGGATCATAGAAAGTGTTGTCAAGGATGTGAAGGAATTGGAACTCTCACCCACTCATGGTAGCCGTGAATGTAAAATGGTAGAAGCACTTTGGGAAACAGTTTGGTAGTTTCTTAAAAAGTTAAACATATACCCACCCTGGGGTCCAGTCATTCCAGCCTTGTGTTTACCCAAGGGAAACGTAAACACAGCTCCATACGGAGATTCGTATATGAGTATTCACAGCAGCCTTATTTGTCACCCCAAATGGACACAAACTAAACGTCTATCAACAGGTGAATGGAAAAGCAGACAATGGTATAGACACTGAGGAATAAAAAGGAACTCACTGTCAACTTGCTCTGCAACATAGAGGAATCTAGAAATCGTTATAAGCAGTGTATGAACCCAGGCAAAAAGAGAACTTACTCTGGTTCTATTGGTCTAAAAGTCCAAGAAATACTGGCTAATTTATAGTGGCAGAAGGCAGATCGGGGGGCCTGGGGCCAGGGTGGGGTGAGGGGAAGAGGAGGAAGCACTGATTACAGAGACTTGGCTTTGTTCATTACCTTGATTTTGTGGTGGTGGTTTCAGGGGTGGATGCATGTATCCAAACTTATCCAAGTGCAGTTAATTGTCCCATCAGTTCAGTTCAGTTCAGTTCAGTTGCTCAGTCGTGTCCGACTCTCCGCGACCCCATGAATCACAGCACGCCAGGCCTCCCTGTCCATCACCAACTCCCAGAGTTCACTCAAACTCATGTCCACAGAGTCGGTGATGCCATCCAGCCATCTCATTCTCGGTCGTCCCCTTCTCCTCCTGCCCCCAACCTTTCCTAGCATCAGAGTCTTTTCCAGTGAGTCAACTCGTCTCATCAGGTGGCCAAAGTATTGCAGTTTCAGCTTTAGCATCAGTCCTTCCAATGAACACCCAGGATTGATCTCCTTTAGAATAGACTGGTTGGATCTCCTTGCAGTACAAGGGACTCTCAAGAGTCTTCTCCAGCACCACAGTTCAAAAGCATCAATTCTTCGGCGATCAGCTTTCTTCACAGTCCAACTCTCACATCCATACATGACCACGGGAAAAACCATAGCCTTAACTAGACGGACCTTTGTTGGCAAAGTAATGTCTCCGCTTTTTAATATACTATCAAGGTTGGTCATAACTTTCCTTCCAAGGAATAAGAGTCTTGTAATTTCATGGCTGCAATCAGCATCTGCAGTGATCTTGGAGCCCCAAAAAATAAAGTCTGACACTGTTTCCACTGTTTTTCCATCTATTTCCCATGAAGTGATGGGACCAGACACCATGATCTTTGTTTTCGGAATATTGAGCTTCAAGCCAACCTTTTCTCTCTCCTCTTTCACTTTCATCAAGAGGCTTTTGAGTTCCTCTTCACTTTCTGCCATAAGGGTAGTGTCATCTGCATATCTGAGGTTATTGATATTTCTCCCAGCAATCTTGATTCCAGCTTGTGCTTCTTCCAGCCCAGCGTTCCTCATGATGTACTCTGCATAGAAGTTAAATAAGCAAGGTGACAATATGCAGCCTTGACATACTCCTTTTCCTATTTGGAACCAGTCTGTTGTTCCACGTATAGTTCTGACTGTTGCTTCCTGACCTGCATACAGGTTTCTCAAGAGGCAGGTCAGGTGGTCTGGGATTCCCATCTCTTTCAGAATGTTCCACTGTTTATTGTGATCCACACAGTCAAAGGCTTTGGCATAGTCAATGAAGGAAAAATAGATGTTTTTCTGGAACTCTTGCTTTCTCCATGATCCAGCGGATGTTGGCAATTTGATCTCTGGTGCCTCTGCCTTTTCTAAAACCTGCTTGAACATCTGGGAGTTCACGGTTCATATATTGCTGAAGCCTGGCATGGAGAATTTTGAGCATGACTTTACTAGCATGTGAGATGAGTGCAATTGTGCGGTAGTTTGAGCATTCTTTGGCATTGCCTTTCTTTGGGATTGGAATGAAGACTGACCTTTTCCAGTCCTGTGGCCACTGCTGAGTTTTCCAAATCTGCTGGCATATTGAGTGCAGCACTTTCACAGCATCATCTTTCAGGATCTGAAATAGCTCAACTGGAATTCCATCACCTCCACTAGCTTTGTTCGTAGTGATGCTTTCTAAGGCCCACTTGACTTCACATTCCAAAATGTCTGGCTCTAGGTCAGTGATCTAGATTTATCAGTGTACCTCAATAAAGCTCCTTTAAAGGAAAGAGCCAGAGGAATGTTCCAGAAGCCAGGCCCCTTCCTTCACTCGTAGTGGAGGTTAGGTGGGCTCATGCCTGTCAATCATGTGTCACAGTGCCCTGCAGGCTTTATAAGCCATGCCCACATCTGTCAATCACGTGTCACAGTGCCCTGCAGGCTTTCTAAGCCACGCCCACACCTGGCCGCTTGCCTTCTGCCAGGACCAGGCTTCCAGGGACCTCTTTCTGGCAAGTCCTCACAAGGGCCCAGGCAAGTGTCCTCCTGGGGGGAGGGAGGGAGGGATGGAAGATTCAGGGTGCCACCTGCCCCTTCCATTCTGTCTGTTCTTATGGCAAGCCTGGCCGGTGAAGCCCCGTGGTTGCCTCTGCACAAAACGCTGGAGGTGACACTTGGCCAGCCTCACTGCTGCTCCTCCTCGCCCATCTCTGCAAAGCATGCCATTGCCCCGCCTCCCCTTGGAATACGTCGGACACATTTGATCAGAGTCGCCTCCAAGAGCGAGGTCCTCAAAGCCAGCACCAAGGCACAAAGACATCCCGCCACCCCACCCCCGCCAGAGCTACCCACAGGGTATCTTTGCAGAAAAGGCTCCAAGCTCCCTTCAAGATCAGACGTGCTCCTGGGACCCCGCCTGCCCCGGCAGGACAGATTGCCTTGGCGAGTGGATCAGATTCTAATTAGCGCTAATTAGTGCCCGGCATCTGTGAGAGGAGGCACTGGTAGCCAAGCCGGCCTCTGGTTCCGAACATCAAAGGGGACTGAACATCAGCCAGTGCCCACTGAAATGCCCGGGCATTTCCTGCCCCTTCCGTCTGGGCGCCCCTGGACCGGTGTCATCCGCAGGATGGGCTGTGGGTGGTGGGGGAGGGGAGGTGGCACGCTTAGCGGCTGGGTCCCGGCCCCCTGCTCTTTCCAAGGGGACTCAGCTGCCCTCAGGCCAGACCTGAGTTTTACCCAGTCCCTTCCATGTGCCAGTTCTGCGCTGGGGCTGGGGGGCCCATTAGTGGTACAAGAGAGAGGCTGCCACCCTCAGGGAGGGCTCACAGCTTGGGGTTGGTCAGAATGCCCAGGGTCTGGGGCAAAAGGGGCCCCTTCCAGAGGAAGAGAGAGCAGAGGAGTTGAACTGGGAGCTGGGAAGCGGGCATTCAGACCAGCACTCTGCCTCCAGGCCGGGAGGGGGCAGGGTAGCCTCCCCACAGATGCGACGTGACCACCACCTGTCTTCCCCAAGAGCTCTGGGTGCCGGGCCCAACGTTCCCACTTCCCGGAGCGGGTGATGGCAGCAAGGGTCTGCCAAACTGCAGTGAGCCTTGCGGGGGGCAGAGGGTGTGATCAGAGCCCTGACACTCGGACTTGAACTCTGTGCTCGTTCCAGGACTTCAGGTCTGGATGGACTTTGCCTCCTCCTAAGGTCAGAGGGGGCTCTTGAGAGAAAAAAAAAGGCTGGTTCGATTTCTCTTCTGGTGTCATATTGATATTCTGAAAATAGTTGGCTCTCTAAGGTAGAGGAAGTCTCTGGAGACACGGAGCATCTGGAGATGAGACGGGACACTTTGATAGGCCCTCGGTCCACTTCCAGAGAAGGGGCACAGGCGGGCTGGGAGCGGGGCTTGTGCACCAGGGCGGCTCTGGGAAGGCTGGCGCAGTTTCCTGGGCTGCAGGTGGGCGGCTCCTCATGAAGCGTGGGGACAGTGAAGCCACCTCCCGACTCTTGTTTGGGAGCAGTGGCTCCCCAAGGCCCTGGGGGCACCCTGGGAGGCACCTGGGGACACAGGCCGTCGTGGGAGGCAAGCCTCATGGATCCAGCCACCTGCCGAGACTTCCCACATCCAGGCACCAGGCTGCCCCTGCCTGCTTGTGGCAACTTTGGGGGGCAGCCAAACCCCAGAGGAGGATCGGGGGCAGGCAGCCGGGCTGTGGGGGGACACTTTCCCACTCAGAGTCCAGCGACACCCATGACCTGCCCCGGGAGCTGGCACCAGGATGCATGGAGCTGGCCTGCTTTGCTGGCCACCCGCCTGCTCAGGACAGTCTTGCTTTCACGCCACGGTTGGTGGGACGGAAACAGGGGCGATCCCCCACTGCCCAGCCTCCCTTGGGTGTGGGAGAGCACTCCCTGGCTGCACCCTGTGCAGCTGGGGAGAAAAACCGCACAGGAACCCTTGATCACATTGATTTGCTCAGGATCTGGGAAGATGACTCTTCCCTGAAGGATTTTTTTTTAAAGCACTATTTGGCTGGGCTTGGGTTTCTTCTCTCCTAATTGAATTCCGCTTGTGCAGAAGAGAACAGAAAAAAGACTGTTTGCCTCTGCCCCGCCCCTCCCCCTGCCCAGTTCAGATGTGGCTGAGAAGGCGGGTGGTGGCCTGGAATGGGTTCCTTTGAGCCCCTGTGAATGAGCCAGAGCTGTCATGACACGGCCCCCGAGCAGGACCGGACAGGTGGCCGGGGGGTGGGGGAGGGACAATACCCACAGGCCACTGGGCATTCCTCAGGGGTGATGGTGGGCGCTGGGGACCACCCCAGGGAGAGAGTGTGGGAGGCAGCCAGGGTCCCGGAGGGCAGGGCCCATGGAAGGAAGCCCCCCAGGCAGGGGGTGATGGGGGCAGGGGAGGGGGAACCTCTGCTGAATGCAGATACCCTGAGACCCTATTCAGAGTGTGTCCCCCCGCTGGGGCTGCCACAGATGTCCCAGGGGGTGGAAGGCGATCCAGACACAAAGGCCCTGGTGGAGGCTGGGGCCACGTCTTGTATGTCTTGTCTGGGTTTGGGTCTCTCGGGCCGAAGCCAGCGAAGCGAGGGAGACCTCTGCTTAAACTTGACCTCCGGAGCCCACCGCCGTTGTCCCAGAATGGGCTCAGTCTGAGCCAGGCCGCTGGGGTGTCCCCAGCCTGTGTTCCCGCCAGCCACACTCCCTGAGGCCGCGGCGAAGGACGAGAGGCAGGAACCACAGGGATGATGACCGCGGCCCTCCCGGGGCCTCTGCTCACATCATGTTGTAGCTGTTCAGTCTCTGAGTTGTGTCCGACTCTCTCCGACCCCATGGATGGCTGTGCGTCAGGATCCCTGTCCATCACCAACTCCCGGGATTGCTCATGTCCATCAGGGCAGGGATGCCATCCACCCGCCCGTCTCGTGCTCTCTCGCATCTGTGAAAGACGAGCAAACTGAGGCCTGGGCAGGTGGAGCCGCTCACCCGCACAGCCCCATGACGTCCAAGCCAGATCTGAACGCAGGCCTCCCCGCTGCCCTGGCATTGTGCCTGTCTCTTGCGTGTCCCTGTGCCCAGCCCCACACTGGCACGTCCCTCCGGGTGGGAGGCCTGGCCCACCCAGCTGCTGAGGCTCGGGCCAGCCCCATCTTCTCAGGGCCTGTGGCCATGGAAACCACCCACCTCCAGGCCAGACCTCCCTGGCGTCTCTCACTCCTGGTGGGGATAGATGTCCCCTGCAGACTCGGACCGAAAGCGCTCCAGACGGGTGAACGAATTCAGTGGGCAGTCGCCCCCACCCTGATTCACTGCCGTGACGAGCCCAGGGTCACATGACTGTCTGCTCCCCGCTGCTGGCCTTTGACTTCTCCCCAGGCCCGTGTGTCACTGCCCACCGGTCGGGCTGCTCCCGGGGGTTGCACAGATGTGAGGCAACAGCACATGCTGGGAGCTGGCAAACAGCCACACTCCTGACCCTGGGAGGGGCCCACCCTGCCCCGGTGCTGAGGGTGCAGTGGGAGAAAGCATCCACATACCAGTCCAGGGCGAGCCCTCGTCCACGTCCCTGAGCTGGGCCAGCTCGCACTCGAGCAGTCAACCAGCTGACCAGTACATACCATGTGTTAAACAAGCTGGCCCAAGTGGCCAAGGAGGCCCCGGGGAGCCTGCAAGGTGGGGTCAGGGGCCCCAGCTCTGGTCTTGGGGTTCAGGCACCATCCCCAGGGGCAGTCTAAGTCACGTTTACTGGCTCTAGGCTGGGCACCCGCGCCCTGGGGGCCAGCGTTACTGTTGTTAACAGAGAAGAGGTTAAATGTCTCTTGCTATCGGACATGCTGCAGTCATAATGAAATCCCTGGCTACGTGATCTGCTACTTCTTCAGATATTAACCCTCCAGTATATATAACGTGTGCACGTTCCTTTACCACCATTTACCCATCGCCCTATTTAGAAAACACATTCTTTTCTAATGAAATTTCAAATATTTTCCATTTGATGTGTGTGCATATGCGTCAGAAGATTGTGCGTTTGCTGTAGGAGTACTATGACGCCTTTTACTCTCTTGAACAATGTTACTGGGATTTATGAAGAAAGATGGATGAGCATAAGAGGCTTGTGAAAGCTTCCTGATGGGAGGGACGGAGAGTCGGAGGGTCATCGAGCCAGTGGGCAGAAGTCTGAGCTCTGGGAGACGGTGGAGGACAGGGGAGCCTGGCCTGCTGCAGCCTGTGGGGTGCAGACAGTCACGTGCGACTGAGCATAGCATACTCAGAGCTGTGGTTTTCCCAGTAGTCATGTGTGGATGTGAGAGCTGGACCATAAAGAAGGCTGAGCAGCAAATAATTGCTTTTGAACTGCGCTGTTGGAGAAGACTCTTGAGAGTCCCTTGGACTGCAAGGAAATCCAACCAGACCGTCCTAAAGGAGATCATTCCTAAATATCCATTGGAGGGACTGATGCTGAGGCTGAAACTCCAACACTTTGGCCACCTGATGTGAAGAGTTGACTTATTGGAAAAGCCCCTGGGAAAAGATGCTGGGAAAGATTGAGGGCAGGAGGAGAAGGGGACGACAGAGGATGCGACGGTTGGATAACATCACCGACTCAGTGGACAGGAGTCTGAGCTCCGGGATACTGTGGAGGACAGGGAGGCCTGGCGTGCTGTAGTCTGTGGGGTCGCAGAGAGTCAGACACAGCTGAGCAACTGAGCAAGAAGGATGACAACGAAGAAAGATGTTCTGTGAGTAAAGACATTAGGAAATATCCAAACAAGAAACAAAGTATCCCAGATGTACTGCAGTTCTTGATGTCCCTGAAGGAGCTAACATTTTACAAAATAATTTTTAATTGAACACTCCAAGTTCCATCAAAAAAAAATAACAGAGAAGAAACCAAGGTCAGAGAGGTTAACCAACTTTCCCAAAGTCCCACAGATCGAGGGGAAAGAGCAGGTCCCTGCAAACCTGCCGGGCTCCCTGCAGCGGTGGCTGGAGAGGGAGAGGACAGCCAGGGGGTGAGGGCGGGGGCGGAGGCCCAGGAAGGGGGGCTGGTCGGGGGTGGATCGTGCGAGTGTGTGAGCTGGCGCTGGGGGCCTGGCCCTTGCCCTGGGCAGCCTGGCTTTGCAGCTGCAGAATGTGGGGCTCATCCTACAGACAGGAGGGAGGGGGGCGGCTCCACGTGTCCCAGGCGCCAGGTCTCACCCCCTGGGGGTCCTCCCTGATGCCGCCTCCTCCCGCCTGCAGCCTTGCCTTTCTATGTCCGGCGGAGCCCCTGGCATCCATCACCCACGCTGGCCTGCCTCCCTCGCTCCTGCCGGTGGTCTTCAGGTGGCCAAGAACAATAATGTGGCTGATAAATCTCATCACCACCTCCGTGATCGAGCGCAGGATGCGCCAGGCCCTGTGCTGGGAGGTGCACGCCTGGGCTCGCCGTCACCTGGCCGCTCCTGGCTGCTCCTGCCTCCAGATCCCTGGGGGTTGCCCCAAGTGGGCCCTGGGGTTGGTGTTTGCACACCCTCCCTCTACTTGAGATAGTCTTGCAACTCTCTACTTGTTGCAAGTATATCATCCTATTTTATGGACAATAAACTGAGGGTAAGAAACATGCCCAGGGTCCCAAGGATGGCAAGTGTCAGCGACCCAGAGTCCTAGCAGATCACAGGAGCCGCCGCTCCATACCGGCCCTGAAAAGCCTCCTCTGCCTCAGGGAGCAGCACCCCAAGCCCCCCCACTGCGAAGGCCCGGGTATGCGGCCCTGCCCAGACCGGGCCCTCCCTGGGCAGAGTGGCCTGCTGCCCAGGGCGCTTCCTCAGCAAGCCATGGGCACCCGCCAGACCCTGGGCCTGGCTGCTCTGTAATTGCGGGTGTAGCCGGGCATGTGTGTGTGTTATCGGGTGATACTTAAATCCTAACCTTTTCAAAAGCAAACCCAAGTAAGTACACATTTGGGAACAATAATTCCAAGCTTGGAGGCGTTACTTGAGGCAGACGGGGAGCGTGGCACCGTGACCGCTAACCGGCCCCCTTGCGTCCTTGGATTTGACAGCATCTGCGGCCATCTGGAGGGAACTTCTGAAACCAGCGCCTGTCCAGCCCTAAGTCCGGCCCACACCGCTTCGCAGCGGGGTCCAGCGGGTCCCCTAAAGCGCAGCTCCCAGAGCAGAGCCTGGTCCCCAACCAAGATTAGGTGTCTGGGGCCGGATGCTGGATGCAGGAGAAGGGCACCCTCCATCCTCAGGGAGCCCGGAGGAGCAAGATGCCCAGCAGCTCGTGCCATCAATGGCTCGAGCGAGTGCAAATGGAAGCCAGGAGCTAGGGGTGGGGTGGGGGGATGGCAGAGGACTGGGGTTGCTCGGCCCCAAGCTGAGTCCTAGAGAGAGCTTGGGGCCCTGATAGGGAACACAGTGTGAGTCCCCCGCCTGCCCCCCGCTGCAGGAACCACGGGGAAAGGCGTGGCCACATTCAGGAACAGCTCGGAGAGGAGAGGCCAGTCCTCCACTCATCCTGCAGGGCGGTGGGGAGCCCTGGGGGGGTGGGAGGAAGCAGAACATGTTCCGGGGAAAGTGATGACAACCTGTAACCCCTAGCAGGTTGCAGGGTTGTTCCCAGCCTCATGGCAGGATATGGAGCTCACAGGCACCTGAGCCAGGCCTTCCCTCACCCAGAAGAGCTGGGGGAGCCTCAGGACCTCGGCAGCCTCCCTTATGCTCGTGCTGCGATGGGCTGACCTCATGAGGTGGTGCTGAGGAGGGGAATGGGCAGCTGGAGCCAGGAGGAGAGGGCCCCCCAAGAGGCCGCGGGAGGCAGCTGTCACTGCTCTGTCACTGACGCGCCAGTGGACGGCCTGCCTGTGAGCAAGGCAGTGGGCACTTAGCAGTTCCTGGAAAGGTGATTTAGTGCCGGGAGCTGCTGCCTGGGAGCCCGGCCCTGAACCTCAGTCCTGACCTGGCTCCAGCTGTGGTGACGAGGATGTTTCCCTCCCCATGACATTCCCCCTTCCCTGGAGCACCCAGCCTCTATTTCCCCAGGTGCTGCAGTCCCAGGTTTGGTTCAAGGCTGGGTCCCAGCTGCCCTCCCCCAGTTGCCAGGCCCAGCCAGTGGCCTCTGCCCGCCAGGAGTCTGCCCTGGCCTATCTGCTCAGAGGGTGTGGACCCACCAGCAAGCCGGCAGCAGGCCCAGCGGGGGGCACCTCTGAGTCCCCAAGAGCAGGGTGGGCAGTCAGCCTGGAGTGCGTGTGTCTAAACAACCCCCCAGGGAGCCCCCTCCTGTCAGGAGGCTGAGCTGGGCCCCGGTCCCCAAAGGGGGCACTTCTGGGTCCTGGGACACAGCCAAGGATAGCGTCAGCCCCCAGCCTGCTCCCCAGGCCCCTGTCCTCGAGCTCAGCCTTCAGGGTGTCACCCCGTCCCCGACAGTCCCGATTCCCACTGCCACCCACCAGGAGGTCTCCCTGCCTGCCTACCCTACTGGACCTTGCCTGTGATCAGGGGTGGGGGTGGGGGAACCTGGGGGTGACCCACCCCCATCCTGATTGGGACCCGCCTGTGATGAGGACCCCTGACCCCCAGACTCCGGCTCCCAGAAGCCAGGGAACAAAGGCCGGGCCCGGCGCTGACCAGCGATGACCGAGCATTCCGGGCCGCTCACTTGCTCTCTCCAAACACATTAGCTTTCTGGAATTCACGCTCCCTCCACCCTCATTATCCACAACTCAGATGCCATTCCCAGGCAGCTCTGGGCCCTCCAGGCTCGGCTGAGTGCCCCTGCAGGGTCCCAGCACCCTGGGAGCCCACACGGCCACCTGCGGGGGGCAGCGGGGCCAGCTGCTTCCTGGTCCCGGAGATCTCTGCCCACCCGCCCCCGCCGCGTGTGTGGAACCACACATCTGACCACACTACCCCCAGAGGCGGCGGCTCTGGGACACCCCACATCAGGCAAGGGGGGGGGTGCCAACCAGACACTTCACGCCGGGCGCCTGGGGTTGGAGGTGGGGAACAGGCACAGAGGACTGCAGAGCCCACCTTCCATGTGGGCCTCGCAAGGGGTCTGTGCCCCTGTTCGGGCGCATCCCCCAGCCCCCCGCACACCTCCACCCCTGCCATCAGCCCAGCCGGCCTGTGCTCATTCTGTACATTTAACTCAAATGCTCCCTCCTCCGTGAAGGCCTCCTTGACTGCACCCCAGTCCAGTGAGGCAGGTGCTGGGGCCTGGTAAGACGTCAAGCGCAGGGAGCAGCTTCTGATCACCCTGGGAAACTTAGCCCTGGACCCTGAGCCCTGGGCCCAAAGCCTGGGCTGTTGTGGGTCTTTGGGAAAGGTTTGCTGAGTCCTAGGTGGTAGAGATCATGTGGAAGTCTCCTTGCTCCTCATAGAAGGTCCCTCTGATGCCCTTGGCTGAGTCTCGGAAGGTTCTGGACTGTTGAGAGGGTGATTCCTATCCTCTTTGTACCTGCTTCAGACCTCGTTTCCCGCAAACCTCACGCTGTCCCCTCAGGTGGGGGGAGGGCAGGCTCAGATGGGAGGGCCGGCCAACAAACGAGGCGGAGACCTGAACCCCAGGCTGTCTGATGGGGGCCTCGGGGTCTGGGGGGCCCTGGAACCCAGTCAGGCCTTGCAGGACCCCTCCTCCTCCTCCTGGCGACTGGACCTGAGTGCGAGCCACGCACACATGTGGACACACACACAGGCACACTGGCCTGGATGCACACACACACACACACACAGCCACTTCTGACCCTCTGAGTGCCCGTCGGACCGCCCTCCCCACAGCCCACGGAGCTCGGCCAGGCCTTTAGTCACATCCTGGCGGAAGACCGTGGCCGGAGCCTGGTGGCCAGGGCGGGGCGGGGGCCGGGCAGCTTCCCCGGGCCCCACCTGATGAGACACGGCTCAGCTGAGTTGCTTCCTCATCAGAAATGCTCCCTCCTGGCTTTGTGGGAGGGGCCCAGGCCGGTCGGCAGCAGGCCGGGCCCCTGCGGCTGTTTTTCCAACTCCCACGGACGCCACACGCTCTTGGCCGAGGGCAAAGCTGATGGGACCCAGATGGGCGGCGGGGCAGGCCTCAGAGGCCCGAGCATGCCAGGCCGATGCCGGGGCCTCCACCTCCCAGCTCGAGGGGGCCCTGCTCTGCCTGAGAGACAAGGACGCTGATACCCAGCGGTCTCCCCGGAAGCCCACCACCTGTGTCCGCTGTGCCCCTGGGTGCCCAGGGGGGCTCAGCGCTGGGGCGAGCCCGCCTTACCTGCGGGGACAGTGCAGGCCTGCGGGAAGACAGGGGAGTCTCAGGTCAGTTGTGTGCTGGAATTAGTCAGGGCAGCCTCCAGACACAGCGAGGGGAGCCCCCTGGAGTCTTCGGCCTGCCCAGTCCCCCTGAGCCTCAGTTTCCATGGGAGTAAATGTGGTAACACCCTGTGGCAGTTCAGCGGTGTAGCCATGGCGTGTGGAGCCTGTGCCAGGCCTGGCAGGCCAGGCCCTGGTGTCCAGGGCTTGCTGCTCTGGCGTCTGGACGCCCCCGAGCAGGACGGTCCTCTTGTGGGCCCGGGCCCCACCCTCCTTCCAGCTCACCCGGGGATCCCAGCTCCGCACCAGCACCGTCAGAGTCCCCTGCTGGACTAAATGCAGTTCCGAGTGGTCCACAGTGGCTTCCCACTGCCCACCCTGGTTGGGGCTGGGCCCCCATCCCAGCTCCCTTCAAGGAAGCCTCGAGAAAGCATTCAAATGCAGGTTGAGCTGGTCCATCCATCCCTGTGCACTTCTTTCTGCAACCTCGGGGGTGTGTGAGGGGGGACCCAGGAGGACCCGCCTCCCAGAACCACCCCTTCCCTCTGCCCCTGTGGCTCCTCCATCCCTTGAAGCCTGGGCCCAAGGGGATGCCCCGTCCTTGCCCCCACTGCTTCTTGCCATCAGCCTGAAGCCCCTGTGCCCCGGGGCCTCGGGCTCAGACGAGGTGGCCAGCGGGCTGCCCACTCACTGGGGCCCAGGGTGTGGCCTGGAATCCTCAGACAGACCCCAGGGAACCGAGGCCAGGGGGTCCGAGCAGGCGCTGGCTCTGCCACCGCTCCCCGCCGGGGTCTCCTCCTCTTGAGGACACCCCCACCCTGCGCTTCCCTGCAGCTCACGCCTCTCCCAACCTAGCCCCGCAGGTCTGGCATTCGCCTGTGGTCACTCCCTGGACACCCAGAGACCAGGTCACGGAGGACGAGGGGGCCCTGGTTCAGCTCGCCTGGGCTGCCTCTCGGCCCCTGATAGCTGCAGCTGGAAGGTGGGCGCTGCCGGCTGCAGGCTGTGGAGGCCTTGCCCACCCAGGCGTAGAGGGACCGGCCCTCCTCTGTCCGTGATGGGCGGGCCGGCCCTGGAGCCCACAGGTGTGGCGTGTGGTGGCAGTGGGGACCTGGAGGGGGTCTCTTGGTATCAGTCAGGCCTCCTCTGGATGGGCCTCGAGTCCTCAGGATCGAGAGGGCCGCGGGCAGGTGGGCTCCGGCCACGATACTCTGGTCTTGACACTCCCGGGAGGGCCGGCCGGCGGGAAGTTCGGGGGGGCCCTCGCCCCTCCTGCCAGCCCCACCGTGACTAAAGCGGAGCCTCCCCGCCACCCCGCCGTGACTCCACCAGGCTTTGTCCCCCGGGCCGTCCTTTCTCTGCCGGACCATGGAAAAGGCCGCGTCAGCGCCCGCCTTTGTCTGGCCTGCACCCCGCTGTTCTCAGGCTGGACAAAGCCGGCCCGTTCACAGCCGCCCGGGCGGATAGAGCGATTCAGTGTTTGGATAATTCAACCACAAAAAGCCTGTGGCCCTTTCGCCTCCATCAGCTGGGCACTGCACCCCCGCCCCTCCCGCCTTTCAGGACTCCCGGGAGAGAAAATTCCCACAGGTCCCAGAGGCAGGCATGAGCCCTGGAAAAACAGCGGCTGTGGCCTCCGACACCCGCAGCCAAATCCCCACGCTGCCTGAGGCCTAAGGCGTGTTCCCACCCCTCCCAGCTCCGGCTGCCCATCTGGAAAAGGGGTGAGGACCTCCCACCTGAGACGAGGGTCTGCAGGGTAGCAGGGAGCTTTTCTCTCGGCTAACTGAGGCGGGGCTCTGGGCAAGCCGCCCCCTCCCACTGGCCTTGGGTTCATTTCTTTCTTTTCTATTTTCCTTCTTTTATCTGGCTGCCCCAGCGCTCAGTGGTCACACATGCACTCTTCCATCTTCGTTGCAGCTGTGGGATCTCGTTTCCTGACCCGGGATCAAACTGGCCCCCTGCATTGGGAGCTCAGAGTCGTCTTATCCACTGGACCACCAGGGAAGTGCCTCGGCCTCGCTTCTGATCTACAAAAACTGGGGCTGAGTTTGAGGCAGCAAGGCCACCCCCCCCCTCCCGCCCAGCAGACAGTATGGGTGTGAGGGAGCAGAGACGAGCTGCTGGGACGCGTGCAGTGATCAGGCTGCCGGGGAGAACAGCGCCAGCGGCCAGGCCCCAGAAGCCACCTCCGCACGCCCTCGCCACGGTGCGTCAGAGCAGGGCCACCCTTGCGTGTTCCTCTGTAGGAGCCTCACACCTGGGCTCCCCATCCCCCACTCTGACAACAGCCCTTCCTCCTGCTTCACAAGAGCTCAGACCGAAACCTCGGACCCCCGCCTCCTCTTTCTCTAGCCCTGAGTCCATCTGTCGGCAGATCCTCTCGCCTCTGCCTCCCCCGGGTACGGCATCTAGAACCGACCGCTCCCGCCCGCACACCCCGTCGCCTACTCCCAGCCTCCGGCCTTCCTCCCTGGCACTCTCGGGCCTCTCCCAGCAGGTGATGCTCACTACCCACACACACAGGGCCCCTTGCGCTGGAATGGCCGGCCATCCGTCCCTCCTGCCTTGGCCGCCCTGCGGGTCCCTGACCACGGCTCCTCAGAGCCCCTGCCTCCTCAGTCCATTCCCATGGCTGTGATGGAGTGGCAGGACCGGGCGGCACCTTCCCTGGTCTGTCTTGCTCACGGCTGCCTCCTCAGCACCCACCACATAGCTGACGGGTGCTGGGAGCGGGTGCCTGATCCCGAGGGCCTCCCGGACTGCTCTGGCCCCAGACCCCGCCTCGGCTCTCCTGACCAGCTTCCCGTCTGTGAAATGGGCACAGAGCCCTCTTCCTCGTCAGCCACAGCCTGGACCGTGCACTTTGAAGTCCTGTCGGTACACCCACGGCCACCCCAACCTCTGCAGCTTTCGCTTCTGGATGAGAGCCTGAGGCCCAGAGGCGGGAAGAGCTGACGGGGCCCCAACACCTGGATCCAGGAGCCTGTGTCGCACAAAGTGTCTCCTGAGAGAGTCCCGACTGGCCCTCTGGGGCTCCTCTGCCCACAGTGACCCTCGGGGGCCGTCTGCCTATTGGCAAGTTGCCTGTGCCAGGCGGCCCCTCTAAGCCGTGGGGCCTGGTTCTCCTGCCTCTTCCTGCGCCTCCCTGTCTGGGCCTGGCTCCAGGCGGCTGGGACTCTGGGTCTCAGTGGGCAGGACTGGGGCTCCTCCACAGGGTCTGAACCAGTGTGAGTGACCTCCACTGGGACCCTGTCCCTTCCTGCACCATGTGCCCAAGGCCCCAGGACAGGGGCTCCCCAGAGCGTGAGCGCTCGGGGGTCTCACTGTACAGGTGGGGAACCTGAGGCGGGGGGGGCACAGGGGCAGGCTGGACAGGGAGGCTCCACAGTGGGAGGCCACCCCGCGGGCCGCGCTGCCTCTGCCTCCAGCTCTTCCAACTGCTCTCACGGCAGCGGTGATGAAAGTGGGTGTTGCCTGGTGATTCCCAAACTGTGCTTCACGGAACCCCTCGAGGCACGACAGCTGGACCGTAAAAGGGCTCGGTGGTCATGGAAGCGCAGGAAACACTGCCCAGAGCACGGGGCCGTGGGTGGATGGCCACGGTGCCACCACATCAGGGTGCGGACAAGCAGCTTAGGCACTGGAACATCCCCAAGGCACCGCCACCTCTGGGCAGGGCCCTGCTGGCCTCCTTCCCCAGTGGCAACAACCCTGGTCATGTCCTTGCTCTCACCCCAGGAGGCCGGTGTGTCCAAACCCCGGGGCACCCCAGAACAGACCCCTGGGGTCTTGTAGCCCCCAGCCAGCACCACCGTGGAGCCCCATATCCTGCCCTGGGGAGCGGCTGTGACATGAGGACCGCTCAGAGCCGCCTTCCCACTGTACCTCCCCACCCACCCTGGAGCTCCCCTCTTGCCATGTGAGGACCGCTCAGGGCCCACAGCCCAGCCATGGCTCGCTCTCCTCTTGCAAAGCACAGAGGGGTTGAGTAGCCTGTCTGAGGCCACGGTCACAGCAGGGTCCCCGGAACTCACTTTCTTCTTTATTTGGTTGCATTGGGTCTTATTTGCTTCACTTGAGATTTTGTTGAGGCAAGTGGGATGTAGCTCCCTGCCCAGAGATTGAACCCAGGCCTCTGCACTGGGAACCCAGAGTCTTAGCCACTGGGCTACTGGGAAGCCCCCAGGACTCACCTTCTTGACCACTGTTCTTCTACCTTGCTTGTTTCCATAGAGATGTGAATGGCCAGTGTCAGGCCCACCTGACTGTCTTCAATAACTCCTTCTTATTGCCTCTTAATTTAAACCTCTGCTCCATTATCACTTCCTACAGGAAGCCCTCCTGACCTTCTGGCAGGCATGGCATCCTGGGTGTCCTTCATCAGGGCCCTGCCTGGTGAGGAAGCAGGGAGGGCTTCCTGGAGGAGGAGGGGAGCTGGAGCTTTGTCTCAGGAGATGAGAGTTGGCCCGGCAGAGAAGAGAGGCAAGGACCCAGCTGGACTCTGAGGTCAGACAGAGCTGCTAGAGGTTGGGGGGCCAAGGTGAGGAGACTGGCAGGAGGGGAGGAGCTGAGACCAGGTCTCCAGCAGACGGAGGCCCTGTCTGGGCAGACATTTGTGGTCTGTGCCCGTGCAGCTGCTGGTAAACCCGCACCGGTGACTGGTTTGGCCAGTTTCTAACATCCTCCTCGGGAGCCTGGGGGGCTCGCTGGACTTGACAGATGATTCTGCCAGGCCTACTGGGCGCTGTGCGCCCTTTAGTGGCCATGGGGCTCCGCCCTGGGCTGGACTGGCTTCAACTCCAGGTCTGTGAGGAGGGCTTGTCCACGGTTCCTGAGGCCCTGCACTCCCCACCCGGGAGCACAGCCTGGGCCTGGGGAGGAGCCCACCGGGAGCCCACACCCACCAGGGCTGCCTCACTTCCTCGACTCGGTGACGCCTCCAGAGCCTTGAATGTGCTCTTTTAGTCAAGAGAGTGGACATCTTGAGAGGGGCTTGTAAATGACAGCCACCCACCAGAGCGGTCTCCCTCCACCACCACGTCCTCCCTGCCCTGGAACTTTCCATGGCTCCCACTGCCCGGAGAACAGTCTACACGCCCAGGCCCAGCTGACACCCCTTTCTCCGGCTCCAGTCTTAGTTCTTAAAATTTCCTTAACCAAGCCCCAGCGGGTTGTTTCAATCCTCGCCAGGTGGGCAGCCCGGCCTCTGAGTGAGCCGGTGCGGGGAGGCAGGAGGAACCGGGCCTGGGGCCCCCCGTGACTCCTGCATCTCACGTGTGCCTGGCACGTCACACCCCTTGTCCCTCGGGGGACAGGGAGAGTCCTATGACTTAGGAACAGAGGCACCTCAAAGCTCCCCTCCGGTCCCTCTCCACCGCCTCCCTGGGCTGCCTGCTCACGCTCCAGTTGACTTTGGCATTCACAGGTCTGCCTGGCACTTTACAGTTTGCAAAGGGCTTTCTGCCCATTGCCTGACCAGACCTCACTCCCTCTCTGGGCAGGGCTGAGGCAGGTGAGGAAACCGACGCTCAGAGAGTGACCTGCCAAGGTCCCACAGGGACTCGGTTCCCTCCTCTGCCCTTCCCCTCCCTGCTCCGAGCCTGCAGTCACATTGATGGGGAGTCCTCTCTAGAGTGGCCATGGGAAGCCATCAGGGGGAGAGGTCCACCTCGGAGGAACGGGGACCCCACGTCGGGTGCCCCCAGGCCTCGTCTGGCTGATAAAATGGTTAATGTTTAAACCGCAGCAAGGAATTCCCCCTCCCCAAACCCTCCATGTACATACACTTGCCACAGGCCTGAGAAACAAAACCCAACTGACCAACCATGGCGAGATGAGGAGGGGACCCCTCCCCCCTGTGCTGACACCCAAGGGTCCTCTGTGTCCTGGAGGGCACTGCCAGGAACCAGGGGGTGAGCGGAGCAGACACCCCAAAGGGCAGGGCAGCTGCAGGCAGAGTCCTTCCTCCCCTGACACCTCTTAAAAATAGGACTGGTGGTTTTTGGAGTGTTACACGAGACTCACCGGAAAGCTACAGTGATGGACAATACACAAAGGTGTAAAGCTACAGTAATCCAGACACGGGGTACTGGTGCAAGAACGGACAAATGGGTCAGTGGAACAAAATAGACAGCCCAGAAATAGACCCCCATGAATGCAGCCAGCTGACCTTTGATGAAGGAGCAAAGGCAACTGGAACAACAGACAGTCTTTCCAACAAATGAGGCCAGAAGAGCTGGACAGTCACACGCAAAGAGAGTCTAGATACAGACCTCACCCTCCACAAAAAGTAACTCAAAATCATAGGCCTCAACGTAAAATGTAAAACCGTAAGATTCCTGGGCTTCCCTGGTGGCTCAGATGGTAAAGAATCTGCCTGCACTGCAGGAGACCCAGATTCGATTCCTGCTGGAGAAGACTTTTGAGAGTCCTTTGGACTGCAAGGAGAAGGAAATTAACTCAGAATATTCATTAGAAAGACTGATGCCGAAACTGAAGCTGAAGCTCCAGTACTGTGGCCACCTGACGCGAAGAGCCAACTCACTGGGAAAGACCCTGATGCTGGCAAAGACTGAGGGCAGGAGGCCAAGGGGACGACAGAGGATGGGATGGCTGGATGGCATCACTGACTCGATGGACATGAGTTTGAGCATCTCCTGGAGACAGTAGGGACAGGGAGGCCTGGCATGTTATCGTCCATGGGGTTGCAAAGAGTCAGGCACAACTTAGCGATTGAACAGCAATAGCAACAAGACTCCTAGAAAACAGCACAGGAAAAAACCGAGATGATTTTGATAAAGGCCGTGGCTTTACAGATATCGTACCAATGGTGTGATCCATGAAGGAAATAATTGATTAGCCAGACTTCATTAAAATGAAACACTTCTGCTCTGTGAGAGACAACGTCAAGAGAAGAAGACGAGCCGCAGCCTGGGAGAAAATATTTGCAAAACACATCTGACAGGGCTTCCCAATCCACCAGGGGACAAGCGCTGGATTCCTGGTCTGGGAAGATCCCATGTGCTGAGGGACAATTAAGCCCAGACTCCATACTACCAAGCCCATGTGTCGCAGCTACTGAAACCTGGCCACCCCAAGGCCCATGTTCTGCGAAAAGAGAAGCCACCGCAATGAGAAGCCTGCTCACTGCAACGAGAGAAGCCCATATGCAGCAACAAGGAGCCAGCACAGCCAAAACAGTTAATTAAAAAAAGAATCTCTTTAAAAATCTGATAAAAGACAGGTATCCTAAATACACACGCAAAAAATAAATATACAAAAAAACCACTTAAAACTCAACAAAAAGAAAGCATGCAACCTAATTTAAAAAGTAGACAAGAAGTCTGGAAAGGCACCCCCACCAAAGATGATACAGAAGCACATGAAATGGCTGTTTCATAACCCACCTCAAGGACAATAAAGCATATGAAATGATGCTCGTCGTCACGCAAATCAAAACAGTGATGAGATACCAATACACACCCATTAGAACGGCCAAAATCCAGCTCTCCAACAGCTCCAAAGGCTGGCGAGGACGTGGAACCACCAGAACACTTGCGCCTTGCAGGCAGGAATGCAGATCGGTGCAGCCACTTTGGAAGAGGGTTTGGCAGTTTCTTATAAAGCTAGACGTACTTTTGCCATATGTTCCAGCATTCACTCTCCTTGGTATTTACCCAAAGAAGTGGAAAACACATTTACATAAAACCCTGCACCTGGATGTTTCCAGCAGCTTTATTCAGAATTGCCCAAAGTTGAAAGAAAACAAGATGTTCTTTGGCATGCAAGTGGATGCACAGACTGTGGTCCATCCAGACAGCAGGATAGCTTTCAGCGCTAAAGAGAGATGCACTATCAAGTCATAGAAAGGCATGCAGGAAGGAACCCTGAGTGTATGTCAGTGAGTGAAAGAAGCCAGTCTGAAAGGCTTGTTGTCCAGTCTGACTCTTTGTGACCCCATGGACTGCAACACGGCAGGCTTCCCTGTCTTTCACTACCTCCCAGAGTTCGCTCAAACTCATGTCCATCGAGTCGGTGATGCCATCCAACTATCTCATCCTCTGTCGTCCCCTTTTCCTCCCACCTTCAATCTTTCCTAGGATCAGGGTCTTTTCCAATGAGTCTCTTCACATCAGGTGGCCAAAGTATTGGAGCTTCAGCTCCAGCATCAGTCCTTCCAATGAATATTCAGGACTGATTTCTTTCAGGATTGACTGGTTGGAACTCCTTGCAGCCCAAGGGACTCTCAAGAGTCTTCTCCAACCCCACAGTTCAAAAGCATCATGATCCAAATTTCACATCCATACATAACTACTGGAAAAACCACAGCTTTGACTAGACAGACCTTTGTTGGTAACTAATGTTTGTGCTTTTTAATATACTGGCTAGGTTGGTCATAGCTTTTATCCAAGAAGCAAGCATCTTTTAATTTCATGGCTGCAGTCATCGTCCACAGTGATTTTAGAGCCCCAAAATACAGTCTGTCACTGAAAAGGCTACGTACTACATGAGCCTAACCCTACGACATTCTGGAAAAGGCAAAACTATGGGGACAGCAAGAAGACCAGTGGTCGCCAGGGGTTCGGGAGAAGGCGAGATGAGAGCAGCTGGAGCACAGAGGACTTTCGGGCAGCAGAAGTGCCCTGTATGATCCTGGAAGGGCGGATGTTGTTCTCATATATTTATCCAAACCTGTGGATTGTATCTGGGCTTCCCAGGTGATGCTAGTGGTAAAGAACCCAGTTGCCAATGCAGGAGACACAAGAGAAACCGATTCGATTCTTGGGTCAAGAAGTTTCCCTGGAGAAGGAGATGGCAACGCACTCCAGTATCTTGCCTAGGACATCCCATGGACAGAGGAGCCTGGCGGGCTACAGTCCACGGGGTTGCAAAGAGCCAGATGCGCCTGAGCGACTTAGCAGGCACGGCACAGCACATAGAGTGTGTAACACCGAGTGAGCCCTGATGTCCGCTATGGACAAACATGCATCAGCGCGTCAGCTGTAACCATGTACCTCACTAATTGCACATATTAACAACAGGGGAAACTGTAAGGCATGGGGCGTGAGGTGTAAGGGAAACTTGTAGTTTCCCTCAATTGTTTTGGTGAACCAAAACTGCTCTTCTAAAAAGTCTATTTAAGAAAAATAGAGCACTGGACTTCCCTGATGGCCTCTGTGCTCCCAATTCAGGGGCGTGGGTTTGATCCCTGCTTGGGGAAGATCCCTCAGGCGGAACAGCCAAAAAACAGAAAAAGGGCGGGGGCAAGGAGCCTGATGTGAGTTCCAGCCACACACAATACCTTGCAAACACCATTTTTGTTTGTTGATGTGCGCTTTCGTTTCCGGCTGTTCTGAGGTACCGCAGACCCAAGAAGTGTGTTCTTTGAGATGTATCACGTGAAGTTCTGATGAAGCACACGCGGGGCGGTGATTACCCCAATCCAGGTAACTCACACGTCCCTCACCCCACGCAGTCATCTTCCCTGACAAACCCAGAGCTGAACACAGCATCTAGACAGCCGAAGGGACAAGCCGTGTGACCCTCCCTGCGGGGATTAAGCGGGCGGGAAGTGAGGAGCGAGGCCCCAGGGAGGGGAGCGCAGCCAGGAGGGGCTCCGGGGCCTCTGGGAACCGGCCTTGCTCTGTCCCTGCCTGCGGACGCTTACGTGCAGGTTTGGTTTGTGAAAATCGTCGAGCTGCGTCCACTTTCCTGTGGGTTATGCTTCATTAAAAAGTTCCAGAAAAAATAGCGTTTGCGGTGGAAAACTGGAAACCCCAGAAAAGGAGAGGAAGGTGGTTCCTCTCGTCCACCCTCTGCCCACCAGGAGGGGTCCTCGACTCAGGGTCGGGGGGCAGCTTGCGAAGGGGACATCTAGGCTGCAGATCGCCTGGCCCCCTAACCCCACACCTCGGGCCCCGGGCCGGGTGGGGGTCTTTGTCTCCATGGGGCTCCAGCGCCGAGCCTGCCGGGATGGGTGAATCACTGCATCCTGGAAGGATCATCTCCTGGTTCGGGAAACTCCCACTCGGTGCCCCTGAGGCCCAGCCCAGGGACAGGGGACTTGGGCCCCACCTCCCGGGGGGCCCCCAAGTTGATGTCCTGAGTGTCCAGGGGCAGGGATGGGCAAGGCCACCCTGGGACAGGCCCCTGAGTCTGTCCCAACCCTGGGCGCCCCACCGTGGCGGCTCTGCACAGACCCCAGTGTGCCCCTCGTCCTTGGGAGGTGGGGGCCTGGCCGGGGCCGGGGCCAGGGCTGGGCCTGAGCCGGTGACATCATGGATCGGGCCTTGCCAGTTCCTTCCCGACCTCGGAAACCCCAACACCCTGCTCCAGGAACTGGCCTGTGGAGTTGGCTTTGGCTGGCTGCCCCCAGAGTGCGGCGGGGAGGCCCTGGCCCCACAAGCCCTGGCGGCCTGTCCCCAGGGCCGCCTTCCTTTCAGGGGCTTGGGGAGCCCATGCCCGTGTGAGAACCAGCGGGGTCAGCTCCCTCCGCCCCCGCCCCCGCCGCCCCCCCTGAATGGCAAGGAAAATAAACAGCTGTCCGCCCCTCTCCACAACTGGAAACACCGCAGGGCCCGCGGCCTCAGACCAAGCCGTGGGGCTGAGTCACCGGCCAGCCACCGGGGAGGGGGCAGACCCGGGGCTGCCCCGCGGAGACCTCAGGCCAGGCCGCCCCGTCTGGGCCCCACGCTCGGCCCCTCCCGCTGCACCCCAGCTCTTCCGAGCCTCAGCTCCCGACCGCCCTGGGCCTCCGTGGCTTCACCAGCTGACCCAGGGGCGGGCCCGGTGCTCTTGTTCCGTCCACGATTGTGGACAGTGACTGCGGCGCCTGCGGCTCTGGGGTCCGACTGGGGGCCACAACCTGCGGCAGGCCTCACGGAGCAGAACAGGAGAGCGGACGTTTCAGAAAGATCGTTCACAAAGGTGGAAGTGCAATGGGCCTCCTGGGGGGGTCTTGCCCAGTTGGGGGGTCTGATGGCCCTAGAGGCGCCATAGTCTGGTCCCCAGGGCTGGCACCCCCTCCTTCCTGTCTCCTTCCCTTTCTCCTCCACCCTCTTCTCCGTCCTTCCATCTCATCCTCTGATAACCTTTCTCTGGGGCAGCACCCTCCGTACGCCAACCTGCAGTGACCTTTGCGGGCGCCTGGCTGTCCTCAAGGGCCTACGGCGTGCTGGGCCCTGAGTCCTTGGGAGGGGACCCTAATCCTGCCTGTGGACGGATCTGGACAGGGACCAGTTGGAGGTCGGGTTGTGTAGCTAACGAGGGTACCAGCTGTGAGGGCCCCACGGCAGCTCCCTGCCCAAGGATGGTCTCGGGAGAGGCAGGGCCAACCTCACCCCCGCAGGAGGCGTTATTCCAGGATCGGGGTGGCAGGGGTGGAGGGTGTCTGCTGGGAAGAGGGGCTGGTCAGGCAAAGGGGTTAACCCCAGGCAAAGCTTCAGGTGCTGTGCGTGGCTGGACTGGGCCGAGGGAAAGCGTGCCTTTAGGGCAGAGTGTGGACTCTTTCCCAGGGTGGCAGCAGCTCCAGGGAGACCAGCCAGGGCTCCCCTGGACTCCCCCGGGTTGGACTCCCCCAGGCTCCACGGGGCAACAAGTGTGGGGCGGAGGCTGAGCAGAGGGCCCAGCGGGGCAGGGAGGATCAGAGGGCAACCAGAGTCCCCGCTGTGTTCCCACGCCGGACAGCGGGGCAGGTGTGGCCTCGGGGTCACCGAGCAGCGGGAGGCCCGGGAAAGCCCGGTGTCTGGCCTGGGCGGGCGGCGGGAGCATCAGCCAATTAACCTGCGATCGCCCGGGGAGATGCTAAGAGGATTTGCCTTTTGTCTGGCTAATTATTCCGCGTCTCCACTTTTCCTTTCCTGGGGAGCCCAGGCCCTTTGCGGAGCTTTAATTAAAAGGAAGCCGCTTTCTCAATTACCCCAAGGGTGGGGCAGCCAGTGGAAACCCCGGGGGTCGCCCTCTAGGGCCCAAGCAGAGTCTGGGGCATCTTCCCAGGGTCTGGGATTATCACCACGAGGAATCGGAGGCCCTCGAGGGGCCCACCCGTGCGGGTTCTCCTGGCCTGGTTGACCACGGCCTGCTGGGCCCCTCCGAGCTCTGAGGCATCCCCGTGAGAAGCAGGAGCCCTGTCAGCTCACAGGAGTGGGGTCGTGGCTGTGACACTGCCACAGAGGGGACCCGGGGGGGCCTTCCCAGAGACCTGGGACCACAGGGCCACTTCCTGTGCCCCTCCAGTCCCAAGGGGTGCCCCCACAGCCCTCCCCAGCTCTACTGGGCACCCTGATGGGTCAGAGAAAGTTCACTGTTCAGGGAGAATGGAACCAGGCCGCGGAGACCAGACCTCATCTGGATAGCAGCCCCCAGCGGTCACGACACGGACAGAGGCCGTGCCTTCCTGCTGCCAGGCCTCTCACCCTGCCCGCCCCTCTGTGCCCAACACAGGGCGTCTCTCTCCCCGACTCCGCTCCAAGCCTGCTATGGGTCACTGGGAGGGGTCGGCAGTGGGCTGTGGAGTCCCTGCTCCTGCCCTTGTCTGCGTGGCACCTGGGGTTTCCGGGAGGAGGTGACTCATGAACCGCTTTTCAAGGATGCGCACAAGTTTGCCAGCAGAGAGGACTCAAAGTCACCTCGGGCCAGGCAAACTGAACCAGTGGGCCAGGGGCCAGCGGCACCAAGGAAGGGGGCCCCGAGGTACCGAGGGTTTGAGAACGGGCCACTCTGGCCGTGTTCACAACCTGCGGGACCCCAGGGAACCACTGGGGCTTCAAAGACTTAGCGGCCATGGAGGCCCTGGGGACGGGGGCCTGGCCTGACCCCAGTCTGGCCCGCAGTGCGGCCATGCCTGGGCATGGGGCTCCTCTGCCCCCTGTCGGGTGGCCGCGCTTTTGGGAGGTTGTCCGCTCACGTGTTCATCCCCAGCTCACCCGTCCTGTCCTCACAGTTCACTGGCCTCACTCTCTCCTCCTTTCGTTCACTCACACATCCTTCTGCTCACCCATCCGATGGTCCATCCTTCCACTCGCCGCCTTAGGGAGGGCTGGGCAGGTGCTGGGTGTGGGCCCACGGAGGAGAGAGCTTCCTGACAAAGTTGACCCGCAGCAGCGGCAGATGCTCTGAAAGCGCGGGGCCGGGGCTGGCGCACTTCCTCGGAGGGGGCCGCAGAGTGGGTGGGCCAGACGCAGCACTCCAGCCCGGCTCACTCAGGATCCAGAGCTCCGCTGGCTCCCTGTGGGTGCCGAGATGCTCACCTGGCCTTTCCTGCCCTTGGCCTCGGCTCTGGAATTCCCTCTCCCCTCTCTGCCAGCCCGATCTGGAAAGCTGAACATGGCTCGCACGGCCCTGCCTCCCACCAGGCGCTGCTCTCTGGGCCCTGGGTCTGGGCCCCTTGCTGGGCAGCTCCTCCTGGAGAACCCAGCCTTTCTCGCCTACAGCCAGGAGGCGTGGGGTCGCGGCAGTGCGGGCTGGAGGGCTGGACCCTTGTCTCGTGAGATCAGGCAACACTGAAGGCCTCCTTCTGCCCGACCACGGGGCGCAGGGGCCTCCGCCAGCTCGCCCAGCTGTGTCTGGACGTCCCCTCCCCGCGGGGTGACACCAGCAGTGACAGCAGCAGTCAGGCCTCCTGGGAAAGGGCAGGTGGGTCTCCTGCCATCACCCCAGGTAAGCCAGCCCCCACCTGGTACCAAGGTGTCCTTGGCGGCCTGCCCTGACCCACGACCTCCGTGGCCAATTAGCATGGCTGAAAGCCCTCCGAGCGGTTCTGGAACTCGTCTTTCATGTGACAGTTTCACTTGGGAACATTTGAGCACAGACCCTTGCCTTTGGCTTCCTCTCAGGGGCCCCGGCTGCGTTGGGTTGGGGGGCGGTAATGGGACCAGCTCTGGGCTGCTCTGTCACAGGCCACCCTCGAGGTTCTGCAGAAGCTGAGAGCCTACATTCAGGGAGCCTCTGTTTGGGGGTACCCCTGCGTTGGCAGACAGGGGTGGGGGACCAGTGTAACCTGTCAGGCCTGAGGCAGATAGCATCCCTCTGAGAGCCTCATGCCCCTTGGTGGTTGTCAAACATTTTTAGCAGCAGAGCCCTTTGGGCAAACTCAGCATTTGTGGAACTCCAGCCTGCAGAAGCTGTCACAGAGGAGCTGCCCTGCGGAGGAAGGTCAGAGGGCCTGGGGCCCCTGCCCCGGAGCCCGAGGCTACAGGGGACATGCCCCAACATCTGCCCCGTGCTGCCACCCTCTGAAAATAAGGTCTGAGCAGGAAAGGCCAGCTGGCCCAGTGGCCGCCCCCTGCAAGCCGGCCACACCAGCGATGCGGTTCCCAAGCCCTTCCCTTTGCATGCACGCGGGGCCCCAAGGGAGAGAGGCCGCAGGGTCTAAACCACCCGGAACGCTCCAGAGTCCTGCCCGGCTGTGGTGCCGGGACCCAGGTCTCATCTCGGTCTTCCCCTTGATTTGCTTCAAAAGTCGTCACCGAGCCCTACGCTTTGCTTGGCACTGGGACACGAGGGAAAGATGTCCAGCCTTGAGTTCTTCTCCAGAAAGATCTCCTGGGCTGTGAGGGTGGGCTCAGGGCCTCGTCAGGGCCCCCCAGCCTGGGAGGGTGCTTGGAGAGGGCACTCTCTTCACTGAGTGGTCTTGGCATCCTGGCATTCCCTGGTCCTGGTGGTAGAATCGGTACGTCCTGACCCCGTGGACTGCAGACCCCAGGCTTCTCTGTCCAGGGGATTCTCCAGGCAAGAATACTGGAGCACATCGCCATTTCCTCCTCCAGGGGACCTTCCCAACCCAGAGACTGAACCTGCATCGCAGGCAGACTCTTCACGGACTGAGCCGCCGTGTGGGCGCCCAGTAAATGCACTCACTGGAATTCTAATCTCCCAGAAACCTGAACCCAGCCAGGACCTCAGCCCAGGGTGGGCTGGGGGTGGGGTGGGACACACCACGTTCCTGGGGTCACCAGAGCCTCTGCTGGCTACGCCGTTAGCACCACTTACTTCTCAGGCTTTACCCTTCCGTATCGTTGTTTTCTGGTGTTTAAGGCATTTTCTCAGCGAACCAATGTCTGGAAAGTATCCATCCATCGACTGGGCCAACACAACACTGCTGCATTCCTGTTGCGCCCTGTCACCGGGCCCTGGTGGTGACAAGCCAGCGATGGTCGTGCCTACTGGTGGCACCAGCTGGAAGTCTGGGGACGAGCTCCGTGAGAACCAGCTCCAGGGACGGGGCAGGCGGTGATGTGGCCTCTGCAGTTTGGAGCCCAAGAGACTCTTTCTTAGCTGGTGACCGCCAGCCTGTGACTCAAAGCAGGGGAACGGCCACATGAAGGTCTTCAGGGGACTCCACAGGCAGGCAGGGGGACAGGAGGTATCCGAGGGGACCTGGGCAGACCCTGGCCGAGTTGGAGGTGAATCACATAGTCCTGGGCGGGGACAGAGCAGAGTCAGCAAAGTATTAAGAGCCACCGTGTGTCACTGGTTCACTCCTCACCCGCGAGGTTCTGCCGGCCTTGGCAAGAAAGGGCCTGCAGAGGCGGGAGACCCCGACCAACCTTGGGCAATGCCTCCTCACTGGCACAAAGCCCGTGAGTGTGAGCCTGGCTGACCCAGGCCTGCTCTACCCCAGGGCGGCCCTCCCCACCCAGCCAGCAATCCACCTGGTGGGCTGGGGTGCACCCAGGAGCTCTGCGTCTCTCCCCTAAACCCAAGTTCTGGAGACAGCTGCCCTCTGCCTCGTGGACCCCCAGTTTTGCCCTCTTCTCAGAAGGCGCTGCCTCTCGGGGGCTTTGGGGTGTCTGTCCTGAGGAGTCCCCAGGCTGTCAGTCCTGGGTTGAACAGTGGCCTCCGAGACGGCCAGATCCAAATGCCAAGCTTGCACATCTTCCCTTACATGGTATGTGGGTTGAGGCGAGAATCCTGAGATGGGAGCTTATCCCGGATTATCTGTGGCCTTGAACGCAATCACAGGTGTCCCGGGAGGGGCCGGAGGGGCTCTGACACCCACAGAGGAGCAGCCACACAAGACGGGGCAGAGAGAGGTGGGGAGATGCTGGCCTCGAGGGCGGGCATCATGCGGGCACAAGCCAAGGATGCTGGCAGCCACCCGGAGCTGGGACAGAATCTCCCGGAGGACAGCCCTGCCCACACCTCGACTTCGGGCTCCTGCCACAGCGGTAAAGCCACCTGGCAGCGGGGGCTGTCAGAGCAGCTGCAGGAGAGAGCGTGCTCTCCGCCTCCTCCTGGCACCCAGGGAAGCCCAGGCTGTGTCCTCAGAGCAGCGAAGGCAGCCCCGCGGCCCCTGCCCCGGCTGCGAGCACTGTGTCTCCCTCACGCCCGGACGCAGTGCAGGAGCCAGCAGCAGCAGTCAGACTGGCACCCCCAAGTAAGGCGCGTCTGGCAGTAAAGAACCGCCTACAATGCAAAGACCTGGGCTCGCTCCCTGGCTTGGGAGGATCCCCATAGACAGAGGAGCCTGCTAGGCTGCAGTCCATGGGGTCGCAAAAAGTTGGACACGACTGAGTGACTTTCACTTTCTCATTTAAAAAGGTCTTCTGGTAGCTTGGACCAGAAAGAATCAGCCTGCAACATGGGAGACCTGGGTTCGATCCCTGGGTTGGGAAGATCCCCTGGAGGAGGGCATGGCCACCCACTCCAGTACTCTGGCCTGGAGAATCCCATGGACAGAGGAGCCTGGAGGGTTACAAAGGGTTGGACATGACTGAGCGCTACGCACGGCAAGTGCAGCCCCCCGGCTGATGGAGGGCACGTCCAAGGGGAGGTCAGGGGAGGACCTTGGAGGCTGAGTCTCCCGGGCTGCGGCGGGGAGAAGGGCATGGTGCCCTGGCAGGCTCCCTGGTTCCGGCTCCTATGGGACAGTGCTGGTGGGTGTGGACCAGGGAGGCTCTGGAGCACAGGCTGGGGGCCGAGGGGCGTGCGGGGACAGGCGTGCCTTCCCCGAGCCAGCATGGCTCAGCCAGGCGTGCGCTGCAGGCCCCAGACCCGCCGCCCAAGCCCTTTTAAGAATAAAAACAAATATTTGTGCTGCCTGTTGTGTGTGTTGGGGTTTAGTTTTCTTCTCCAGGCTAAAAATAGGCACCTCTCCCACCCCTGCGGGGGTTCCTGCCCCGCCCACCGCTGGGCCGGGCCTGGCCTGGTTCTCCGGGGGCTCCTGCCAAGTTCTGACTTAACTGCCGGTGACAGGAGCGCGAAGGTATCAGAAAACGATTACGGGATTAAGGTGCCCATTACGGCGGCGCGGGGGGGCGCTTCAGCGCCGGGCCGGCCGCCACGCATCGGGGGTGGGGGTCCCCAGAGGGGCTTGGACACCGTCCCGGGGCCCCTTCACCCGAGGGTGATAGTGATACCCCCCCCCCCGCACTAACAAGGGAAGGTGCAGCACTAACAGCCGCTCGGGGGAGGGGGGTGGCCCAGACGGCTGTCCGGGCAGAAGCCGCGTCCCAGCTGAGGGACGACCGGGGACCACCGCGGAGGGGCGGTGCCGGGGGCGCAGGGACACCGGGAAAGGGGTTAGGGAGGGGGTGGGCCAGGGAGCAGGGAGGAAGGACAGGCGATGGGCAGGCTCGAGGGGTCTGAACAGTGCGGGGAGGGTCCGCCCGGGGATCCGTTCACGTCATGGCCGTGCTGCCGTCCAGGATACAGTGGGGGCGTGAACCTGGGGGCCCTCGGGGAGGCGGGTTGGCCAGACAATGGGGTGGGGTCCAGGGCAGGTGGACCCAGGGAGTCCCCAGAGGGGGAGGGCAGTTTGGGGAACATGCTGGTACCACCTGCAGGAGCCAGGGGCTGGAGGAGGTCTACGGCCACCCTGGCCTGGGAGACAGTAATTCAGAACCACGGACAGCTGTGTGGCTGCGAGAACCCCCGTGGGGGACAGGAAGGGGGGACGACAGGGTCCCTGAGCCCCAGCCCCGCACGGGGGCCAGCAACGGGTGAGGAACCCCCACAGAAGGAACCAGGGAGGGGCAAGGGCACCAGCTGGGGGGGCCCGAAGGTGAGGGAGAGGTCGGGACCTGAGGCTCCCGGGCCCAAGGGCTGAGCCAGACAAAGGTCATCAGGGAAAGGTGTAAACTGTAAAGTGCGGTGGGCACGCCAGGGTGGGGCTCTCAGGGCCTTTCCAGGCAAACTGTAAAGTGCGGTGGTGCCAGGGCAGGGCTCTTGGGTCCTTCCCATGCAAACTGTAAAGTGCGATGGGCACACCAGGGCGGGGTTCTTGGTGCCTTCCCATGCAAACTGTAATGTGTGGTAGGCACACCAGAGCAGGGCTCTCGGGGCCTTTCCAGACAAACTGTAAAGTGCAGTGCCCACTCTGGTCTGGGCTGCTGTGGCTGTGTGGCGTCTGTCCACAGGGGGAGTTCCCTAGGGAGACAGTCCTGCTTTTCCCTGGGGATGGGGAGGCGAGCAGGGAGGGGCTGCCCACTCCTATAGCTCCCCCACCCCCCACGAGCCTGTCCAGAGAAGCGGGGACCAAGCAGGGTGGGTGGCAGAGGGGCTTCCCCATGTCCTTGCTTGACTGCCAGCCTGGGGGGCACTTCTTCCCTCTGCCTCTCGGTTGGACGGATGGTGAGGAAGGGGAAGAGGAGGGCGGGGGGCTGACGAGTTCTGAGCCCTCCACACACGCCATCTCACTGGACGCTCCTTGCAGGCCCTGGACAGGCAGTCCGTCCTGTCTTACAGAGGGGACACCGAGGCACAGTGGACCAAAGACACAAGGAGGGGGAAGGGCTGGTCCCAGAGCCCCTGCTGTCATCCAGCTCCCGGGCCCAGCCAGCACGCTCCATCCATGGAAGGCCCCAGCCCTCCGCGCGGGGGGCAGGCCTGTGTCCAGTTTCCTCCCCGACCCCGAGCACCCTGCGGAGGCCCCCTGTCCTGAACCGGAGGGGCTGCTGGTGCCCAGCTCCCCCGCCCACCAGCTGTCCCTTCTCCTCCCGGCCTCTGGCCCGGAGGGTCCCGCTGCCTGGGGCGCCCTCTCCATCTCCTGCCCTGGTCTGCATCAATTGGTAGCTGGTCCAATTCACGTGGTCCACTCTGACCGCCCACCCATCTTACGTAACCTGCCTTGGCTTCGCCTCAGTGCTGGCTCCTTTCTCGTACGCTGGACCCTTCATGGTTTATGCTGTTCCTTACATTTCTAATAGACGGCCTGTTGCCTTGTGGCCCCTCCAGATGGTCAGCTCCCCAAGGGCAGGACTTTCACTGCCTCCCTGGTGTCTGACACACGAGAGGGGCACAGTAAAATTTATCGAGCAAGCGAGTGAGACCAAGTGCTTCTCACCTCCAGAGGGGACTCCAGATGAGGCAGAGGAGAAGGGGACCTGGGCATGGCAGGCCTCCCAGAACCCAACACCACCCATCCCCTGCCCACCTGGGCCCTGGCCCAGAACCGTGACCTCCCCCCAGGCTGCAGAACCGAGACACCTGGAGCACTAGACAGAAAGCGCAGGCTCTCCGTGTCTGAGAACCGTGAAATCGGAACGCTGTGGGGGCTGCACGCCCCCTCGCCTCGTGTGGAGGTCAAACCATGCTTGAATTCCTCTAGTGATGGGGAGCTCCCTCCTTCCAGCGGCTCGGGCAGTGAGCAAGGCCTTCTAATGTGGCCTGAGGCCCATCCTGCACCAGACCTCCTAGGGTCTGCCCCTCTGTGTCCTTGGTGAGCAGTGCTGGCAGGCCCTTTCCACCGGAGCAGGGATGGGAGACTGCCCCTCCCGGCAGTGGGCACACCCCCAGCTCCCAGGGAGACAGCCCCGGTGACTCAGCTGTGTCCACTCCCTCCCTAGCGTGTTTGCCGTTGAGATTTAATCGATGCTCCTTCCCTGGGAACACAGGAGGTGAAGTGAGCGTCCGGGTCAGGCCCCGTCTGCAAGGCCAGCCCCGCTTACTCGGCCGGCCGGCAGCCGGCCACCTCCCCGGATGGGTCGATGAGCAGAAGCTCAAAGCCCTGACATCGGCCTCAGCAGTTCAGAGCAGGGGGTGTGGGGAGCCGGGGTGGCCAGGCCCGTCCTGGGTCTGAGGAGGACCTGGGGAGCCTCTGGCCAGCAGGGCAATGGACAGCCCGGCCCCCCAGTCTCAGTGGAGGAAGCGCGAGGGGGCAGGGAGCTGCTTCGGAGGGGCTCAGAGCCCAGCCCTCCTGCCCACAGCCCTCCCCGCCTGGTGGCTCCCGTGGGGCCTTAGTCCCCCAGCAGAAATCGAACGTGTGTCCCCTACATTGCAAGCTCAGCGTCTTAGCCACTGGACCACCAGGAAGGTCTCATTGAGAGACTTTTCCATGGAAGAGAGGGCCATAGATTGCAGTTCAGGAGTCAGGGAAGCCAACTGGCTTTGCCCAGAAGGCCCAGATCCGGGATCTGGGGTCCGCGATGGCCCTGGGGCAGGGAGAAGTGGGGAGTGAGAGTTCAGAAAAAAAGCTGGAAACCGCGAGTCTCAAGGGTCAGGCTCCCTCCTGTCCTCCCAGAACCTTCTGGAACCTGGTCAGCGGTGGGGCAGCTGTCCAAGCTCCACTCTCCCCACTGCCCAGCCCCCGCACACTCCAGGCTCTGCGTCCTCACTCGCCTCTGTTCCTGACCCCCGAAGCATCTCTTTCCCTCCTGTCTCGCTCCCAACCCCTCCCTTTCCTCCCCTCTCTTCCACTCCTCCAGGGAGCTCTGCTGACAGCACCCCCCCACCGTCAGTTCCCCGCCCCTCCTGCTCCCACCCCTCCTGCCTCCACTGCAGCCTCAGGGATGGGGGCAGGGAAGAGGGATGAAGGGACTTGCTGTTCACCGTCCTGCCCACCGCCGTCCTGGTTTGAAGCTATTAAGGGACCTGCTTTCAGCCTCGGCTCTGGGCCCTGCCAGGCCCGGCCAAGCCCTGGGCCCCGAGGAGATGAGCAGTGGTGGGTGTGGAGACCAAGGACTGTAGGGAGGAGAGGGCGCGGTCCTGCCCTGCCCAGAGGAAAAGGGGGGCTCGGGAGCCAGCAGTGAGGGTCTGAGCCAGAGTCAGGGGAGGGACCTGGTCAAAGGCCCCCAGCCCACTCCGGGCCGCAGCTCAGGCAGGGGGCTTCCAGAGCTGCAGACCCCTGGAGAGGTCTCCTCGGGGGTCCTGCCTGGCCTTACCAGCGAGACCCCACGCTGGGCTAGTCTGGGCGGACTGGAGTCCTAGAGACCATCCTGGGGCCTGAGGGTGGGTGGGCCGGCCACCCACTGGGGACAAGCCAGGCCACCTGTGTCCAGCACCTGGAGGGCGTCCCAGCCTGGCGCAGGCCTCTACCTGCAGGTGGAGTAAGAGGACTCCTGATCCAGGGCTCGCATCTGGGCCGCTTCTCTGTGAGGCTGGAGGGCTTGCTGTTCCTTGGCATCCCAGGAGGCTTCAGGATCCCAGCTGAGCTGAGGGCGGCATGCCACCCAGACCTCGAGAGGACAGGCCAGCCAGGGGGACCGGCCAGGCAGTTCTGCCTAGGTGCTGCTCACCCCTGGCACCCTAGGAGCAGTGCCCGCCCAGGGCAGGCTGTGGGTGGGCCCTGACCCCCCCTTGCCAATTCACTTGGCAGACCACCTGCCACAACCCAGGCTTCTGCTGGGCACTCGTGGGGGTGCCAGGCCTCCCTGTGGGCCCCTGCGTCCTCAGACCTACAAGATTCCTAAGACTCCTGGATGCTCAGGCCAGGGAGCTGAGTCCCCAGGTCTTACAAGACCAAGGACCTGATGAGGAGGCGGGGGCATCACAGAGAAAGAAGGTGGGCACCAGCTCAGACTGGAGCGGGGGAGGGCAGGGGTAGCTGCAGGTGAGGTCCAAGGTGATGATCAGCTGAGCCTCCCGGATCCCGGGGCCCCTGCCCCAGTGCCGTGCCTCCCAGGCAACGTGCTCTGCTCAAGGGCCCTCAGCCTGCCCGTCTGCCTGAGTGCCAGGAGCTCTGGCCCTCACTCACGTCTCGCGCACTCCTGGGCCCCTCGGGCTCCCTAGAGCACAGTCCTGCTTGCCCCAGGCCCTGCTTCCCTTCACCAGGCCCGTGACTCCGCCCTTCTGACTCCTCCCCACCTCCCGGCTCTAGGAGTTAGGAAGTGCACCCAGGTGTCTAGCCCAGATCCCACCTGCTGCATTTCAGCCCAGTCTTCACCATTCTGTGCTCAGTGAAGACAGCTGCTGTCATCTCCTCTCTGGACCTGCTGTAGGTGTTCTCTTCCCACTCATCTCTGTGAGGCCTTGAACTAGGCCCGGGGCCTCAGTTCCCCCTCGTGGGAGCTGGCGTGGAGCTGGGTAGAGGGAAGACCCCAGAGATTTGAGTTCAAATCCCGGTTCTGCCTCTCGCAGGCAAACGACCTGGGACAGAGCCCTTTATTCTCTGTGCCTCGGTTCTCCCATTGATAAAACAGAATTAGCACCGACCTAACTAGGGAAGGGGTGTTGTGAGGTTGTGGACCAGAGCCAGGAGCTGGCACGGTGGGGGGCCTGCTCACTTCCAAGGGCCCCCAGCCTGCTGGGGGCAGGCGGTCACAGTAATGAGACCTCTCTGCCCATGAGGACAGGGAGCCAGGATGGAAGGTGAGGGAGGGCCGGAGCCTGGCAAGCTTGCGGGAGGAAGGTGGGCTTTATGGGGGAGAGGGTTGCAGGCAAAGGATGGGAGGAGACAGAGTTTCCCTGGCTGGAGGCACAGCTGGAACAAAGGCTGGGCGGGAGGCGGGGGTGATGGATAGCGCTGGGGAGGAGAGGTTTGCTGGCAGGGTGGGGGCTTTGCGTGCAGATGGGGCGGAGGTTGGCCACAGGAGATGAGACAGAAGGTCAGGAAGGATTTCCAAGGCCACAGCAAGGAGAGAGCCTCTGTCACCACGGCCACAGGACCCCCTGGGAGCGCTGGCCACTGGACAGCAGCTGAGTGGGCAGCCCTGTGGGGGAAACAGGGTGGGAGACCTTGTTGCCAAAGCTTGGCCTGAGAGCAAATTGTGGGCAGGAGCGTCCTCCAGACAAAGCAGGGACGCTGGCCTGGCCAGACAGCTGGCTCCCCTGTGTCCGTTCTACAGAGGGGGACATTGAGGCTCAGAGGGGTGGACGAGCCAGTCCAAAGCCCTTTCCTCTCTCCCAGGCCGCCTCAGCCCGGTTACACCCTTGGAATGGGCTGCCCTGCTTAGGGCAGAGAGAAGCGAAGGCCTGGAGCCCCTGAAGGTCAGGGGCAGGCTTGAACCACCGCCATCTCCAGGGCCAGCAAGGCTCAGTGAGCCAGTGAGTGAGTGAGTGAGTGGCCGGCGGAGACGAGCCCGCAGGTGCCCTCCCTCCCACCCCAGCGCCCCCAAATCCTGCCCAGGGGAGCCCTCGTGACCCACCGGCCTTGGTGACCCTTGCTGTCTCAGGCACAATGGGAAGGCAAGCCTGCAGAAGCTGTATTCCGGGCAAGTTCAGAGGCAGGACGGGCCTGCACGCCTGGGGCCCGCAGAGAGAGATGGGGACATGGGTGTCACTCTGGGGGCCGTGGGGGTGCCGGGCTGCCTGGGGAATGCTTCTGAAACATCAGCCTCAGAAGTGGCGCCTGGGCCGGGGTGGGGGTTCTGGGGGCCCCCAGGCCGGGCCAGGCCGTGTGGGCTCGACGCCTGGGGCAGGGCTCCTTGGAGGGTGTGTTGGGCGGCCCTGGGAGGCCGGGGCTGGGGTTGAACCGTGGCCAAGCAGTGAGTACAGTCTGGGCACCGGGGCCGGGGCATTCTCGGAGCTCTTTCCTCATTCCTGGCCCTGTGGGAGTAGCCGGACCCTGGCGTTCCGCAGCCGCCGCCACCGCGGACGCGCTCACCGTCTCGTGGGGAGCAGGGGCCTCCTGCCAATCGCCCTGGGGCCCCCGGGGCCTGGCTTGGGGCCCCCCAAAGCCCGTCGACCCCCGAGTCCTGGCCTCAGCCACCTCCCACTCTGGGATGGGGAAGCTGATGTATCTGATTCAGACGCTGATAAATATGGGGGCAGGGGCGCCAGAGGCTGTGCCCAGGGTGGGGGCACTGGGAGGGACAGAGCTGAGATTTCAGGTCCAGGGCTCGCCCCGTCTCCCTCCCTCTCCACACCCTGAGGGCATGTCCTCCTCCGAAAGCCCACCTGGGGGCCCCTCCCCCTGGATCTGGGCCTGGGTGCCCAGGCGGATGGGGGCTGTGTGATGCCAGGCTGCCTCGGAACAGCGGGCAGTGGCCAAACCGGCCCCGCCGCATGCCTCCAGCCCTCGGCAGGAATGCCATTCATCCTCCCTGCTCACAGGGCCTCTGGCAGAAGCAGCGAGGCCTGATGGCCAGCCAGGGGTCCACGGAGCTCCCAGGGACCTCAGGCTGCCTTGCCTCACCCGGAGAGGGCAAGGAGTGCCCCGGGGCAGTGGCGTCATGGAGTCACAACCGCCCAGATACAGCTGGACAGACCCACGGAGACCCTGAGGACGGATCCCCCTGGGGTCAGAGGGGGAAGGAGACCCAGAGACAGACGGGGCCAGGGCCTCCCGCTTTCAGCCTCCCTCTCCCAAGAGCAGACCCCGGAACCAGGCCATGACCCTCCTGCCCCTGTGGCCTGACCCAGGCTGTCTGGGGAGGCCTCAGAGTCTGTGTCCAGCCCCCCAGCTGTGGCCCTTGCTTGGTGAGGACAGGCCCAAAGTTCTTGGGGGCCCCCCCAGCAAGGTGTGAAGGACAGGGTGGGGGAAGGGCCATCAGCACAGCGCCAGCTCTGCCCACACAGCGGGGTCCAAAGGGTGGGAGGCCTTGTCCTCAGGGGACAGCTCGGGCGTCTCTCCCCCACCCCCGCGGCAAGGGCTGCAGAGACTTCACACACTTGCTTCTCTGATTCCAGCTTTATTGGAGCCGAGCGCTCCCCACCCGGAGAGGCCAGACACAGCCCATCAGAAACCCGCCAGCTCTCCTGAAGGGGTGGGGGGTGGCCACCAGCATCCCTGCCTGGGCCACACGACACCCCCGCCCCCACCCAAGGGAAGGGTGACATCCTATTAGGGGAGGGTGGGGTCTTGGTGGCGGCCACCGAGTAGCCGAGGGACAGTGCACATGACTTGGTGGCATCAGGGGCCCCAGGGGTCCAAGGGCCGCTTTCAAGCAGAAGGAGGAGCCTAGCTCGGGGACAGCGTGGCCATTCCCCTGCCCTCCAGTACCCAGTGTAGGCCACAATAATTTAAAAGACACTATAGACATTTCGACGCTATATAACAATATAAGTTAACCAGGTTTCTCGGCAGAGGATGCTAGGCCTGTGGACTCAGGGGGGTCATCCTGGGACCTGGGGTAGGGGGGAGGGAAGGGGGCTGGGGGCTTTCACAGTGGCCTGGGAGCTCCCAGGACAGCAGCTGTTGGTGGCATGTCCTGGCATCATGCAGGCAGGCAGGGTAGACACCAGGGCCAGGGCCCAGTGTCACTCACCCCAGGCTAGTGTCCAGCCCACTTGTCTGGTTAGTGGCCTGAAGGTACACTTCCATGGGATTCTGACAGAAGACGCCTTAAGCTCAGGCCAGGGACGAGTGCACGGACAGTGGTGTACTGCGAGCCAGCGCGCACCGTCCTTTCCGGCCCTGGACACCTTGTGCCTCGGTCTCCCCAGGGTGGGCAGGAGTATCGGCAGAGGGCATGTCCAGCGCTGAGTCTCAGGTCCCTACTCTCTCCCCACCTGGCCCACGGCTTAGAGCCAAACAGGACCCCTTTCCATTCCTGTCTCCCCGGTTTCAGGGTAACTTAACCTCAAGGAAGGGTCTGCGTGGGGTGGGGACCACGGATGACTGGAGGGCAGCTCTCTGCTGGCGCAGCAGGTG